>NC_057812.1:109982523-110293590 GCF_018294505.1 Triticum aestivum
CGCCCGATTGTTCGGCGGGTGGCGGCGGTGAGCAAGCCGTGGAGGAGTTCATGGTCCTTGAGGCCGGATGGAGTACGCCATCTTCGGGTCCAGGCGGGTCGACGACGACACGGGGTTCAGGCGCCAGCGGACCGTCAGGTGAGTAACTACCCAGCTTTGCTCTTGCTCACTTGCTGGCATCTTTGCTCGGCCCGGAGCATGGAGATTGATTGTCGTTTTCAGTTTGGGGAGGGGGAGGGGGTGTGGATGAGATGGGCGAGATTTTGCTGCTGATTTTCCTGTTCCGAAGGGGGTTCGAGGAGGAACAAAAGAGGAATATTCGGGTTGGGCTGATGGGTTGGTGGTTGCTGTTACAAGATGGCTGTTGCTGACTTGCTGTGTGTGTTCTTAGACTGACCGGTTCATACATACTTCCTGTGTGGCTTCATAATGCTTCACTTTGGTTCGTTAGCGAAACAGTAATCTGGTAGCGAGTCCTCCAGAAGTTGTTTGATAGCTGCGCATCTGTGATAGAGATGGGCTGCTTCAACTTCCATGAGCAGTGTAAGATTAGATTCATAAATGAGGATGAAGTAGGAAAATAATAATCTGAAATAGCCTCACACCCGCCGGTTGTGCTGACTGCTGATGAGCTGAAATGACCATGTCTAACTTCAGAATTGTTTTTACCATATTCAAATGGAGTGTTAATTCTGTTTCCATTGCCAGATTCCGTGAAGAGAGGACAAAGGCGACGATGCCTATTCACCAGAAGCAGGCTGGTCCAGCTGCTCGCAAGCTCGGCGTGGGGAACTGGGGGAAGAACAGGATCTTCGTAGCAGGACAAGACGTTCCCCACAAGAGGATCATCGACCCAACGAGCGATTTCATCTTGCTATGGAACTACGTATTCCGCGTCTCATGCTTCGTCGCTCTGTTCATGGACCCTCTGTACTTCTACGTGCCTAAAATCGTGTATGGCAAAACTTCATGCGTCGGGAAAGATAGGCACCTGGCCATCATCATCACCGTCTTCCGGTCGATTGCGGATCTCTTTTATGTCATCCAGATCGTGATAAAGTTCATGACCGCATATATTAATCCGAGCTCCAAGTCGGGGGTTTTCGGCAGAGGGGAGCTGGTTACAGATCCTAATGAAATCGCGAAGACGTATCTGAGATCTGACTTTGTAGTTGATTTAGTGGCTTCAATTCCTGTACCACAGGTATTTTTCATCCTTTCTGGTCCATTACTTGTCATTACGGGTTGGCAAACATTTGTTTGCACACTTGTTCATTTAGCACTTCTTTTTAGTGACTGATTCATTTAGCACTTACCTAGATGGCCATTTAACTGCTAAATTTTTTAAGGTGGTAAGGTCGAGTTGAGGGGCTGTTCCTCTTCCAGATGAAATAATCTGTTTTATGTGGCATAAGCACCGTGTGTATTTCGATGTCTTCACAGGCCACACCATAACAAAGAAAGGATAGGTGGCCTGGTTGGTCCGTTAAGGATTCTCTAAAGTATTATTATATCTGAAATAGAATACAAGTACAATATTAGTTCCCATAGTTCATGATCAACAAAAGTGAAATATTGTTTAGTTGAATTCTTCATGCAAGTAGCTGTCAGGTACTAATATAGGTGCAGACAATGAACTTTTTTGTAACGATAGAAAAAGGCATGCTCTGTTTTCTTATTACAAAAGCAGAAAATTCTGAACTGAACGCTGCAGTAAATTAATGATATGCTGCATTTGTATTATGTGGTTTTGCTATCTGTTGAACTGGATGCCAAAACATAATTCGTCCTAATATTGGTCACTACTTTTCAATTTTGTGTGTCTCTGATATGCTTGCTTTGATGGCAAGATTATTCCTTTATCGAACATAAAAGTAGTGGATCTCAACTTCCTAACACCTTATCTCTATAATTGCGATTTCCTTGAGGTTAAGGAAACTGCAACAGTATACATTTATGTTATCTGACAGTTTTTCCTTTCTTTTGTTGCAGATCATTACTTGGTCCGTGATACCAGCTATTAAGTATACTTGGTCTGGGCATAATAATGACATACTGTTCCTGGCTGCTCTTTTTCAGTACATTCTGAGATTATATCTAATATCTTCCTTGAATAGCAAAATTCTCAAAGTTACTGGAGCTTTTTCAAAGACTGCCTGGCAGGGAGCTGTGTCCAATCTGCTATTATATATGACTGCCAGTCATGTACGTTATCTATTTAGTTATATGAGTTTTGTATCCAGTCTTTCTCTAGTATACTTCCTTCCAAGTTGTGGTTGCATATTTTTCATTTTACTAGCATGTGACAGGAGACTGCTTGACATGCATTTCTCCTTTTCAGGTTTTAGGAGCATTATGGTACCTGCTGTCTGTTGATCGCCAGACTGCATGCTGGCAAAAATACTGCAATGATGATGCTGGTTGCCATAATAAATACCTGTCTTGTAACGCAGAGCCAGATCCAAATTGGGCAAAGAGTACTGCTATCTTTAAAAACTGTAATGCTAGTAACAAAAGCATAAGTTTCGACTTTGGTATGTTCGAGACAGTGTTATCAAACAAAGCTCCAGGCCATAGATTCCTGAAGAAGTACTTGTATTGCCTTTGGTGGGGCTTACAAAATCTAAGGTACAGTATGACACTAGCTGAACAACACATCTTCTCATAGATGCAAAATTTTGGACATTATTCCCTACACTCTCTGATAAAGCAAGTCCCAGAGACCTTACTCTGTAGTGCTACATTCCTGAGCTGATAAATCTTAGCTTGTATAAAGATTCTATTAGTTGCTAACGTGGTATATTATTTGTTGAAACAGTTGCTATGGCCAGACTTTGAGTGTAAGTACCTATATTGGTGAGACATTGTATGCCATATTCTTGGCGGTACTTGGTCTAGTTTTGTTTGCCCATTTGATTGGGAATGTTCAGGTACTTCTACATTATAATCTACACTTATTCATGGGTGACTCTTGATTATATTACTTGCATGCCATTACCCCTTTCTCTAGTCCTTGCTTTTGTCAACCATTTTCTGATGCTGAGGCCCACTACTTGTCTAGCTTCGTATCTCTATCTTCATATGATGGCGTCGTTGTCAATTTTGCTCAAAATTCTAGGGGAGTTTTCATATCGTTAGTTATTTGCTTACCTTGGAAACTAGACATTAAGAATTTAAGATTATTGGTCAATCCGTCAATGTTTGCTGAAGTCTGCAAATAATGAGTTGCTATTGCACTTTACAACTTCTCAAATGTGTAATCTTTGACAGTAGTCCATAGCTTTAAGAACAGAGGCATGAGGTTAGAGTGTCCTTGTGCCTGGCCAATGGTGATATGCTTGGTTAACACCCATTGAATACTTAAGTATGCTCGTCAGATTAACAAAGTATCACTACAGTAGTCCATAGCTTTAAGAACAGAGGCATGAGGTTAGAGTGTCCTTGTGCCTGGTGATATACTTGGTTAACACCCATTGAATACTTATGTATGCTCATCAGATTAACAAAGTATCACTAGGCCGAGTGTTTGTCTGGACAAGGTCTTAATTCCGTGTGCACGTCCCACATAGATTCTGTATTTAAACATGTTTGCCTTTTGCTTTTGTTCTTAGAGCCAACAAATAAGTATTTAGCTGTTATGACCGGCATATTAGGTGGGCTGTGGCCCAAGTTATCTTATCGTTATTAGGGGCTTAGCCCAATTATCTTATCGGTATTAGGTCGTTTTCTTAGGAGTCAAGTAAACCTCTCTATATAAGAAGAGGAGATGTATCAATCTAATCAAGCAAGAAGCAATCAGTATTTGCTCGGCTTCCCTTAGGGAGCCGGGAGACCTAACCCTAGCCGCCTCTTGCGCCGCCGCCGCCTCTTCTCCACCACGCAAGGACGGCGCCCAGCCGCCGGCCGCCGCGCCCTCGACCTCGTCTTCCTCCATCTTTCCCCTACAATCTCCGCCCAAGAACCGGCAGAACCCTAGCTCCTAACACCTTGGTATCAGGTAGCTCGGTTCCGATCATGTCTTTGCCGCCGCCCATCCCGTCACTTCCGATGCCGACCGTCACCATTGCGCCGCTGGCCTTCTCCACCGCGCCGCTGCCCTCCCTGTCCGCGCCGTTGGTCGCATCCTCCGGCGCCGCCACCACCTAGATGAT
This sequence comes from Triticum aestivum, assembly GCF_018294505.1. Classification (NCBI taxonomy): domain Eukaryota; kingdom Viridiplantae; phylum Streptophyta; class Magnoliopsida; order Poales; family Poaceae; genus Triticum; species Triticum aestivum. The sequence continues at coordinate 109,986,675 of NC_057812.1, forward strand.
GGCGCCCTCCACCGCACCATCGGCCGCCGTCTACTCCCCGGCAGATGATGCTGCCCTGCCGTGGTATTCGGCACCTGCGGCGCCGACCGGGCCTCTACACCACCACTGGCCGCTTCAGCCGCCGCCCGCCGCCGCGCCCCAATGACAGCAGTGGCCAGCGCCGGCCCTCGCCGCGTCATCCGCGCCACCCGGGTCGTCGCCGCCACCGCCCTGGCAGCCTTGGTAGCCGCCGCACCCGGGGGCCACCGCGACGCTGGTTGGGCCGCTGCAGTCCTCGCTGCAGCTACAGCCAGCCCCCCGCCATCGCCTCGATCTGGCCACAATGGCCGGCCGCGGCCATCGCCGCGCCCGCCGCCTCCGCTGTTTCCAGGCAGCAGCTGCTGCCGCTGCCGGCGCCTCCGCCGCCCAGCACCGGGCTGACTACAACCGCGCCGGCGGGCGTGCTGATTCAGCAAGTGCGGTTCCCGCCCTCGCCGTCCCAGCTTCCGGCCTCGTTTGCCGGGACGTCACCGCCGCCGGTCTACACCATGGCCGCAGACCAGCCGACACCCTCCCTGTCGTACGCCGGGCCCTCCGGCTCCGCGGGTTTCCACGCTGGCTTCGACGGGCCACCGCTTTCCTGTGGACCACCTGTGCACATCGGACCAACGCCATCCTCTTCGCTGCTCTGTATCGTCGAGCTGTACACTCACGGCGGTCATGCTCAGACACCGCCGCGCTTCGCCACCTATGACGGGGCCGAGGACCCCCTCAATTGGCTCAACCAGTGCGAGAAGTTCTTTCGGGGGCAACGGACGCTTGCGTCGGACCGCACCTGGCTCGCCTCTTATCACCTCCGCGGCGCCGCACAGACGTGGTACTACACCCTCGAGCAGGACGAGGGCGGCATGCCCCCATGGGAGCGTTTTCGCGAGTTCTGCTTCCTTCGATTCGGACTACCGATACGTGGGAGCTGGCTGGTGGAGTTGGGCCGCCTTCCCTTCACCTCTACGGTGCAGGACTACACCGACCGCTTTCAGGCCCTGGCGTGCCACGCGTCCGGCGTGATGGCTCACCAGCGGGCCGAACTCTTCGTCGGCGGTCTGCCAGATCATATCCGCGTGGACGTCGAGCTGCAGGGACCCCAGGACCTCCAGACGGCCATGTACTACGCCCGCGCGTTCGAGCGCCGCGCGGTGGCCATCCAACAGGCATCACCGTCCCGAGCCGCTGGGCCGCCACTCTGGCCGGATGTTCCCAGGCAGGGTCGGCCTACTCAGGCTTCCGCGGCGCGCCTGTTCCGCCGGCTCACCTCGGTCGAGCTACTCGAGCGTCGCCGCCAAGGGTTGTGCTTCAACTGCGACGAGACCTACATGCCCGGCCACGTCTGCCCTCGACTCTTCTACCTGGAGGCTGCAGACTACATTGAGGAGGACGCCGTCGCCGCCGGGCTCGGCGACCTGGCCGCCCCAGCTGTCGCGGAGGTGTTTGACGCTGGTTGATCACCTCGATGAGTTCTGCAAGCGCTTCCCTGCCTTACAGCTCGAGGATGAGCTGTTTGTGCAGGCGGGGAGAAGTGTTATGACCGGCATATTAGGTGGGCTGTGGCCCAAGTTATCTTATCGTTATTAGGGGCTTAGCCCAACTATCTTATCGGTATTAGGTCGTTTTCTTAGGAGTCAAGTAAACCTCTCTATATAAGGAGAGGAGATGTATCAATCTAATCAAGCAAGAAGCAATCAGTATTTGCTCGGCTTCCCTTAGGGAGCCGGGAGATCTAACCCTAGCCACCTCTTGCGCCGCCGCCGCCTCTTCTCCACCACGCAAGGACGGCGCCCAGCTGCCGGCCGCCGCGCCCTTGACCTCGTCTTCCTCCATCTTTCCCCTACAATCTCCGCCCAAGAACCGGCAGAACCCTAGCTCCTAACATTAGCTCTTTACCTTATTAAACCAGCTCCACTATTCTATTTTATACATGCATTACTTAGATTGTATTTTTATGGGTGATGAAAACAGCTTTCCGTTTGGGTATTTACCGGAATTTTTTTCCCGAGAAAACGCAAGAGAGCTTGCATTTCATTGCTTTGGAAAGAAAGAGAGTTTGGGTTACATTCCTCCTATTACCTCTGCTCTAGTAATTAATACCAAAAAAGGCCCGTTTGTTTCAACTTCACACTTCTCAACATAATTATTTGCAACAAACAGTGGACTTATTACAATATTTTATCTGCTAGACCTACCTACAATCCATCACTGCAAGGGTTGAGGAGTGGAGAGTAAAGCAAAGAGATACCGAAGAGTGGATGAAACATCGCCAACTTCCTCCTGTACTACAGGAAAGGGTGAGAAGATTTATTCACTACAAGTGGCTTGCAACTCGAGGCGTGGACGAAGCATCTATATTGAAGGCTCTGCCTGCAGATCTTCGCCGTGACATCAACCGTCACCTTTGCTTGGATCTTGTTCGCCGGGTAAAATTAACTTTCCTACTACCTTTTGTTGTTTGAACAATTGCATACTTGGTAAACTTCACATCCATCTGATGATTGAGTTCATGGCATTACAAACCACTTGATGATCGAGTCTCACTACTTGTTTCCATATTGCTACGTTTCAGGTGCCGTTCTTCTCACAGATGGACGACCAGCTCCTGGACGCCATCTGTGGGCGCCTGGTCTCCTCCCTGAGCACGAAGGGCACGTACACGGTCCGCGAGGGCGACCCGGTGACCGAGATGCTCTTCATCATCCGCGGCAAGCTGGAGAGCTCCACCACGGACGGCGGCCGGACGGGCTTCTTCAACTCCATCATCCTCAAGTCCGGCGACTTCTGCGGCGAAGAGCTGCTCGGATGGGCCCTCGTCCCCAGGCCGACCGTCAACCTGCCATCATCCACCAGGACGGTGAAGGCGCTCGTAGAGGTGGAGGCGTTCGCCCTCCAAGCCGAGGACCTCCGGTTCGTGGCCAGCCAGTTCAGGCGGCTCCACAGCAGGAAGCTGCAGCACACCTTCCGGTACTACTCCCACCACTGGAGGACCTGGGCGGCCTGCTTCATCCAGGCCACCTGGCGCCGCCACAAGCGCCGTCGGCTGGCCAGGGACCTCATGATGAGGGAGTCCTTCTCCTCCATGAGGTCGTATGAGGATGGCGATGGCGGTGGCTCCTTCGCCGAGCACGGTCGGGCGGCGAAGATCATGGCCGCGGCCAGGAAAGGGTCGGATGGCCACCGGGAGCTGCCTAAGTTCAGGAAGCCCTCCGAGCCGGACTTCTCGGTGGAGCACGACGACTAGGAGAAGAAGGTTGATATATTATTGTTTGCCACGACGGCGATCGCTGATCGCGGACTGAGGCGCCCTTTGCGATGATCTGTAAATATGAAGCTGAGTTTGGGGCTCAAGCTCACTGGTGACTGACTGCTCATCTCAGGGAAATGCTCAAGCTAGATTTGGGGCAGGGTAGACTGGTTGGCTTCTGGGGTTTGGGTTTGGGAACGGTAGGACAGTGCTGTAGGATTAGCTTTAGGATGCTCATATTGTACATCCAGATGTAATTATGTTTGAGTTATTCTTGTGACCTCAAAGGGGCACACTGCTGCTTGTATTGACTGGGCGATCAGATTGTGAGTGGGGTGTGTGGGTGTGTGTGTGCATTGGTTTGTTCTATTATTTCTATAGCCTGGTTTTTCATTGGCTTGGTCATGTCTTTCTCCCTCTTTATCGAAAAATGCCTTTCTCCCTCAACTGCTGGTGCTGGGTTGGTTTAACAGTGAGATCCTGAGCCCTCAGGTGGATTCGCTGCTATTCGGGCGCGCTGTACAACTTTGATGTAAAAATGTCCTTGCACAGCAACCACAACAATTTTGCTTTTCAGCAGGGAAAATCTTATGTTTGAGATGGCAAATTATGTTGTCACGAGCATGGTAATTTCGTTCAGCAAACATGGCAAATTATGTTGTCGCGAGCATGGCAATTTCCTTGGGTGAACATGGCAAATCCTAGCAAGAAACGTGCGTCAAAGGTTTGTAGCCCGGACATCATATTTGCCATGCCTACAAATGTGACGTCAGATTTGTAGCCCGGATACGACGTCCATGGTGAGCTTATCAAGTGTAAGGTTTGGCCAATCTCATCAGAGATAGCCACAAAGCATAAGCCAGGAGTTCACATGCACGAACCTGGCGGAAATGGGACAGCCATAAATGATCAGAACACATCCTTGCAATCATCAGTGTAGCAAAAGGTGAAGCTATGCTTTGCTATCTTTGCCCAGAACGATTGGCATTTTGACAACATCGTTCATGCCATCCACAGAGCTCACATGTTTGCATGCATGTTTCTCAACAAAGGGAAAAAAAAAGTGCAGGTCTGTTTCTCTTCAAATGAGTGAACCTTTCGGGGTAAAACCCACTGATAATCTTGCAAGTACAACTGATAGGGAAAAAGTACAGTACAGTGTGGTAATGATTCATCCCAACATTACAGTTACTTGATTCCCTGAGATCACTCCCCTATGGACTATGATGCTGCTGATAAACACACGGTGCTATTTATAAAAGTTAAAAGGAGAAAAGAAAAGGAACAACTTTGTACCTTCCTCTGCGCCAAATAGCGCTGCTGATGGATGGCGTCCAGAAAAAAATAGATTTATTGTCTCCTTTTAAGAATGTGGTGTGACTACATAAGTTATATCGAGCGCTGACCCGGCGCTGCTGCTACTTGTGCGGATGCGACTCTTCGTCGGGTGCGACCCTTCGTGGCAGTTTCTTCTTCTGCGTGTACTTTGCGTAGGAATACCACACGCCACCGAACGTGTTGATCACCAGCCCGGTGACGTTGAGAGCGTGCACCTTGACGCCTCCCAGCACCATGAAACCCAGGGTCTGAAAGGTCAACGATACAAACATGGCATCAGATGCTTAAGTTCTACAAGGTCGGAGCTAAAGCACATCATAGACTGATAGACATACCGTGGACCCGACGCCCTTGAGAACTCCTACTATCGTGGTTGTCAGGGCAGAGTTTACGATTGTGCACCAGAACATGGTGTAATTGAGAACGATACCCATCACCAGTGAAATCAGAAGAATAACACTGAATGATGCAGAGGCTGTCTGCATTTCAAGAGATAACGGATAAGTATCTTGGAACAGAGCAAACTAGAAAGCATCTGATGCAGAAACAAACGATCAAGATCTAAGTCATATTATATTTACTAACATTTAAGTGCCAGTCCATCTGATCTAGAATCCTAGTGTGAATGGTTACGCAGTCATGAGCTAAAGGGGATCCGAACAAAGCACAAAAAGATTGCCATCTTATATGTGCTAATGAAGTTTGATAAACCTATACCCATTACAACTTACTAACCTTTTCTGACAGAACTGAAAGAGAATGGGGGAATTCTCCGGTTGCAACAATGATGAAAAACAGAAATGGAATCGACAATATGCTGTTATAAAACATCAACTCCATTGAGGAAAGACCATCATCTGCGCCTGATTTCTCCACCAGAATCAAATACATCGTCTGTATACACACTATGTCAGTTAGAACTATAGCCAATTCTTGTGTGTGTGTGTGTGTGGTGTTAACCAGATTACAAAAGCTAACCTGGAAGAAGACCGATATTAGAGCCATACTGTATCCATACAAGTCAAAAGAAAAATCTCCAAGTGCTGCAACAAGGACGCCTAAGGCGGTGCAGACAACCGAAAGCGACACCTAAAACAATTTGCAGAGATGAGGAAGTGCTTCTAGTAATAAGCCATCCCTTCCAGAGGGAAAGCTCTGCAGGCCTGTGTTTGGTTATGTGTGTAGATGGAAAAAAGGAAACCACTGCATGAGGGAAAACATTTTTACCTGTGTTGATGGCTTCCCCTTCCCCCTTAAGAACCCAGACACCAAAACGGCAAGGGGTGTGAGCCTCTTAATTGCAATATACATAGGGATGTTAACCCCTTTCAAGCTTGCCAGAGCAAATGCGACATTTGCATTATAGAAAATTGACACAGGAAGAAGCTTCTTTGCTGTTGCCATGCTGAGATCTTTCCTTTTATACATTCCTAGAACTTGCCCGAAATGTATGAAAAGTGCGGTAGCTAATTGCTGTTGCAATAAACGAGAAAGTGAACAACCCAACCAGGCTTAGAAAAACATATAAAGAAGTAACGTTTTTATCGGCATTCGTCGGTAATGCTCAGTCATACCTGTAAAGTGAGGAGGGTCATGGAGTGAACATACTGCATAATAACCGCTTTGTTGACGAAAACCATCGCCATAGATGCAACTCCATATGAAAAGGCCGAAGATAAGCTGCAAGAGCATATAAATGGAGAAATGGTCAGGCGCCCCTAACGGCTGATGCATTTCTCATTCCATCCTGATCTTGACAGTAGATGTACAGAAAATCCCAATCTTTCTCCTCTACACAATCTAGCAGCAGGTGACAGACTTAGTTTGGATAGTACAAGAGAAGAGTCACCAGGCCTCTCTGACTCTGCATATGCAGGTCCCCTGTAGGCAGTAGGCACAAGAATGTTTAATTGTTCTTAGTAGATTAATTAAGTAAACCAGGAACGCAACTTGTTCGTTGTTCTTTACCAGTGCTAGTAGCCCCACACATATGATTTAACAAACAATTGCCCTGTACACGCACTGTGTCATATACTATCAATTGTTTATAGAAAACTAGAATATCAGGCAGCCAGATAGGTCGACCTACACAACAATTTGGATAGTAAAGACCAAAGATTCCATCCAGTTTTTCAGGTAGTGTCAAACATTTCAGTGGAGCCAGCCAGCCATATTTGTGAGGTGAAAAGTAGATTGTGTAGTAAGGCTCCATCCAGTGTTTCAGATAGTCCCAACATTTCAATGAAAACTAAGCATATTTCTCAGGTGAAAGCTAGAGCGCCACACTCAAATCCAAATCCTATCCCCCAGCCCAGCCTACAAAAGAACCCCCTCTCGCCTCCGCCATGAGCCGCGTCCAGAGTCACCCAAGAAGTACCCATTTGCCACTGCTGAAATCAGGGTGTCGCACCCAAGAAGTGACAGAAACCACCCGAATCCGCGCACAGCTTTCGCCCCAGGACGGCGAGGTGAAATTTCATTCCAGGATACGGGAAGACGGCGGGCGGGATGTGACAGGAGGAAGGGGGGATGGAGCAGGCGAGGTCGCACCTGAGGAAGGAGCTGGGCTCGCCGGCCTCCAGCCCCATCGCGCGCCTCCGGCGAAGCCGATCCCCCCCGCTCCCGCCGCGCGCGTGCTTCGGGGACTTCTGCTCTGGCGCGGCCCGGGCTCGATCTGGCGCGTGGGATGGGAGAGTGGGCCTCGAATCTGACGGGGCTGTGTGTGTGGCCGTGTGGTGGATTTACCCGGGGGACTCCATTACCGAACGACCTGGTTATTAGTCCGTTGATCGCCGTTGATTGACTACCGCCGCGGGCGTGACGGGGAAGTGATGCGCTCTCCTTTCCACGCCACGAAGCGGTGCATCGCAAGCAAGTCCTACGGTGCTGACATCTGAAGCAAATTAATGCCATGAACGGTTAGTCCACAAACTAAAATATTGCATATCTTTTTTTTAGAATAAATATTGCATATCTACCACATTTGATTCGGCGACAGAGGGTAATTCTTTGAAGTGAAACGACCCCACCAGGGTTCAAGTCCCTGTGCTTGCATTTTTTTAGATTTATTATTATTTCAGACTCCTCAACAATGCTGGTTCAGTGGGAGGAGATGTTCCTGTCGACTGTGAGGCATGCGTGCGTGCTTTCATAGAAGGCGAGTGTATGTGTGTATGTGGGTATCTACGATTGTACGTGTTAAAAAAACGAGTTGCCGATTTGTTGAAGTGATATACACTTTGAGGGGAAAATGGTTTAGAAAGTAAAAGAAGGACCAAAACGGATGCAAGATTTTTCTGCGAGGTTTATACACCTCTCCCTCTCTCTCATTCTGGTGCTCGTAGTCACCACCGTCGTCTCTCTCCGAGATCACCATACTCTCTTCTCGCTCACGTGCGGGGTGGACTTGAGTTGCACAACGGCATCATCGACCCAGGGCGGAGACAAACCCAGGCACGTCGGGCCACGACCCGGGGCGCGAGCGCTGCACGCAGGCTTTGGGCACCGCCGCACAATGTCCTGCTGCTACAGTACACCTAGGCAGGCCCGGGGCATGGCCTAATCCTGCCTCCTCCCGTGACCGAGGTGATGGCCGGTTTGATGATCTCGGCTGAGCAAGGTCCACGGCTACAAGCAGGACTTCGCCACTAATTGCACCAATTAATGTTGACGAGGATACGAAGGATGGAGCTGGAAATGGACTCCAGAGAGAAGGATCTCTGGGTTGGACGAGCCGAGAATCGGCAGAAGGGCGAACCAAAGGGAAGTGATGCGCTCCCCTTTCCTTTCGACGCCGCGCACGCGGTGGCTCCTAAATTCCACTCCTCCACACGACTGAGCGGTGCATCACAAGCAAGTCCTACCCTGCTCACATGACACCCGAAACAAATTAATCCCTCCCCTCGAGGGAAATGCGCTGGTCTATAATAAGCTCGGATGGCACGGACGCTTATTCCACAAGCTAAAATATTGCATATCTAGCACCGTTGATTTGGTGAACCAAGCGTAAATCAGATGGTTAGATTCTTTGCGGTGGAACCAACCTACCATGGTTCAAGTCCCGATGATCGCATTTTTTGAATTTATTACAGACTTTCTGACGATGCTCGTTTACACTAGTAGAAAAATGGCCATTTGTCCCGGTTCGTAAGGCCCATCTGTCCCGGTTGGCGAACCGGGACTAAAGGGTCGTTAATAATGCTCTAGGACTTTAGTCCCGGTTCTTACATGAACCGGAACAGATGGACCTCCACGTGGCCGCTGCGGCGAGCCCAACCGGGACCAAAAGGCATCAACGCGTCAGCAGCTAGCAAGAGCTGAGGTTTTTGTTTTTTTGAAAGGGGGTGGTTTAGGGGTTTTGGAGGTTAATTTAGATTGTTAGCTAGTTAATATAGAGAAGTGTCCTCTCTTATCTCCGTGCTTGATTTACCAACGCTAATGCTATGCCTAAACATGGCTTAGATTGAAGTGAAGGCAATATGTGGTGCATGTCAAAAGTAATACTAATCCTAACTTGATCGTAGGATTAGTATTACTTTTGACATGCACCACATATTGCCTTCACTTCAATTCAATCCATGTTCATTTCACCCACTGATATATAATAACTCTTCATGCTCGCATCATGCATCATCATAATAACAAGTCCTATTAATCATCATCATACAACTTCTACTCGTTATTAATAACAAGTCATACGATCATCATTCTCATAGTCATCGAACCAACCCTACTTAATTGTTCTTAGCACATGATCATCAGTATTAGGTAGGACCTAAATACCCTTTTAAAGGTAAAATAGCATAAAACAATATAGACCCTGACTCTCCATTATGGAGAATGGAGATCATCATGTCTGTAATTCTTGTGCTTCGCTTCCTTTTGCTTCCAAAAACCTTCTTACGACTATCCATACATTTTTTCCATTCTTTGATTAGCATGTCTCCACTTCTTTTAGAAATCCGGTATGGATAGTTCAAATTCTTAGGATGATCTGGATGTATGTTCAAAACATCAAGCCTACCTTTCTGATACATCAAATGAGGCACACAATCCATCGGGATTTTCTGTTAAAAAATATAGTAATAACTTCATAGTTAGCAATGATGTACTAGTTTTAGAAGTACGCAAAAGATGCACGGATGTCATAATAGTAAAAAATCTTATCAGGGTATCTCCATGGTAGTTACCGTGGTTCAACACGTGCACTAGTGGCACGTATTGACCATAATGTTGAGGAGTTTGATTGTAGATATTGTAATTTTCGATATTAGTACAAAATGCGATCAGATGATTTATCTCCTAATAAGTTAATTCGGAGTCATCGTTGTAGTGGGTTTTGTCTACCATCTTCCGCACATTCTTTGAACAATGAAATAAGCTGTTAATGAAAATAAGTTGTCAACTATTTTGAAATAAACAATATAAATTAGTTAATAACTATGTTTGAGAAATTCACATAGTGGTAGAATTGGAGGCGTATCAACAAAGACCCAAATGTCCATATTGTCTTGCTCGATTTCAGGATCACGAAGATCCATGGTGACAAGCATATCCTCATGAAAACCATACATCTTGCAAAAGTTCTTCCCATTTTTTGCAACCAAAATGGGTTACGCTCTCAGAATTGTACAGTTTTACTTCGAAATTCATACCATGATGGGTCCTTAGGTGAGTTTTCTTTGTTTCCATCCTTTCATGGTCTTCAAAACCCATCCTCTCCAAGACATAGCGTCTTGCATGGCATGGGATAAAGCTAGTCGAATTGTAAAATATGAAAATTACATGCTGAAATAGTTGAAGTCGTGCTTAATTACGAAAAAAACACTTGTCATCGTTGCGTACCGTTTCAACATCGAAGGTCTCCTCGAGCTTAATGCTGAAGCGCCGATCTTCGTCTAGGTGAGGCCTGTCGCACAGACCTCGGTCGTCGTGGCACCAGTCGCACTCCCCCGGGAGACTTTCGTCGTCCGAGTACGACATTTCCTATGTTCATAATTCAAATATTAAACTTCTACATCATATGAGCATTCAAACTTGATGGCCATTACATTTCAATGGTTGAAAATATGAGCAAAAACATTTCAAAATATCTTATAGGACTTATATTGACATGGAGATTTGGCTGGTCTCACCTCGAGGTTGGAGGGGGGTCGGTGACGGGGACGACATCGGGGATGATGGAGGGGGCTCCTAGATTTCTGCAAAAACAAAAACCCTATAAGCTATCAACTAATCAAATGCATACGCCTTGCACAGTGCTCTCCAATTTTAGCATTCAAAGTAGGAGTAGTTTTTCCAATTTGAGCATTCAATAAGCAAAACCAAATCGTAAAATAAAGTAGTATTGAAATTAGCATGCATTCAATTATAAGCAAAACTACATCATCTCTTGCCTCCATACATCGTCGAATATTATCACTAATACACCTCGAATACTATCATAAATATAACATCGCTAATACAGCTAGAACCATAGCGCCCGACGGGTATCGACGCGGGTGGTGGACACCCAAAGAGAAGGAACCATCATAGGATCATAGCTCCAGTGAGATCCCTGAAGAACCTGCCAGGTATTGTCGAACCTGCCCTCCAACGCATCCATGTAGCGACGGACGTGCTCGTCCTCCTCGCTGACACGGTGACGTACCACCTCTGCGGTGTCCGGAAGCCTCAGCACCATCACTGGCCCACGCGACTGCCACCAAACAAGGATCGGGTCAACGACGGGCTGTCTCCTCACCAACCTACGCCCCCGGAAGGTAGCACCTGAAGGAAATATGCCCTAGAGGCAATAATAAAGTTATTATTTATTTCCTTATTTCATGATAAATGTTTATTATTCATGCTAGAATTGTATTAACCGGAAACATGATACATGTGTGAATATATAGACAAACAAAGTGTCACTAGTATGCCTCTACTTGACTAGCTCGTTGATCAAAGATTGTTATGTTTCCTAGCCATAGACAAAGAGCTGTCATTTGATTAACGGGATCACATCATTAGGAGAATGATGTGATTGACTTGACCCATTCCATTAGCTTAGCACTTGATCGTTTAGTATGTTGCTATTGTTTTCTTCATGACTTATACATGTTCCTATGACTATGAGATTATGCAACTCCCATTTACCAGAGGAACACTTTGTGTGCTAGCAAACGTCACAACGTAACTGGGTGGTTATAAAGGTGCTCTATAGGTGTCTCCGAAGGTACTTGTTGGGTTGGCGTATTTCGAGATTAGGATTTGTCACTCCGATTGTCGGAGAGGTATCCCTGGGCCCACTCGGTAATACACATCACTTAAGCCTTGCAAGCATTGCAACTAATGAGTTAGTTGCGGGATGATGTATTACGGAACAAGTAAAGAGACTTGCCGGTAACGAGATTGAACTAGGTATTGAGATACCGACGATCGAATCTCGGGCAAGTAACATACTGATGACAAAGGGAACAACATATGTTGTTATGCGGTTTGACCGATAAAGATCTTCGTAGAATATGTAGGAGCCAATATGAACATCCAGGTTCCGCTATTGGTTATTGACCGGAGTCGTGTCTTGGTCACGTCTACATAGTTCTCAAACCCGTAGGGTCCGCACGCTTAAAGTTCGATGACGGTTATATTATGAGTTTATATGTTTTGATGTACCGAAGGTAGTTCAGAGTCCTGGATGAGGTCGGGGACATGACGAGGAGTCTCGAAATGGTCGATACGTAAAGATTGATATATTGGACGACTATATTCGGACATCAAAAAGGTTTCGAGTGATTCGGGTAATTTTCGGAGTACCGGAGAGTTACGGGAATTCACCGAGGAGTAGATGGGCCTTATTGGGCTTTATGGGAAGGAGAGAGGAGAGGCTGCGCGCCCCCCAAGGCCTAGTCCAAATTGGACTAGGGGGAGGGGCGGTGCCCCCTCCTTCCTTCTCTTCTCTTTTCCCTTTCCTTCTCTCCTACTCCTACTACTTGGAAGGGCTCCTAGTTCTACTAGGAAAGGGGGAATCCTACTGAAAGCACAAGTGCTCCCTAGGTGGTTTTGGTAATTAATGTCAACATATCTCTTATTGGACTAACATTTTTATCTAGTATGTTTCAGATAAGTTCAATAGTGAAGTGGCATGGACTAGAGGATGTGAAACCCCTTCAAGATGCTAAGGACAAAGGATTCGCTCAAGCTCAAAGCTCAAGACTCTACATTTTCTATTTTAGTGATCCAAGATCACATTGAGTCTATAGGAAAAGCCAATACTATCAAGGAGGGATGAGGTGTTTCTTAATGAGGCTCTTGCTCAAATGCTTAGTGATATGCTCCAAAGCCCTCAACTACTTTCTCACATCCACATATGACCTAAACTAAAAGTCAAACTTGGCCCCACCGATTCTTCCTATCCGGCGCCATCGAGTTTCAAATGTCATAGCCACTGCCACAAACCCTAGGAAAATTGGTCTCACCGATAGGGATCTCGGTCTCACCGAGATGGGATTGCAAACTCTTTGTTGCCTATTGAAATACTTTCGGCCTCACTGAAACTTGCGATCGGTCCCACCGAGATTGCAATGTAAACTCTCTGTTTTCCCTTCGTAACGTTTCGGTCTCACCGAAATGAGCGATCGGTCCCATCGAGTTTACCTGACCAACTCTCTGGTTAGCTTATTACCAAAATCAGTCTCACCGAGTTTGTGTAATCGGTCTCACCGAGATTACGTTATGCCCTAACCCTAATCATATCGGTCCTACCGAGTTGCATGTCGGTCCCACCGAAAACCCTAACGGTCACTAGCTTTGCTGAATCGGTCCGACCGAGTTTAACCATTCGGTCCCACCGAGTTTGGGAAGTTATGTGTAACGGTTAGATTTTATGCGGAGGCTATAAATACCCCTCCACCTCCTCTTCATTCGTGGTGAGATCCATCAGAATGAACCTACACTTCCAACTTACTTTTTCTGAGAGAGAACCACCTACACTTGTGTTGAGACCAAGATATTCCATTCATACCATATGAATCTTGATCTCTAGCCTTCCCCAAGTTGCTTTCCACTCAAATCTTCTTTCCACCAAATCCAAATCCTGTGAGAGAGAGTTGAGTGTTGGGGAGACTATCATTTGAAGCACAAGAGCAAGGAGTTCATCATCGACACACCATTTGTTACTTCTTGGAGAGTGGTGTCTCCTAGATTGGCTAGGTGTCACTTGGGAGCCTCCGACAAGATTGTGGAGTTGAACCAAGGATTTTGTAAGGGCAAGGAGATCGCCTACTTCGTGAAGATCTATCGCTAGTGAGGCAAGTCCTTCATGGGCGATGGCCATGGTGGGATAGACAAGGTTGCTTCTTCGTGGACCCTTCATGGGTGGAGCCCTCCGTGGACTCGCGCAACCGTTACCCTTCGTGGGTTGAAGTCTCCATCAACGTGGATGTATGATAGCACCACCTATCGGAACCACGTCTCAAAACCTCCGTGTCTCCAAATTGCGTTTGCACACTCCAATCCCATCTCTTTACATTCTTGCAAGTTGCATGATTTACTTTCCGCTGCTCATATACTCTTTGCATGCTTGCTTGATATGTATTGTGTTTGTTAAACTTGTGCCTAAACTCCACTTCAACTTAAGAAAATTAAAAACTGCAACTTTTAGCACTTAGTGTCTAATCACCCCCCTCTAGACACCTCTTCTTGATCCTTTCAATTGGTATCAGAGCTTTGGTCTCCATTGCTTTGGTTTAATCACCATTGGAGGAAGATGGATGTGTCTACTTTGGGGAGTCTTAGACGTAGAGTGCCTATTCTTGATGGAGAATATTTTCATGAGTGGAAAAATGAAATGCTTGAGATTTTCAATGAATATCATTTGAGCAAGTATATTGCTAGCCCTTGTGCACCTCATGTTGATCCCATGCATCCTACCCTTGATGAGTTAATTGACATGATTCGCAATCTTAGAATTGTTAATCTTATCACTAGAGGCTTGCCTAGAAACTTGATTGGATGTTTGCCTACCCTTAAGTGTGCCTACACCATATGGAAATTTCTTGAGGAACTCTTTCCAAATTATTCCTTGAAAGATCTAGATGAAATTCTCCATAAATCCATTGCCTTGATTAAGATGAATTCCAATGATCCCAAATTTGGTGACTGCTTATTTGAGCTCACTAATCTTACGAGTGCCAAAGGAGATGTTGGAATCATTAGCAATATCATTTCCAAAGCTATTAGAATTCATAAAGATAACTATAGAAATGATGATTTATCTAATGAATTACCCTCTCTAGGAATTGATCAATCACAAGATGATGTTGAACATGGATACTCTGATGAGGATGATGATGACAGTGACTATGATCTTAATGATGCAATGAGACACTTTGGCCTTATGGAAAATCTTCGCGGCTACATGGCTGGAGGAAAGGAATGGGTCCTTGATAGTGGATGTGCTGATCATATGACCGGAGATAAAGATATGTTTCGTGAG
Source organism: Triticum aestivum (assembly GCF_018294505.1). NCBI lineage: Eukaryota > Viridiplantae > Streptophyta > Magnoliopsida > Poales > Poaceae > Triticum > Triticum aestivum. The sequence continues at coordinate 110,001,758 of NC_057812.1, forward strand.
CTTGCTGAAAACGACGGCCCTCGAAAATATGTCACCTTTGGTGATAACTCAAAGGGTAAGGTGGTTAGCCTCGGTAAGGTGGCCATCTCATATGATAGCTCCATACAAAATGTCATGCTCGTTGAATCTCTTGGGTACAATTTACTTTAAGTATCTAGACTTGCTGATTTCGGTTTCAATGTCCTATTCACTGAAGTAGATTGCCAAGTGTTTCGTAGAGATAATCATAAAATAGTCTTTACCGGTATACGCAGAGGTGATCTTTACATTGTTGATTTCACTAAAAAGGCCCAACCTAGAACTTGCTTAATTGCTAAATCCTCTAAAGGTTGGTTATGGCATAGACGATTAGGTCATGTTGGTATGTGGAACCTTGACAAGCTTATTAAAGAAAATCATATCCTTGGCGTTAACGATGTCATATTTGATAAGGATAGACTTTGCAGTGCTTGTCAAGCAGGTAAACAGGTTGGAGGAAGGCATCCCGTGAAGAACGTCATGACCATGAGAAGACCACTCGAGCTACTTCACATGGATCTCTTTGGTCCAAATGCCTACAAGAGTCTCGGTGGTAACTCATTTGGACTAGTCATAGTTGATGATTTTTCAAGATTTACGTGGGTGTTCTTTCTTGATGACAAATCGCATGCCCAAAAGATCTTCAAAAACTTCACTAGGAAGGCCCAAAATCAATTTGACGTGAAGATCAAGAAGGTTCGAAGCGACAATGGAACGAAGTTCAAGAACGCAAATGTGGATACCTTTCTTGACGAAGAAGGGATTTCACATGAGTTCTCGGCTACATACACACCTCAACAAAATGGAGTTGTTGAGAGGAAGAACTGGACACTCATCGAAATGGCGAGAACGATGCTTGATGAGTACAAGACACCAAAGCACTTTTGGGCGAAAGCGGTTCAGACAGCTTGTCATGCAACAAATCGCTTGTATCTTCACAAGCTACTCGGCAAGACGACATACGAGCTCCTCACCGGTAACAAACCGCAAGTTGTATACTTTCGAGTATTCGGCTCAAAGTGCTACATTCTTGATAAACATCATCGTTCTAAATTTGCTCCTAAGTCCCATGAAGGTTTCCTACTTGGTTATGGCTCAAACTCTCACACATACCGTGTCTACAACAATTTCACCCGAAAGGTTGAAGAGACGGTAGATGTGAAGTTTGATGAATCTAATGGCTCGCAAGTAGAGCAATTGCCAGTTGATGTAGGAGACAAAGACCCTCCGGAAGCAATCCAAGACTTGTCTATTGGCAAGATTCGTCCAACGGAGGTGAAGGAGAGTACCTCGTCCGTCCAAGTGGAAGCTTCTACCTCATGGCAAGGTGAACCAAGAGTTGATACGGAAGCATCCACAAGTGGGACACACCAAGATGAAGAAAACGAGAAAGTGCACCAAGATGAATGCCAACAACCTCCTTCTCCACCATGACAAGAGAACGACAACGTCAACAACAAAGAAGGCCAAGAAGAAGAACAAGAAGAACAAGATGTTCAACCAAGATCCAAGCAAAAGCTTTCACGAGTTCGAGCAAGAATTGCTAAAGACCATCCCATCGAGCAAAATCTACAATGATATCCAAACCGGGAGAATCACTCGCTCAAAAACTCATTTAGCTAACTTTTGTGAACACTATTCATTCATCTCTAGCATTGATCCTATGAAAGTTGAAGAAGCTTTGGAAGATCCGGATTGGATAAATGCCATGCATGAAGAGCTACACAACATTGAGAGAAATCAAGTTTGGACAATAGTTGAGAAGCCCAACAACAACCACAACATCATCGGTACCAAATGGGTGTTTTGCAACAAGCAAGATGAAGATGGACAAGTAGTTTGCAACAAAGCACGTCTCGTCGCCCAAGACTACACTCAAGTCGAAGGTATGGACTATGGTGAGACATATGCCCCCGTTGCTAGACTTGAGTCCATTCGCATCTTACTTGCCTATGCTAATCATCATGATATCACCTTGTACCAAATGGACATTAAAAGTGCTTTTCTAAATGGTGAAATTGAGGAGGAAGTTTATGTTAAGCAACCTCCCGGATTTGTCAATCCTAAGAAACCTAATCATATTTACAAACTTCACAAAGCTCTTTATGGTCTTAAACAAGCTCCTAGAGCATGGTATAAATGCTTGACCAAGTTCCTCATTGAAAAAGGCTTTGAAATTGGAAAAATAGATTCTACTCTTTTTACTAAAAGGGTTAATGTAGAACTATTTGTATGCCAAATTTATGTCGATGATATTATATTTGGATCAACTAACCCTCATTTTAGTGAAAAGTTTGGAAAGCTAATGTCGGAGAAGTTTGAGATGTCGATGATGAGTGAACTCATATTCTTTCTCGGTTTGCAAATCAAGCAAACTAAGGAAGGCACCTTTGTATCTCAAACGAAGTACACCAAGGACTTATTCAAGAAGTTCAATATGCAAGAATGCAAAGGTTAAGAGGTGAATTGAACACCATTGATGCTTCAAACTGTTGGGGAACGTTGTAGAAAACAAAAATTTTCCTACAGTTTCACCAAGATCCATCTATGAGTTCATCTAGCAACGAGTGATAGGATTGCATCTACATACCTTTGTAGATCACGCGCGGAAGCGTTCAAAGAATGGGGATGAGGAAGTCGTACTCGACGTGATCCAAATCACCGGAGATCCTAGCGCCGAATGGACGGCACCTCTGTGTTCAACACACGTACGGTCAGCGTGACGTCTCCTCCTTCTCGATCCAGCAAGGGGGGGAGGAGAGGTTGATGAAGATCCAGCAGCAAGACGGTGTGGTGGTGGATGCAGGGGTCACCGCAGCAGGGCTTCGCCATTCTACTACGAGAGGGAGAGGTGTAGCAAGGGAGAGGGAGGCGCCAAGACTCAAGGGGTCGGCTGCCCCTCCCTCCCCCCTTTATATAGGCTCCCCTAGGGGGGCGCCGACTCTAGGAGATGGGATCTCCTAGGGGGGGCGGCGGCCAAGGGTGGAGTAGCCCCCAAGGCAAGTGGGGCGCCCCCCCCACCCTAGGGTTTCCAACCCTAGGCGCAGGGGGTGGGCCAAGGGGGTGCACCAGCCCACTATGGGCTGGTTCCCCTCCCCACTTCAGCCCATGGGGCCCTCCAGGATGTGTGTCCCCACCCGGTGGACCCCCGGGACCCTTCCGGTGGTCCCGGTACAATACCGGTGACCCCCGAAACTCTCCCGATGGCCGAAACTGCACTTCCTATATATAATTCTTCACCTCCGGACCATTCCGGAACTCCTCGTGACGTCCGGGATCTCATCCGGGACTCCGAACAACTTTCGGGTTACTGCATATTCATATCTCCACAACCCTAGCGTCACCGAACCTTAAGTGTGTAGACCCTACGGGTTCGGGAGACATGTAGACATGACCGAGATGGCTCTCCGGTCAATAACCAACAGCGGGATCTGGATAACCATGTTGGCTCCCACATGCTCCTCGATGATCTCATCGGATGAACCACGATGTCGAGGATTCAAGCAACCCCGTATACAATTCCCTTTGTCAATCGGTATGTTACTTGCCCGAGATTCGATTGTCGGTATCCCAATACCTTGTTCAATCTCGTTACCGGCAAGTCACTTTACTCGTACCGTAATGCATGATCCCGTGACTAGACACTTGGTCACTTTGAGCTCATTATGATGATGCATTACCGAGTGGGCCCAGAGATACCTCTCCGTTATACGGAGTGACAAATCCCAGTCTTGATCCGTGTCAACCCAACAGACACTTTCGGAGATACCCGTAGTATAACTTTATAGTCACCCAGTTACGTTGTGACGTTTGGTACACCCAAAGCACTCCTACGGCATCCGGGAGTTACACGATCTCATGGTCTAAGGAAAAGATACCTGACATTGGAAAAACTCTAGCAAACGAACTATACGATCTTGTGCTAAGTTTAGGATAGGGTCTTGTCCATCACATCATTCTCCTAATGATGTGATCTCGTTATCAATGACATCCAATGTCCATAGTCAGGAAACCATGACTATCTGTTGATCAATGAGCTAGTCAACTAGAGGCTTACTAGGGACATGTTGGTGTCTATGTATTCACACATGTATTACGATTTCCGGATAACACAATTATAGCATGAATAAAAGACAATTATCATGAACAAGGAAATATAATAATAATCCTTTTATTATTGCCTCTAGGGCATATTTCCAACAGTCTCCCACTTGCACTAGAGTCAATAATCTAGTTACATTGTGATGAATCGAACACCCATGGAATTCTGGTGTTGATCATGTTTTGCTATAGGGAGAGGTTTAGTCAACGGATCTGCTACATTCAGGTCCATATGTACTTTACAAATATCTATGTCTCCATCTTGAACATTTTCACGAATGGAGTTGAAGTGACGCTTGATGTGCCTTGTCTTCTTGTGAAACCTGGGCTCCTTGGCAAGTGCAATAGCTCCAGCGTTGTCATAGAAGAGTTTGATCGGCCCCGACGCATTGGGTATGACTCCTAGGTCGGTGATGAACTCCTTCACCCAAATTGCTTCATGCGCTACCTCCGAGGCTGCCATGTACTCCGCTTCACATGTAGATCCCGCCACGACGCTCTGCTTGCAACTGCACCAACTTACTGCCCCACCATTCAAAATATACACGTATCCGGTTTGTGACTTAGAGTCATCCAGATCTGTGTCGAAGCTAGTGTCGACATAACCCTTTACGACGAGCTCTTCGTCACCTCCATAAACGAGAAACATTTCCTTAGTCCTTTTCAGGTACTTCAGGATATTCTTGACCGCTGTCCAGTGTTCCTTGCCGGGATTACTTTGGTACCTACCTACCAAACTTACGGCAAGGTTTACATCAGGTCTGGTACACAGCATGGCATACATAATAGAACATATGGCTGAGGCATAGGGGATGACACTCATCTCTTCTATATCTTCTGCTGTGGTCGGACATTGAGCTGAGCTCAATTTCACACCTTGCAACACATGCAAGTACCCCTTCTTAGACTGATCCATATTGAACTTCTTCAATATCTTATCAAGGTATGTGCTTTGTGAAAGACCTATGAGGTGTCTTGATCTATCTCTATAGATCTTGATGCCTAATATATAAGCAGCTTCTCCAAGGTCCTTCATTGAAAAACTCTTATTCAAGTAGGCCTTAATGCTGTCCGAAAGCTCTATATCATTTCCCATCAAAAGTATGTCATCTACATATAATATGAGAAATGCTACAGAGCTCCCACTCACTTTCTTGTAAACGCAGGCTTCTCCATAAGTCTGCATAAACCCAAACGCTTTGATCATCTCATCAAAGCGAATGTTCCAACTCCGAGATGCTTGCACCAGCCCATAAATCGAGCGTTGGAGCTTGCACACCTTGTCAGCATTCTTAGGATCGACAAAACCTTCCGGCTGCATCATATACAATTCTTCCTTAAGGAAACCATTAAGGAATGCCGTTTTGACATCCATTTGCCATATCTCATAATCATAGAATGCGGCAATTGCTAACATGATTCGGACGGACTTCAGCTTCGCTACCGGTGAGAAAGTCTCATCGTAGTCAACCCCTTGAACTTGTCGATAACCCTTAGCAACAAGCCGAGCTTTATAGATGGTCACATTACCATCCGCGTCTGTCTTCTTCTTAAAGATCCATTTATTTTCTATGGCTCGCCGCTCAACGGGCAAGTCAGTCAAAATCCATACTTCGTTTTCATACATGGATCCTATCTCGGATTTCATGGCCTCCAGCCATTTGTCGGAATCCGGGCCCACCATCGCTTCTTCATAGTTCGAAGGTTCACCGTTGTCTAACAACATGATTTCCAAGACAGGGTTGCCGTACCACTCTGGTGCTGAACGTGTCCTTGTGGACCTACGAAGTTCAGTAGCAACTTGATCTGAAGTTTCATGATCATCATCATTAACTTCCTCTCTAGTCGGTGCAGGCATCTCAGGAACATTTTCTTGAGTTGCGCCATTTTCCGGTTCAAGAGGTAATACTTCATCAAGTTCTACTTTCCTCCCACTTACTTCTTTCAAGAGAAACTCCTTCTCTAGAAAGGATCCATTCTTGGCAACAAAGATCTTGCCTTCGGATCTGAGGTAGAAGGTATACCCAATAGTTTCTTTAGGGTATCCTATGAAGACGCATTTTTCCGACTTGGGTTCGAGCTTTTCAGGTTGAAGTTTCTTGACATAAGCATCGCATCCCCAAACTTTTAGAAACGACAGCTTAGGTTTCTTCCCAAACCATAACTCATACGGTGTCGTCTCAACAGATTTTGATGGATCCCTATTTAAAGTGAATGCAGCAGTCTCTAAAGCATAGCCCCAAAAAGATAGCGGTAAATCGGTAAAAGACATCATAGATCGCACCATATCTAATAGAGTGCGATTACGACGTTCGGACACACCATTACGCTGAGGTGTTCCAGGCGGCGTGAGTTGTGAAACTATTCCACATTTTCTTAAGTGTGTGCCAAATTCGTGACTCAAGTATTCTCCTCCACGATCTGATCGCAGGAACTTGATTTTCCTATCACGTTGATTCTCAACCTCACTCTGAAATTCCTTGAACCTTTCAAAGGTCTCAGACTTGTGTTTCATTAAGTAGACATACCCATATCTACTCAGGTCATCAGTGAGGGTGAGAACATAACGATAACCACCGCGAGCCTCAACACTCATTGGACCACACACATCAGTATGTATGATTTCCAATAAGTTGGTTGCTCGCTCCATTGTTCCTGAGAACGGAGTCTTGGTCATTTTACCCATGAGGCATGGTTCGCATGTGTCAAATGATTCGTAATCAAGAGACTCTAAAAGTCCATCTGCATGGAGCTTCTTCATGCGTTTGACACCTATGTGACCAAGGCGGCAGTGCCACAAGTATGTGGGACTATCATTATCAACCTTACATCTTTTGATACTCACACTATGAATATGTGTAGCATTACGCTCGAGATTCATTAAGAATAAGCCATTCACCATCGGAGCATGACCATAAAACATATCTCTCATATAAATAGAACAACCATTATTCTCGGATTTAAATAACAATTATTGAGGTTCAAAACTAATCCCGTAGGTAAATGTAGAGGTAGCATGCTGACGGCGATCACATCGACCTTGGAACCATTCCCGACGCACATCGTCACCTCGTCCTTCGCCTGTCTCCGCTTATTCCGCAGCTCCTGCTTTGAGTTACAAATGTGAGCAACTGCACCGGTATCAAATACCCAGGAGTTACTACGAGTACTGGTAAGGTACACATCAATTACATGTATATCACATATACCTTTCGTTTTGCTGGCCTTCTTGTCTGCTAAGTATTTGGGGCAGTTCCGCTTCCAGTGACCACTTTCCTTGCAATAAAATCACTCAGTCTCGGGCTTGGGTCCATTCTTTGGCTTCTTCCCGGCAGCTTGCTTGCTGGGCACGGCAACTCCCTTGCCGTCCTTCTTGAAGTTTTTCTTACCCTTGCCTTTCTTGAACTTAGTGGTTTTATTCACCATCAACACTTGATGTTCCTTTTTGACTTCTACCTCTGCTGATTTCAGCATTGCAAATAGGAATGGTCTTTTCCATCCCCTGCATATTGAAGTTCATCACAAAGCTCTTGTAGCTCGGTGGAAGCGACTGAAGGATTCTGTCAATGACCGCGTCATCCGGGAGATTAACTCCCAGCTGAGTCAAGCGGTTATGTAACCCAGACATAGTGAGTATGTGCTCACTGACAGAACTATTTTCCTCCATCTTACAGCTGAAGAACTTGTCGGAGACTTCATATCTCTCGACCCGGGCATGAGCTTGAAAAACCATTTTCAACTCTTCGAACATCTCATATGCTCTGTGTCTCTCAAAACGCTTTTGGAGCCCCGGTTCTAAGCTATAAAGCATGCCGCACTGAACGAGGGAGTAATCATCGGTACGTGTCTGCCAAGCGTTCGTAATGTCTTGTTCTGCAGGGAGAATAGGTGCTTCACCTAGCGGTGCTTGTAGGACATAATCTTTCTTGGCAGCTATGAGGATGATCCTCAGGTTCCGGACCCAGTCCGTATAGTTGCTGCCATCGTCTTTCAGCTTGGTTTTCTCTAGGAACGCGTTGAAGTTGAGGACAACGTTGGCCATTTGATCTACAATACATGTTGTAAAGATTTTAGACTAAGTTCATGATAATTAAGTTCATCTAAATCAAATTATTCAATGAACTCCCACTTAGATAGACATTCCTCCAGTCATCTAAGTATAACATGATCCGAGTTAACTAGGCCGTGTCCGATCATCACGTGAGACGGACTAGTCAACATCGATGAACATCTTCATGTTGATCGTATCTTCTATACGACTCATGCTCGACCTTTCGGTCTTCTGTGTTCCGAGGCCATGTCTGTACATGCTAGGCTCGTCAAGTCAACCTAAGTGTTTGCATGTGTAAATCTGTCTTACACCCGTTGTATGTGAACGTTGGAATCTATCACACCCGATCATCACGTGGTGCTTCGAAACAACGAACTGTCGCAACGGTGCACACTTAGGGGGAACACTTTCTTGAAATTATTATGAGGGATCATCTTATTTACTACCGTAGTTCTAAGTAAACAAGATGGAAAAACATGATAAACATCACATGCAATCAAATAATAATAGTGACATGATATGGCCAATATCACATAGCTCCTTTGATCTCCATCTTGGGGCTCCATGATCATCTTGTCACCGGCATGACACCATGATCTCCATCATCATGATCTCCATCATCGTGTCTCCATGAAGTTGCTCGCCAACTATTACTTCTACTACTATGGCTAACACGTTTAGCAATAAAGTAAAGTAATTTACATGGCGTTTCTCAATGACACGCAGGTCATACAAAAAAATAAAGACAACTCCTATGGCTCCTGCCGGTTGTCATACTCATCGACATGCAAGTCGTGATTCCTATTACAGTAGCATGAACATCTCATACATCACATATATATCATTCATCATTCATCACAACTTTGGCCATATCACATCACAAAACACTTGCTGCAAAAACAAGTTAGACGTCCTCTAATTGTTGTTGCAAGTTTTACGTGGCTGCAATAGGGTTCTAGCAAGAACGTTTTCTTACCTACGTGAAAGCCACAACGTGATTTGTCAACTTCTATTTACCCTTCATTAGGACCCTTTTCATCGAATCCGCTCCAACTAAAGTGGGAGAGACAGACACCCGCAAGCCACCTTATGCAACTAGTGCATGTCAGTCGGTGGAACCAGTCTCACGTAAGCGTACGTGTAAGGTTGGTCCGGGCCGCTTCATCCCACAATACCGTTGAAGCAAAATAAGACTAGTAGCGGCAAGAAAGTTGACAACATCTACGCCCACAACAAATTGTGTTCTACTCGTGCAAAAGGAACTACGCATAGACCTAGCTCATGATGCTACTGTTGGGGAACGTTGCAGAAAACAAAAATTTTCCTACGGTTTCACCAAGATCCATCTATGAGTTCATCTAGCAATGAGTGATAGGATTGCATCTACATACCTTTGTAGATCACACGTGGAAGCGTTCAAAGAACGGGGATGAGGAAGTCGTACTCGACGTGATCCAAATCACCGGAGATCCTAGCGCCAAACGGACGGCACCTCCGTGTTCAACACACGTACGGTCAGCGTGACGTCTCCTCCTTCTTGATCCAGCAAGGGGGGGAGGAGAGGTTGATGAAGATCCAGCAGCACGACGGCATGGTGGTGGATGCAGGGGTCACCGCAGCAGGGCTTCGCCGTTCTACTACGAGAGGGAGAGGTGTAGCAAGGGAGAGGGAGGCGCCAAGACTCAAGGGGTCGGCTGCCCCTCCCTCCCCCCTTTATATAGGCTCCCCTAGGGGGGGCGCCGGCCCTAGGAGATGGATCTCCTAGGGGGGTGGCGGCCAAGGGTGGAGTAGCCCCCAAGGCAAGTGGGGCGCCCCCACCCTAGGGTTTCCAACCCTAGGCGCAGGGGATGGGCCAAGGGGGTGCACCAGCCCACTATGGGCTGGTTCCCCTCCCCACTTCAGCCCATGGGGCCCTCCAGGATGGGTGGCCCCACCCGGTGGGCCCCCGGGACCCTTCCGGTGGTCCCGGTACAATACCGGTGACCCCCGAAACTCTCCCGATGGCCGAAACTGCACTTCCTATATATAATTCTTCACCTCTGGACCATTCTGGAACTCCCCGTGACATCCGGGATCTCATCTGGGACTCCAAAAAACTTTCGGGTTACTGCATATTCATATCTCTACAACCCTAGCATCACCGAACCTTAAGTGTGTAGACCCTACGGGTTCGGGAGACATGTAGACATGACCGAGATGGCTCTCCGGTCAATAACCAACAGCGGGATCTGGATACCCATGTTGGCTCCCACATGCTCCTCGATGATCTCATCAGATGAACCACGATGTCGAGGATTCAAGCAACCCCGTATACAATTCCCTTTGTCAATCGGTACGTTACTTGCCCGAGATTCGATCGTCGGTATCCCAATACCTCGTTCAATCTCGTTACCGGCAAGTCACTTTACTCGTACCGTAATGCATGATCCCGTGACCAGACACTTGGTCACTTTGAGCTCATTATGATGATGCATTACCGAGTGGGCCCAGAGATACCTCTCTGTTATACGGAGTGACAAATCCCAGTCTTGATCCGTGTCAACCCAACAGACACTTTAGAAGTACCAGTAGTATACCTTTATAGTCACCCAGTTACGTTGTGACGTTTGGTACACCCAAAGCACTCCTACGACATCCGGGAGTTACACGATCTCATGGTCTAAGGAAAAGATACTTGACATTGGAAAAACTCTAGCAAACAAACTATACGATCTTGTGCTAAGTTTACGATTGGGTCTTGTCCATCACATCATTCTCCTAATGATGTGATCTCGTTATCAATTACATCCAATGTCCATAGTCAGGAAACCATGACTATCTGTTGATCAACGAGCTAGTCAACTAGAGGCTTACTAGGGACATGTTGGTGTCTATGTATTCACACATGTATTACGATTTCCGGATAACACAATTATAGCATGAATAAAAGACAATTATCATGAACAAGGAAATATAATAATAATCCTTTTATTATTGCCTCTAGGGCATATTTCCAACACAAACTTGGAGTAGGAACTCCATTTAATACATGCAAGGCATGAGACTATGACTAATCCTTGATATTTCTCTTATGTTGACTATCTTATGTCTTGGATATATTTGGACCTTGCATGCTATCTAACCCGTGTAGGTACTTGGATGAATCGAAATCTATGAGATTGCAACTCACTCACATCTTGAGCAATTTCTATATCACCAAGTCGCTACACAATGGTGGATGAAGACAAGGAAGCACGCAACCATTCAAACATCCTTTGACAAATTCTATCATGATTGTCATTTTGGATACACAAGTGCTCTTCCTTGCAAAAACTAACCCATGTAGGTAGATGGACTCAAACTTCAAGTGATGCTCCCAACTCTTGATGAGCTACATCAACCTTGAGCAACCCACACAAGTTCAACTACATGATCATGATCAACACCACCACCCAAGGTATGTTATTCCATCTTAGAGAAGCTTTAATCCAAGTCATGGGATAAAGCAACTCAACAAGATGTGAATACATCAAGATGCTTTAACGAAAAATGGTAACCCCATTTTGAGCTTAAACGATGAGTATGACCAAAGATCAAGTGATCTCACTTGAATCCTAAGTTAATATACTCTAACATAGGTGACTTTGTCACCGCCCAATTCTAGATGAAGTTCTCTTGTGTTCTTTTCTGTGCTCTTGCATTTTTCTCATGCATATTTGTTTCCCTCTTCAAAAAAAACTTCATCTAGATTCTTTTTAGTTTCTTCTCTTTTATTTTTTGTTCTACATTTTCTGCATTAAATTCCTTGCAAATCCTTGTGAGATCTTACTTGTCTAGTGAGCTGAGATGACAAGTGTTTTCTCCGCGATGAACTCGGTCACACCGGGCTGTTTACTTCGGTCCAACCGAACCCTTTTGGTGCCACCGAAGCACCAAACTCGGTGCTACCGATTTCACTGCAGGAAAAACATCTTGCCACTTGTTTCTGAATTCTTTTTGATCCAGCTTCACTCAATGAATCTTGTCCTCGACCAACATCCTACTCAAATTGCTGCTTTGTTCTGTGACTCAAGGACCAAACCCATCATGACAAAAAATCCAGAAGAACCCTTCTTGGAAATTGATGTCAAAGTGGGAGGGAGAGATCATCACGTCAAAGCTTAATCATATCTATAGGGGGAGAGAATACTCTAGGGAAGAAAGAGGCCCCAGATGCTTGGTGTTCAAGAGGAGAGAAGTCACATGTCTTCAAGAGGGGAAGTACATGTTCATATTTGCTCGATTGCATTAGCTCTGTTTATTTCCTTTGAGGTCTGATTTTCTGTTCCCTATCTTCTCCCAATATCCCATGTTAGATTTAGGGGGAGCAAGACATCTAAGGGAAGGAAATCCTTGAATTTATTGCATATCTACACCTTTGGGGACATGTCTTTATCCAATGTGGATCTTAGCACTCACTCTACATGTCATCCCAGTCTTGGTACTCTTGTGGTCTCTCTTGTTTGCTCTAGCCAGTAGGTGTATCTGTGTTATCTAACCTTGTTTACGCAGGTTCATCCCATCCTAAGCCAACTCAAGACCACAAGGTAAGTATATGCATCACAGTCATGTGAATGAGAATTTCTTACTGATGTACATACTGTTTGCAAGAAGGACTCATGAGCATGAAGGTACATTTCTCACATTTTCATCATTTGCTCTGATGCATATAGCCAAGATACATGTAACACATTGCTTACTATGTCATGTTTATGCATTCACATGCTCCTATATTCCATATTCACATGATTGCTTACATGTAGGGGGAGCCTATGCAAGTTACATGTCTTTCCAAAGCTTCACTTACTACTCTTAATATCTTGATCTAAAGCTTTGATGTATGTTGTCATCAATTACCAAAAAGGGGGAGATTGAAAGCACAAGTTCTCCCTAGGTGGTTTTGGTAATTAATGTCAACATATCTCTTGTTGGACTAACATTTTTATCTAGTATGTTTCAGATAAGTTCAAAAGTGAAGTGGCATGCACTAGAGGATGTGAAACCCCTTCAAGATGCTAAGGACAAAGGATTATCTCAAGCTCAAAGCTCAAGACTCTACATTTTCTATTTTAGTGATCCAAGATCACATTGAGTCTATAGGAAAATCCAATACTATCAAGGAGGGATGAGGTGTTGCTTAATGAGGCTCTTGCTCAAATGCTTAGTGATATGCTCCAAAGCCCTCAACTACTTTCTCACATCCACATATGACCTAAACCAAAAGTCAAACTCGGCCCATCGATTCTTCCTATCCGGCGCCACCGAGTTTCAAATGTCATAGCCACTGCCACAAACCCTAGGCAAATCGGTCTCACCGATAGGGATCTCGGTCTCACCGAGATGGGATTGCAAACTCTCTGTTGCCTATTGCAATACTTTTGGTCTCACCGAAACTTGCGATCGGTCCCACCGAGATTGCAATGCAAACTCTCTGTTTTCCCTTCGTAACGTTTCGATCTCACCGAAATGAGCGATCGGTCCCACCGAGTTTACCTGACCAACTCTCTGGTTAGCTTATTACCAAAATCAGTCTCACCGAGTTTGTGTAATCGGTCTCACCGAGATTACGTTATGCCCTAACCCTAATCATATCGGTCCTACCGAGTTGCATGTCGGTCCCACCGAAAACCCTAACGGTCACTAGCTTTGCTGAATCGGTCCGACCGAGTTTAACCATTCAGTCCCACCGAGTTTGGGAAGTTATGTGTAACGGTTAGATTTTGTGTGGAGGCTATAAATACCCCTCCACCTCCTCTTCATTCGTGGAGAGAGCCATCAGAATGAACCTACACTTCCAACTTACTTTTTCTGAGAGAGAACCACCTACACTTGTGTTGAGACCAAGATATTCCATTCCTAACATATGAATCTTGATCTCTAGCCTTCCCCAAGTTGCTTTCCACTCAAATCTTCTTTCCACCAAATCCAAATCCCGTGGGAGACTATCATTTGAAGCACGAGAGCAAGGAGTTCATCATCAACACACCATTTGTTACTTCTTGGAGAGTGGTGTCTCCTATATTGGCTAGGTGTCACTTGGGAGCCTCCGACAAGATTGTGGATTTGAACCAAGGAGTTTGTAAGGGCAAGGAGATTGCCTACTTCGTGAAGATCTACCGCTAGTGAGGCAAGTCCTTCATGGGCGATGGCCATGGTGGGATAGACAAGGTTGCTTCTTCGTGGACCCTTCATGGGTGGAGCCCTCTGTGGACTCGCGCAACCGTTACCCTTCATGGGTTGAAGTCTCCATCAACATGGATGTACGATAGCACCACCTATCGGAACCACGCCTCAAAACCTTCGTGTCTCCAAATTGCGTTTGCACACTCCAATCCGATCTTTTTACATTCTTGCAAGTTGCATGCTTTACTTTCCGCCGCTCATATACTCTTTGCATGCTTGCTTGATATGTATTCTGTTTGTTAAACTTGTGCCTAAACTCCACTTCAACTTAAGAAAATTAAAAACTACAACTTTTAGCACTTAGTGTCTAATCACCCCCCCTCTAGACACCTCTTCTCGATCCTTTCACCTACTCCTGGTGGTAGTAGGACTCCCCTAGGGCGCGCCATAGAGAGGGCCGCCCCTCTCCCTCCTCTACTCCTTTATATACGGGGAGATGGGCACCCCTTGGGGACACAACAATTGATCTCTTGGATCTTTTAGCCGTGTGTGGTGCCCCTCTCCACCATAGTCCACCTCGATAATATCGTAGTGGTGCTTAGGCGAAGCCCTACGATGGTAGAACATCAACATCGTCACCATGCTGTCGTGCTGACGAAACTCTCCCTCAAAGCTCGACTGGATCGGAGTTCGAGGGACGTCATCAAGTTGAACGTGTGCAGAACTCGGAGGTGCCATGCGTTCGGTACTTGATCGGTCAGACCGTGAAGACGTACGACTACATCAACCGCGTTGTGCTTACGCTTCCGCTTTCGGTCTACGAGGGTACGTGGACACACTCTCCCCTCTCGTTGTTATGCATCACCATGATCTTGCGTGTGCGTAGGATTTTTTTTTGAAATTACTATGTTCCCCAACAGTGGCATCCGAGCCTGGTTTTATGCATAGATGTTATATGCACGAGTAGAACACAAGTGAATTGTGGGCGATACAAGTCATACTGCTTACCGGCATGTCATACTTTGGTTCGGTGGTAATGTTGGATGAAGCGGCCCAGACTGACATAACACGTATGCTTACGCGAGACTGGTTCTACCGACGGGTGGCTGGCGGGTGTCAGTTTCTCCAACTTTAGTTGAACCGAGTGTGGCTACGCCCGGTCCTTGAGAAGGTTAAAACAGCACCAACTTGACGAACTATCGTTGTGGTTTTGATGCTTAGGTAAAAACGGTTCTTGCTCATCCCGTAGCAGCCACGTAAAACTTGCAACAACAAAGTAGAGGACGTCTAACTTGTTTTTGCAGGGCATGTTGTGATGTGATATGGTCAAGACATGATGCTATATTTATTGTATGAGATGATCATGTTTTGTAACGAGTTATCAGCAACTGGCAGGAGCCATATGGTTGTCACTTTATTGTATGCAATGCAATCGCCCTGTAATTGCTTTAGTTTATCACTAAGCGGTAGCGATAGTCATAGAAGCAATAGTTGGCGAGACAACAACGATGCTACGATGGAGATCAAGGTGTCGCGCCGGTGACGATGGTGATCATGACGGTGCTTCGGAGATGGAGATCACAAGCACAAGATGATGATGGCCATATCATATCACTTATATTGATTGCATGTGATGTTTATTTTTTATGCATCTTATTTTGCTTTGATTGACGGTAGCATTATAAGATGATCTCTCACTAAATTTCAAGATAAAAGTGTTCTCCCTGAGTATGCACGGTTGCCAAAGTTTGTCGTGCCCAGACACCACGTGATGATCGGATGTGATAAGCTCTACGTCCATCTACAACGGGTGCAAGCCAGTTTTGCACACGCAGAATACTTAGGTTAAACTTGACGAGCCTAGCATATGCAGATATGGCCTCGGAACACTGAGATCGAAAGGTCGAGCGTGAATCATATAGTAGATATGATCAACATAATGATGTTCACCATTGAAAACTACTCCATTTCACGTGATGATCGGTTATGGTTTAGTTGATTTGGATCACGTGATCACTTAGATGATTAGAGAGGTGTATATCTAAGTGGGAGTTCTTAAGTAATTTGATTAATTGAACTTTAATTTATCATGAACTTAGTCCTGGTAGTATTAGCATATCTATGTTGTAGATTAATAGCTCGCGTTTAGCTCCCCTGTTTTATTTTTGATATGTTCCTAGAGAAAACTAAGTTGAAAGATGTTAGTAGCAATGATGTGGATTGGATCCGCGATCTGAGGATTATCCTCATTGCTGCACAGAAGAATTATGTCCTTGATGCACCGCTAGGTGAAAGACCTATTGCAGGAGCAAATGCAGACATTATGAATGTTTGGTTATCTCAATATGATGACTACTTGATAGTTTAGTGCACCATGCTTAACAGCTTAGAATCGGGACTTCAAAGTCGTTTTAAACGTCATGGATCATATGAGATGTTCCAGGAGTTGAAGCTAATATTTTAAGAAAATACCCGAGTTGAGAGATATGAAGTCTCCAACAAGTTCTATAACTAAAAGATGGAGGAGAATAGCTCAAGCAGTGGGCATGTTCTCAGATTGTCTAGGTACTACAATCGCTTGAATCAAGTGGGAGTTAATCTTCCAGATAAAATAGTGATTGACAGAATTCTCTAGTCACCATCACCAAATTAGTAGAACTTCATGATGAACTATAGTATGCAAGGGATGACATAAACGATTCCCGAGCTTTTCATGATGATGAAATCGATGAAGGTAGAAATCAAGAAAGGGCATCAAGTTTTGATGATTAACAAGACCACTAGTTTCAAGAAAAGGGCAAAGGGAAAGAAAGGGAACTTCAAGAAGAATGACAAGCAAGTTCTACTCAAGTGAAGAAGCCGAAGTCTGGACCTAAGCCTAATACTAAGTGCTTCTACTGCAAAGGGACTGGTCACTGGAAGCGGAAATGCCCTGAATATTTAGTGGATAAGAAGGATGGCAAAGTGAACAAGGGTATATTTGATATACAGGTTATTGATGTGTACCTTACTAGTATTTATAGTAGCCCCTGGGTATTTGATACTTGTTCGATTGCTAAAAATTAGTAACTCGAAAAAGGAGTTACAGAATAAATAGAGACTAGTTAAGGGTGAAGTGACGATGTGTGTTGGAAGTGGTTCCAAGATTGATATGATCATCATCGCACACTCCCTATACTTTCGGGATTAGTGTTAAACCTAAAAAAATGTTATTTGGCGTTTGCGTTGAGCATGAATATGATTTGATCATGTTTATTGCAATACGGTTATTCATTTAAAATCAGAGAATAATTGTTGTTCTGTTTACATGAATAAAACCTTCGATGGTCATACACCCAATGCAAATAGTTTGTTGGATCTCGATCATAGTGATACACATATTCATAATATTGATGCCAAAAGATGCAAAGTTGATAATGATAGTGCAACTTATTTGTGGCACTGCCGTTTAGGTCATATCGGTGTAAAGCGCATGAAGAAAACCCATGCTGATGGGCTTTTGGAATCACTTGATTATGTATCAGTTGATACTTGCGAACCATGCCTCATGGGTAAGATGACTAAGACTCCGTTCTCTAGAACAATGGAGCGAGCAACAGACTTGTTGGAAATAATACATACTGATGTATACAGTCCGATGAGTGTTGAGGCTCATGGTGGGTATCGTTATTTTTCTGACCTTCACAGACGATTTGAGCAGACATGGGTACATCTACTTGAAAAAACATAAGTCTGAAACATTTGAAAAGTTCAAAGAATTTCAGAGTGAAGTGGAAAATCATCGTAACAAGAAAATAAAGTCTCTATGATCTGATCGCAGAGGCAAATATTTGAGTTACGAGTTTGGCCTTCAATTAAAACAATGTGGAAAAGTTTCGAAACTTGTGCCACCTGGAACACCACAGCGTAATGGTGTGTCCGAACGTCATAACCGTACTTTATTTTGATATAGTGCAATCTATGATGTCTCTTACCGATTTACCACTATTGTTTTGGGGTTATGCATTAGAGACAGCCGCATTTACATTAAAAAGGGCACCATCTAAATCCGTTGAGACAACACCGTATGAACTATGGTTTGGCAAGAAACCAAAGTTGTCGTTTCTTAAAGTTTGGGGTTGCGATGCTTATGTGAAAAAGGTTCATCCTGATAAGCTCAAACCCGAATCAGAGAAATGTGTCTTCATAGGATACCCAAAGGAGACAGTTGGGTACACCTTCTATAACAGATCCGAAGGCAAGATATTCATTGCTAAGAATGGATCCTTTCTAGAGAAGGAGTTTCTCTCGAAAGAAGTGAGTGGGAGGAAAGTAGAACTTGATGAGGTAACAGTACCTGCTCCCTTATTGGAAAGTAGTTCATCACAAAAACCGGTTCCTGTGACGTCTACACCAATTAGTGAGGAAGTTAATGATGATGATCATGAAACTTCAGATCAAGTTACTACCGAACCTCGTAGGTCAACCAGAGTAAGATCCGCACCAAAGTGGTACGGTAATCCTGTTCTGGAGGTCATGTTAATTGACCATGATGAACCAACGAACTATGAGGAAGCGATGATGAGCCCAGATTCCGTGAAATGGTTTGAGGCCATGAAATCTGAGATGGGATCCATGTATGAGAACAAAGTATGGACTTTGGTTGACTTGCCCGATGATCGGTAAGACATAGAAAATAAATGGATCTTCAAGAGGAAGACGGACGCTGATAGTAGTGTTACTATGTACAAAGCTAGACTTACCGGAAAAAGGTTTTGACAAAGTTCAAGGTGTTGACTACGATGAGATTTTCTCACTCGTATCGATGCTTAAAATCTGTCCGAATTATGTTAGCAATTGCCGCATTTTATGAAATCTGGCAAATGGATAACAAAATTGCAATCCTTAATGGATTTATTAAAAAGGAGTTGTATATGATGCAACCAGAAGGTTTTGTCAATCCTAAAGGTGCTAACAAAATGTGCAAGCTCCCGCGATCCATCTGTGGACTGGTGCAAGCATCTCGGAGTTGGAATATACACTTTGATGAGTTGATTAAAGCATATAGTTTTATACAGACTTGCGGTGAAGCCTGTATTTACAAGAAAGTGAGTGGGAGCACTACAGCCTTTCTAATAAATATATGTAAATGACATATTATTGATCATAAATGATGTAGAATTTTCTGGAAAGCATAAAGGAATATTTGAAAGGAGTTCTTCAAAGAAAGACCTCGGTGAAGTTGCTTAGATGTTGACCATCAAGATCTATAGAGATAGATCAAGATGCTTGATAAAGATTTTCAATGAGTATGTACCTTGACAAGATTTTGAATTAGTTTAAAATGGAACAGTCAAAGAAAGAGTTCTTGCCTGTGTTGCAAGGTGTGAAGTTGAGTAAGACTCAAAGCCCGACCACAACAGAAGATAGAAAGAGAATGAAAGTCATTCCCTATGCCTCAGCCATACATTATATAAAGTATGCCATGCTGTGTACCAGATCTATTGTATACCCTACACTGAGTTTGGCAAGGGAGTACAATAGTGATCTAGGAGTAGATCACTGGACAGCGGTCAAACTTATCCTTAGTGGAATAGGAATATGTTTCTCGATTATGGAGGTGACAAAAGGTTCATCGTAAAGGGTTACGTTGATGCAAGTTTTGACACTGATCCAGATGAATCTAAGTCTCAATCTGGATACATATTGAAAGTGGAAGCAATTAGCTAAAGTAGCTACGTGCAGAGCATTGTAGACATAGAAATTTGCAAAATACATAATGGATCTGAATGTGAAAGACCCATTGACTAAGATTCTCTCACAAGCAAAACATGATCACACCTTAGTACTCTTTGGGTGTTAATAACATAGCGATGTGAACTAGATTACTGAATCTAGTAAACCCTTTGGGTATTGGTCACATGGCGATGTGAACTATGGGTGTTAATCACATGATGATGTGAACTATCGATGTTAATCACATGGTGATGTGATCTAGATTATTGACTTTAGTGCAAGTGGGAGACTGAAGGAAATATGCCCTAGAGGCAATAATAAAGTTATTATTTATTTCCTTATTTCATGATAAATGTTTATTATTCATGCTAGAATTGTATTAACCGGAAACATGATACATGTGTGAATACATAGACAAACAGAGTGTCACTAGTATGCCTCTACTTGACTAGCTCGTTGATCAAAGATGGTTATGTTTCCTAGCCATAGAGAAAGAGTTGTCATTTGATTAACGGGATCACATCATTAGGAGAATGATGTGATTGACTTGACCCATTCCGTTAGCTTAGCACTTGATCGTTTAGTATGTTGCTATTTCTTTCTTCATGACTTATACATGTTCCTATGACTATGAGATTATGCAACTCCCGTTTACTGGAGGAACACTTTGTGTGCTAGCAAACGTCACAACGTAATTGGGTGATTATAAAGGTGCTCTACAGGTGTCTCCGAAGGTACTTGTTGGGTTGGTGTATTTCGAGATTAGGATTTGTCACTCCGATTGTCGGAGAGGTATCTCTGGGCCCACTCGGTAATACACATCACTTAAGCCTTGCAAGCATTGCAACTAATGAGTTAGTTGCGGGATGTTGTATTAAGGAACGAGTAAAGAGACTTGCCGGTAACGAGATTGAACTAGGTATTGAGATACCGACGATCGAATCTCACGCAAGTAACATACCGATGACAAAGGGAACAACATATGTTGTTATGCGGTTTGACCGATAAAGATCTTCGTAGAATATGTAGGAGCCAATATGAGCATCCAGGTTCCGCTATTGGTTATTGACCGGAGACGTGTCTCGGTCATGTCTACATAGTTCTCGAACCCGTAGGGTCCGCACGCTTAAAGTTGGATGACGGTTATATTATGAGTTTATGTGTTTTGATGTACCGAAGGTAGTTCGGAGTCCTGGATGAGGTCGGGGACATGACAAGGAGTCTCGAAATGGTCGAGACGTAAAGATCGATATATTGGACGACTATATTCGGACATCGGAAAGGTTCCGAGTGATTTAGATATTTTTCGGAGTACCGAAGAGTTACGGGAATTCAGCGGGGAGTAGATGGGCCTTATTTGGATTTAGGGGAAAGAGAGAGGAGAGGCTGCGCGCCCCCAAGGCCTTGTCCGAATTGGACTAGGGGGAGGGGCGGCGCCCCCTCCTTCCTTCTCTTCTCTTTTCCCTTTCCTTCTCTCCAACTCCTACTACTTGGAAGGGCTCCTCGTTCTACTAGGAAAGGGTAATCCTACTCCTCCCTCCTCCACTCCTTTATATACGGGGAGAGGGGCACCCCTTGGAGACACAACAATTGATCTCTTGGATCTTTTATTCATGTGCGGTGCCCCTCTCCACCATAGTCCACCTCGATAATATCGTAGCGGTGCTTAGGCGAAGCCCTACGGTGGTAGAACATCAACATCGTCACCACGCCGTCGTGCTGACGGAACTCTCGCTCAAAGTTCGGCTGGATCGGAGTTCGAGGGATGTCATCGAGTTGAACGTGTGCAGAACTCGGAGGTGCCGTGCATTCGGTACTTGATCGGTCGGATCGTGAAGACGTACGCCTACATCAACCGCATTGTGCTAACGCTTCCGCTTTCGGTCTACGAAGGTACGTGGACACACTCTCCCCTCTCGTTGTTATGCATCACCATGATCTTGCGTGTGCGTACGATTTTTTTTGAAATTACTACGTTCCTCAATAGCACCTGCCAGTACCAGCCCGGCGGAGCCCAGTTCCGGACATTGCCCCTCTGATCAAGCCGGTCTCCTCCCCCGAGTCGACGACGAGGATGCGGGATATGCATCGTCAACATCGATGCGGGAATAATTGCTTGAACTAAAAAATAAACTAGTTCTATTAATTTTCTTGCTAAAAATAAACTACTTCTATATTAAAATAAAGTAGTTTTATTAAATCAACTAGTTCAACTACTAAGCACTTACTATAAATAAAATAAAATAGTACTTACTAAAAATAAACTACTTTTATTATAAAATAAAGTAGTTTTATTAAATCAACTAGTTAAACTACTAAGCACTTACTATAAATAAAATAAAGTAGTACTTACTAGAAATAAACTACTTCTATAATAAAATAAAGTAGTTTTATTAAATCAACTAGTTCAACTACTAAGCAGTTATTAAAAACAAACTAGTTTAACTAGTACTATTATTTTTCTAACTAATTATATTAAACACTTTCTAAGTAGTAGTTACTAAAAGTTATCGGGGAGGGGGGGGGGTTATATCGACAATAACATACCCGATAAAAAAATAAGAAGAGGAAGAAAAACACATACACAATATGAACAAAAAAACATCATATATGAACATTTTGTATATACATCCATATCGATCCATCCATACATACATGCATACATCTTCCTTGCTAAAAAAATTCTGAATTTTGAGCACTGACAAGTTTTTCCTTCTATCAAACCAACTTGACCATCTTCACTAACATCCAAGGAGACATCATCCTGCCAAGTTTCACATAAAACAAAGTTCCCTAGCTAGCCCTAGCATTTCGTCAAACACCTTATGGACATGGCTGAAAACATGCAATTGTCTAAAATTTTGCACTGAACCAACTTCACCATCATCACATACATGGAGGAAGGACAGAGGAGAGGGGTGGGAGGCAGGAGGGAGTACCGGCCTGTCCAGCGGGCAGTGGTGCGGCGGCGTTGACGGAAGGGCAGGGGCGCGGCGCAACGTCGGGGCAGGACAGGGGCGCGGCGGCGTTGGCGTCGAGGTCGAGGCAGGGGCACATGACGGCGGAGGTGAGGTCGAGGCAGGGCAGGGGCACACGGCATCGGCGTCGGGGCAGGGCAGGGGCGCACGGCGGCGGTGGTGAGGTCGAGGCAGGGCAGGGGCACACGACGGTGGCGGTGAGGTCGAGATAGGTCAGGGGCGCATGGCGTCAGCGTCAGGGCAGGGGAGGGGCGCGTCAGCGTCGGGGCAGGCAGGGCGTGGCGATGGCGTCGAGGTCCAGCAGCCTGGCGGCGTCGACATGTTCGACGGCAGAGAGGCAGGGCGCGGAGAGGCGGATCGAAGAACTGAATGAAAAATTTGACAAGTGCTGCTTATATACACTCAGCATTGGTCCCGGTTAGAGGCAGGAACCGAGACTAATACGCCCCTTTGGACCCGGTTGGTGCCACCAACCGGGACCAAAGGTCTCTGTTCAGCAGCCGAAAGGGCGGGAAGTAGAAACCTTCGGTCCCGGTTGGTGGCACCAACCGGGACTAAAGGGTGGCATTGGTCCCGGTTGGTGCCATGAACCGGTACCAATGCACCCCTTTAGTACCGGTTGGAGACACCAATCGGGACCAAAGGCCTTGTGCTGCCCGCGTCAAAAGTTTAGTCTCACCTCGCTAGCTGAGAGAGCTCGAGAGTGGTTTATAAGTGCTGCTGCGCCAACCCTCTCGAGCTCCTCTCAATAGCATGCTTTCGGGCCTAACCTAACACTGTGTGCCTGTGAGCCTATCGGGCCTGCAGCGGGGCTGAATCCTGGCCCATGATTGGGTTTCTAGTCGTATTTAGGCCGTGGTGGCCCAGTAGGTGGCATTTTTTTAAATGTTTTTCTAGTTTTTTGTTTTCTTTGTTCTTTATTTTTTATTTTGTTTCTACTTACAAGAAAATACTTACTTTTGCTACTTTTATTTATTTTATTAAGGTCTATTTATTTTATTTTATTTTATTTTATTTATTTTGTTTCTACTTATTTATTTTATAAAAGTTTATTTTATTTTATTTTGTTTCTACTTATTTATTTTATTTTATTTTGTTTCTACTTATTTTATTTTGTTTCTACTTATTTATAAAAGTTTATTTTTTTATTTTATTTTTTGCTTTTTGTATTTATTTTATGAAAATTCTTTTTGCTTTTAATGTTTTGAACAGAAAATACTTTGATAATTTTAGTTGCATAAATTCTATATAATTTTAGTTTCAATAATACTAGAGGTTTATAAAAGCTTTAGTACCATCCTTTTTAGTTGATTCCTTTAGTTCCTTCATTTGTTATTTTCATGCATTTACTAATTTTTTTGAGCTATAAGACCCTGAAATTGAAAAACATTTCAAATGAAGTACGAAAAGGTTGAAAGTTGGCATGGTATCATTATTTCACCCACATAGGATGTGCTGAGAAGTTGAGAAGGTTATGGCAAAAACTGGATGCACTTCATGTACAAAACAGACAATCTGTTTCGAGATATCAGGGTTTCATACGAAAACTCGTCTATTACAACATGCATTTCAAATGAACTACGAAAATGTTGAAAGTTGGCATGGTATCATCATAATAGTTGTGGAGAGAAAGCCTTCACTTTTTCTTCGCTTGTGTCCTTTGCTTATTGCGCCGTAACCATGGATAATCTTCATCATTTATCAGGATACTTGGGTCGGCCTTTACTTTGAAGGGAGGAATTTCATGAAATTTTTCATAATCTTCGGACATGTCTGTCTTGCCCTCCACTCCCACGATGTCCTTTTTTTTCCTGAAAGAACTATGTGGCGCTTTGGCTCATCATATGATGTATTCGCTTCCTTATCTTTTCTTTTTCTCGGTTTGGTAGACACATCCTTCATATAGATAATATGTGCCACATCATTGGTTAGGACGAACGGTTCGTTAGTGTACCCAAGATTGTTCAGATCACTGTTGTCATTCCGTACTGTGGGTCTACCTGTACCCGGCCTCCCGACAGATTGACCCATTTGCACTTAAACAAAGGGACTTTAAAATCATGTCCGTAGTCAAGTTCCCATATGTCCACTATGTAACCATAATATGTGTCCTTTCCCCTCTCGGTTGCTACATCAAAGCGGACACTGTTGTTTTGGTTGTTGCTCTTTTGATCTTGGGCGATCGTGTAAAATGTATTCCCATTTATCTCGTATCCTTTGTAAGCCAGCACAGTCGAAGATGGTCCCTTGGACAACGAGTACATCTCACCACAAACAATGTTGTCACCTCTGAGACGTGTTTCCAACCAACTGCTAAAAGTCCTGATGTGTTCACATGTAATCCAGTTGTCACACTGCTCCGGGTGTTTGGAGCGCATAATGTTCTTGTGTTCATCGACATACGGGGTCACCAAGGTAGAGTTTTGTAGGACTGTGTAGTGTGCTTGAGACCAAGAATGCCCATCCCTGCATATTATTGAGTCCCCTCCAAGCGTGCCTTTTCCAGTCAGTCTCCCCTCATACCGCGATTGAAGGAGACCTATCTTCTTAAGGCCAGGAATGAAGTCAGCACAAAACCCAATGACATCCTCTATTGGATGGCCCATGGAGATGCTTCCTTTTGGCCTAGTGCGGTTACGGACATATTTCTTTAGGACTCCCATGAACCTCTCAAAGGGGAACATATTGTGTAGAAATACGGGGACCGGAATGACAATCTCATCGACTAGATGAACTAGGACGTGCGTCATGATATTGAAGAAGGATGGTGGGAACACCAGCTCGAAACTGACAAGACATTGCGCCACATCACTCCTTAGCCTTGGTATGATTTCTGGACCGATCACCTCCTGAGAGATTGCATTGAGGAATGCACATAGCTTCACAATGGCTAATTGGATGTTTTCCGATAGAAGCCTCCTCAATGCAACCGGAAGCAGTTGTGTCATAATCACGTGGCAGTCATGAGACTTTAGGTTCTGGAACTTTTTCTCTGGCATATTTATTATTCCCTTTATATTCGATGAGAAGCCATTCGGGACCTTCATACTGAGCATGCATTAAAAGAAGATTTCCTTCTCTTCTTTGGTAAGAGCGTAGCTGGCAGGACCTTCATACTGCTTTGGAGGCATGCCGTCTTTTTCGTGCAAACGTTGCAGGTCCTCCCGTGCCTCAGGTGTATCTTTTGTCTTCCCATACACGCCCAAGAATCCTAGCAGGTTCACGCAAAGGTTCTTCGTCACGTGCATCACGTTGATTGAAGAGTGGACCTCCAGGACTTTCCAGTAGGGTAGGTCCCAAAATGTAGATTTCTTCTTCCACATGGGTGTGTGTCCCTCAGCGTCATTCGGAACAGCTAGTCTGCCGGGACCCTTTTCAAAGATTACGTGTAAATCATTGACCATAGCAAGTACGTGATCACCGGTACGCATGGCGGGCTTCTTCCAGTGATCTGCCTCGCCTTTGAAATGCTTGCCTTTCTTTCGACATTGATGGTTGGTCGGAAGAAATCGACGATGGCCCAGGTACACATTCTTCCTGCATTTGTCCAGGTATATACTTTCGGTGTCAGCTAAACAGTGCGTGCATGCGTGGTATCCCTTGTTTGTCTGTCCTGAAAGGTTACTGAGAGCGGGTCAATCGTTGATGGTTACAAACAGCAACGCGTGCAGGTTAAATTCCTCCTGTTTGTGCTCATCCCACACACGTACACCGTTTCCATTCCACATCTGTAAAAGTTCTTCAACTAATGGCCTTAGGTACACATCAATGTCGTTGCCGGGTTTCTTAGGGCCTTGGATGAGAATTGGCATCATAATGAACTTCCGCTTCATGCACATCCAAGGAGGAAGTATACATACATAGAGTCACGGGCCAGGTGCTGTGATTGCTGCTCTGCTCCCCGAAAGGATTAATGTCATACGCGCTTAAACCAAACCATATGTTCCTTGGGTCACCTGCAAACTTAGCCCAGTACTTTCTCTCGATTTTTCTCCACTGAGACCCGTCAGCAGGTGCTCTCAACTTCCCGTCTTTCTTACGACCCTCTCTGTGCCATCACATCAACTTGGCATGCCCTTCGTTTCTAAACAGATGTTTCAACCGCGGTATTATAGGAGCATACCACATCACCTTCGCAGGAACCCTCTTCCTGGGGGGCTCGCCGTCAACATCACCAGGGTCATCTCGTCTGATCTTATACCGCAATGCACCGCATACAGGGCATGCGTTCAAATCCTCGTATGCACCACGGTAGAGGATGCAGTCATTAGGGCATGCATGTATCTTCTGCACCTCCAATCCTAGAGGGAATACGACCTTCTTTGCTGCGTACGTACCGTCGGGCAATTCGTTATCCTTTGGAAGCTTCTTCTTCAATATTTTCAGTAGCTTCTCAAATCCTTTGTCAGGCACAACATTCTCTGCCTTCCACTGCAGAAATTCCAGTACGGTACCGAGATTTATGTTGCCATCTTCGCAATTGGGGTATGATACGTCTCCAACATATCTATAATTTTTGATTGCTCCATGCTATATTATCTACTGTTTTGGACTATATTGGGCTTTATTTTCCACTTTTATATTACTTTTGGGACTAACCTATTAACCGGAGGCCCAGCCCAGAATTGCTATTTTTTTGCCTATTTTAGTGTTTCGAAGAAACGGAATATCAAACGGAGTCCAAACGGAATAAAACCTTCGGGAACGTGATTTTCTCACCGAACGTGATCCAGGAGACTTGGACCCTACGCCAAGGAACAAAAGAGGCGGCCACGAGGGTGGGGGGCGCGCCCCCCTAGGGCGCGTCCCCTACCACGTGGGCCCCTCGGAGCTCCACTGACGTACTCCTTCCTCCTATATGTACCTACGTACCCCCAAACGATCAGAACAGGAGCCAAAAACCTAATTCCACCGCCGCAACTTTCTGTATCCACGAGATCCCATCTTGGGGCCTGTTCCGGAGCTCCGCCGGAAGAGGGCCGTCATCATGGAGGGCTTCTACATCATCATAGCCTCTCCGATGAAGTGTGATTAGTTTACCTCAGACCTTCGGGTCCATAGTTAGTAGCTAGATGGCTTCTTCTCTCTCTTTGAATCTCAATACAAAGTTCTCCCCCTCTCTTGTGGAGATCTATTCGATGTAATCTTGTTTTTGCGGTGTGTTTGTTGAGACCAATGAATTGTGGGTTTATGATCAAGTCTATCTATGAATAATATTTGAATCTTCTCTGAATTCTTTTATGTATGATTGGTTATCTTTGCAAGTCTCTTCGAATTATCCGTTTGGTTCAGCCAACTAGATTAGTAGTTCTTGCCATGGGAGAAGTGCTTAGCTTTGGGTTCGATCTTGCAGTGTCCTTTCCCAGTGACAGAAGGGGCATCAAGGCACGTATTGCATCGTTGCCATCGAGGATAACAAGATGGGGTTTATTTCATATTGCATGAATTTATCTCTCTACATCATGTCATCTTGCTTAAGGCGTTACTCTGTTTTTAACTTAATACTCTAGATGCATGCTGGATAGCGGTCGATGAGTGGAGTAATAGTAGTAGATGCAGAATCGTTTCGGTCTACTTGTCACGGACGTGATGCCTATATACATGATCATGCCTAGATATTCTCATAACTATGCTCAATTCTGTCAATTTCTCAACAGTAATTTGTTCACCCACCGTAGAATACTTATGCTCTTGAGAGAAGCCACTAGTGAAACCTATGGCCCCCGGGTCTATTCTCATCATATCAATCTCCATTACTTTAATCTTGCTTTGCTTTTTTACTTTGCCTTTACTTTTCACTTTGCATCTTTATACCAAAAATATTATATCTATCAGATCTCACTCTCGTAAGTGACCGTGAAGGGATTGACAACCCCTAATCGCGTTGATTGCGAGTAGCTATCGTTTTGTGCAGGTACGAGGGACTTGATCGTGGCCTCCTACTGGATTGATACCTTGGTTCTCAAAAACCGAGGGAAATACTTACGCTACTCTGCTGCATCATCCTTTCCTCTTCGGGGAAATCCAACGCAAGCTCAAGAGGTAGCAAGAAGAATTTCTGGCGCCGTTGCTGGGGAGGTTCGCACAAGTCAAGTCAAGATCTGACTCCCGACAACGAGCAATTTCTGGGGCCGTTGTCGGGGAGTCTACGCAAAAAGTCAACATACCAAGTACCCATCACAATCCCTATCTCTCGCATTACATTGTTTGCCATTTGCATCTCGTTTTCCTCTCCCCCAATTCACCCTTGCCGTTTTATTCGCCCTCTCTCTCTATCCTCCCTCTCTTTCTCTGTTTGCCTCTTTTCCCTCGTCATGTCATAACCAAAAAGAGTTGGGGGGTTCTCTCCCAAGTTCTAGTGCTTTAGACAATCCTGCTATCTTATCTAAACTCATGAATCAGAATGCTATAGAACAACTTGTCGGAGTTATCAATGAGAACCTTAGTAATTTTGATGAATATGATTCTAGAATTTTTCGCTATTTACTTGATGAATCCTTGAAAGATGCTTGGGATAGGCTGTTAAGGATCCGGGCTAGCTATGTACCCCAATATCAAATTGAGGTTTACTTAAAAAGCTTTTTTGTTGGGCTACCCGCTTCGTTCAAACAAGTTTTAGATTCTATTTTCGAGGGGGGTTTTCTTGAAGGGAACTCCATAGATACCTATGAGAGTATGAAAACTATATTTGGGCACCCCATTAATGAGAAAACTGAAATCACATCTCTCTTGCTTTCTTACCAAAACGAATCTATTAAAGAGATAAAGGCTAGCTTAGATACAAACTTCCGTAACGTACTTAATATTTCTTCTACCATTAATGGCCATGTGCTTTATCAAAATAGGAAGATTAATTCTATAGATAGCAAGCTTGCTCTTTCCTTTTCTAATACCAAAAATGGCAATACCTAGATCTATCCTCGCTTTTATGCCTAGCTAGGGGCGTTAAACGATAGCGCTTGTTGGGAGGCAACCCAATTTTATTTTTATTCCTTGATTTTATATCCTGTTTAGTAATAAATAAATTATTTAGACTCTGTTTTGGTTGTGTTTTTTGTGTTTAATTAGTGTTTGTGCCAAGTAGAACCGTTGTGAAGACTTGGGGAAAGTCTTGTTGAACTTGCTGTAAAAAACAGAAACTTTAGAGCTCACGAGAACTGCTGTCATTTTTATTTGGTGAGTGCTATTTAGTTAATTATTTTTGCAGATGATTAATAGATAAATTCCTCACGTCCAGCAATTTATTTTATAATTTTTGGGGTTCCAGATCTTGCGATAGCTACAGATTACTACAGACTGTTCTGTTTTTGGCAGATTCTGTTTTTCGTGTGTTGTTTGCTTATTTTGATGAATCTATAGCTAGTAAAATAGTTTATAATCCATAGAGAAGTTGTAATACAGTAGGTTTAACACCAATATAAATAAAGAATGAGTTCATTACAGTACCTTGAAGTGGTATTTTGTTTTCTTTCGCTAACGGAGCTCATGAGTTTTCTACTTTAAGTTTTGTGTTGTGAAGTTTTCAAGTTTTGGGTAAGGATTTGATGGATTATGAAACAAGGAGTGGCAAGAGCCTAAGCTTGTGGATGCCCATGGCACCCCCAATATAATCTAAGGACACCTAAAAGCCAAAGCTTGGGGATGCCCCGGAAGGCATCCCCTCTTTCGTCTACTTCTATCGGTAACTTTACTTGGAGCTATATTTTTATTCACCAACATGATATGTGTTTTGCTTGGAGCGTCTTGTATTATTTGTGTCTTTTATTGTTAGTGTGACACAATCATCCTTGCTGTACACACCTTTTGAGAGAGCCATACATGAATTAAAATTTGATAGAATACTCTATGTGCTTCACTTATATCTTTTGAGCTAAGTAGTTTTGCTCTATGTGCTTCACTTATATCTTTTGAGCTATGTAATTTTGCTCTATATGCTTCACTTAGATCTTTTAGAGCACGATGGTGGATTTGTTTTAAAGAAACTTTTGATCTCTCATGCTTCACTTAAATTATTTTGAGAGTCTCTTAATAGCATGGTAATTTGCTTAATAATAATATGCTTTGATATTCAAGATTTGTGAAACTTTCTTTTGAGTGTGCTGAATACTAAGAAAAGATTGAAGCATGATAATTGTTTTGAGATATGGAGGTGATAATATTAAAGTCATGCTAGTTGAGTAGTTGTGAATTTAAAGAATACTTGTGTTGAAGTTTGTGATTCCCGTAGCATGCACGTATGGTGAACCGTTATGTGATGAAGTCGGAGCATGATTTATTTATTGATTGTCTTCCTTATGAGTGGCGGTCGGGGATGAGCGATGGTCTTTTCCTACTAATCTATCCCCTAGGAGCATGCGCGTAATACTTTTCTTTGATAACTTCTAGATTTTTGCAATAAGTATATGAGTTCTTATGACTAATGTTGAGTCCATGGATTATACGCACTCTCACCCTTCCACCTTTGCTAGCCTCTCTAATACCGCGCACCTTTCGCCGGTATCATACACCCACCATATACCTTCCTCAAAACAGGCACCATACCTACCTATTATGGCATTTCCATAGCCATTCCGAGATATATTGCCATGCAACTTTCCACCGTTCCGTTTATTATGACACACTCCATCATTTTCATATTGCTAGAATGATCATGTAGTTGACATTGTATTTGTGGCAAAGCCACCGTTCATAATTCTTTCATACATGTCACTCTTGATTCATTGCATATCCCGGTACACCGCCGGAGGTATTCATATAGAGTCATATCTTGTTCTAAGTATCGAGTTGTAATTGTTGAGTTGTAAGAAAAATAAAAGTGTGATGATCATCATTATTAGAGCATTGTCCCAGTGAGGAAAGGATGATGGAGACTATGATTCCCCCACAAGTCGGGATGAGACTCCAGACGAAAAATAAAAAAAAAGAGGCCAAAGAAGCCCAAAAAAGAGAGAAAAGGCCCAAATAAAAAAATAAATAAAAAAAATGAGAGAAAAAGAGAGAAGGGACAATGTTACTATCCTTTTATCACACTTGTGCTTCAAAGTAGCACCATGATCTTCATAGTAGAGAGTCTCTCATGTTATCACTTTCATATACTAGTGGGAATCTTTCATTATAGAACTTGGCTTGTATATTCCAATGATGGGCTTCCTCAAATTGCCCTAGGTCTTCATGAGCAAGCAAGTTGGATGCACACCCACTTAGTTTCTTTTTGAGCTTTCATATACTTATAGCTCTAGTGCATCCATTGCATGGCAATCCCTACTCACTCACATTGATATCTATTGATGGGCATCTCCATAGCCCGTTGATACGCCTAGTTGATGTGAGACTATCTTCTCCCTTTTTGTCTTCTCCACAACCACCATTCTATTCCACCTATAGTGCTATGTCCATGGCTCTCGCTCATGTTTTGCGTGAAGATCGAAAAAGTTTTGAAAAAGTTAGAGTATGAAACAATTGCTTGGCTTGTCATCGGGGTTGTGCATAATTTAAATACTTTGTGTGGTGAAGATAGAGCATAGCCAGACTATATGATTTTGTCGGGATGACTTTCTTTGGCCATGTTATTTTGAGAAGACATAATTGCATTGTTAGTATGCTTGAAGTATTATTATTTCTTATGTCAATATAAACTTTTGTCTTGAATCTTTCTAATCTGAATATTCATATCACAATTAAGAAAATTTGCCTTGAAATTATGCCAAGTAGCACTCCGCATCAAAAATTCACTTTTTATCATTTACCTACTCGAGGATGAGTAGGAATTAAGCTTGGGGATGCCTGGTACGTCTCCAACGTATCTATAATTTTTGATTGCTCCATGCTATATTATCTACTGTTTTGGACTATATTGGGCTTTATTTTCCACTTTATATTACTTTTAGGACTAACCTATTAACCGGAGGCCCAGCTCAGAATTGCTGTTTTTTGCCTATTTCAGTGTTTCGAAGAAACGGAATATCAAACGGAGTCCAAACAGAATAAAACCTTCGGGAACGTGAATTTCTCACCGAACGTGATCCAGGAGACTTGGAACCTACGCCAAGGAACAAAAGAGGCGGTCACGAGGGTGGGGAGAGCCCCCTAGGGCGCGCCCCCTGCCTCGTGGGCCCCTCGGAGCTCCACTGACGTACTCCTTCCTCCTATATATACCTACGTACCCCCAAACGATCAGAACATGAGCCAAAAACCTAATTCCACCGCCGCAACTTTATGTATCCATGAGATCCCATCTTGGGGCTTGTTCCGGAGCTCCGCCGGAAGAGGGCCGTCATCATGGAGGGCTTCTACATCATCATAGCCTCTCCGATGAAGTGTGAGTAGTTTACCTCAGACCTTCGGGTCCATAGTTAGTAGCTAGATGGCTTCTTCTCTCTCTTTGAATCTCAATACAAAGTTCTCCCCCTCTCTTGTGGAGATCTATTCGATGTAATCTTCTTTTTGCGGTGTGTTTGTTGAGACCAATGAATTGTGGGTTTATGATCAAGTCTATCTATGAATAATATTTGAATCTTCTCTGAATTCTTTTATGTATGATTGGTTATCTTTGCAAGTATCTTCGAATTATCCGTTTGGTTCGGCCAACTAGATTGGTAGTTCTTGCCATGGGAGAAGTGCTTAGCTTTGGGTTCGATCTTGCGGTGTCCTTTCCCAGTGACAGAAGGGGCAGCAAGGCACGTATTGCATCATTGCCATCGAGGATAACAAGATGGGGTTTATTTCATATTGCATGAATTTATCTCTCTACATCATGTCATCTTGCTTAAGGCGTTACTCTATTTTTAACTTAATACTCTAGATGCATGCTGGATAGCGGTCGATGAGTGGAGTAATAGTAGTAGATGCAGAATCGTTTCGGTCTACTTGTCACGGACGTGATGCCTATATACATGATCATGCCTAGATATTCTCATAACTATGCTCAATTCTGTCAATTGCTCAACAGTAATTTGTTCACCCACCGTAGAATACTTATGCTCTTGAGAGAAGCCACTAGTGAAACCTATGGCCCCCAGGTCTATTCTCGTCATATCAATCTCCATTACTTTAATCTTGCTTTGCTTTTTTACTTTGCCTTTACTTTTCACTTTGCATCTTTATACCAAAAATACCAAAAATATTATATCTATTAGATCTCACTCTCGTAAGTGACCGTGAAGGGATTAACAACCCCTAATCCCGTTGGTTGCGAGTAGCTATCGTTTTGTGCAGGTACGAGGGACTTGAGCGTGGCCTCCTACTGGATTGATACCTTGGTTCTCAAAAACTAACGGAAATACTTATGCTACTCTGCTGCATCATCCTTTCCTCTTCGGGGAAATCCAACGCAAGCTCAAGAGGTAGCAGGGTACAACCCTTTTTTGTGATCCTCTAACATGCGATCGAACTCCAGCTTCTCCTTTTGACTTTCGCACTGTGTCCTTGCATCAACAATGACCCGGCGGAGATCATCATCATTAGGCACATCTTCTGGTTCTTCTTGATCTTCAGCAACTTCCCCCGTTGCAGCATCACGGTATTCAGGGGGCACGTAGTTGTCATCGTCCTCTTCTTGTTCGTTGTCTTCCATCATAACCCCTATTTCTCCGTGCTTCGTCCAAACATTACAGTGTGGCATGAAACCCTTATAAAGCAGGTGGGTGTGAAGGATTTTCTGGTTCGAGTAAGACATCGTATTCCCACATATAGGGCATGTACAACACATAAAACCATTCTGCTTGTTTGCCTCAGCCACTTCGAGAAAATTATGCAGACCCTTAATGTACTCGGTGGTGTGTCTGTCATCGTACATCTATTGCTGGTTCATCTGCGTGCATTATATATAATTATGTGTGTCAAAAGTAAGAAAATTAGAAAAGTATCTATCTAAAGTAACAATTGTTTTTCTTTAAGAAAGAAGATAAGAACAAGAGGCTCACCATGGTGGTGTCGGTGACGAGATCAGCGCGGGCGATCGACGACGGTAAATACGGGGACGGGACGTGACAGACCGCTAAACCTATGCAAATCTCAGGGAAAATGGAGCTCGGAGGTCGAGCTTCGAGAGGAGAAAACTTAACTAGCGTTGCTCGGGCATTTCATCGAACACCTCATGTGCATAGGAGGTGAGCTAGAGCACCCAAATGCCCTCCCCTCGCTGGCCAAAAAAACAAAGCAGTGTGGAGTGCTCTGCTCGCCGGCGAGGGGGTATATATAGGCAACTCATTTGTCCCGGTTCGTGGCTGGAACTGGGACTAAAGGCCCCCCTTCTGTCCCGATTCTAGGCATGAACCGGGACCAATGGCTGTGGGCCAGGAGCGAGGCCCATTGTTCCCGGTTCGTGCCTAGAACCAGGACAAATGGGTCCACATAAACTGGGACAAATGCCCCCGAGGCCCGGCCGGGCCCCTGGGCGCACGAACCGGGACGTATGCCCCCCATGGGTCCCGGTTCTTGACTGAACCGGGACTAATGGGCTTGGCAGGCTCCAACCAAAACCCTGTTTTCTACTAGTGTTAATTGGAGGAGACGTTCCCGTCAACTACGAGGCGTGCGTGCGTGCGTTCATAGGGGGTGAGTGTACGTGGGCATCTCAGATTGTACATGCTCACAAAAAGGAGTTGTTGACTCGTTAAAGTGACATACACTTTGAGAAACAAACGGTGTAGAAAGTAAAAGAAGAACCAAAACTGATGTTAGTTATTTTCGCGAGATTTATACACCTCTCCCTCTCTCATTTTGGTGCTCGCAGTCACCATCGTCCTATCTCTTCGAGATCACCATACTCTCTTCTCGGTCATGTGCGAGGTGGAATCGAGTTGCACGCCAGCGACATCAACTAAGGACCGAGGTGATGTCCGGTTTGATCTCCGCCGAGCAGGGTCCACGACTACAACCACGACACAAGCAAGACCTCACCATTGATTGCACCAATCAATGTTGACGAGGATATGAAGGATGGAGCTGGAAATGGACTCCAGACGGAAGGATCTCTGGGGTGGATGAGCCGAGAATCGACAGAAGAGCAAACCAAAAGGACTGGCTACTCAGGGTTGAACCTCTCGGGTCTGATAGGATATGGATGTGAGTCACCACTCAATGTAACCAGGGAATCTGTCATATATAAGGAAGACCTAGGGATATCCAAAACCCTAAGGCAACCAAATGAGAAGACCCACCATCTTCCACATGCCTCCACGAGATAAGGAGAAACATCACCAGAATGAGGGCCAGGCGGGGAGACCTTATCCCATGTCAATGGCGACACCATCATCTCGCCACCACCAAACATAGACCTACCTAATGCCCCAGGAGACAAAAAGTACGACTCCCATTGGTAGGTCGAGGCTCACCGCAGACTCCCACAGGCAGAGCCGACGGAGAAGGAGGAGGCCGGCGATATACCACTGTAGGAGGATGACAACGATGGAGAAACCCTAGATCACCTTTGGAGCTGGGGCTGCATCCCGTGGAAACTATTGCCCTAACTTGCATTGCTAAGGGTTAAGGTACCCCCTAAGTTACCCCTTTTTGCAAATGGAATCACAGAATTCTAGTATGTCAGTTGCTTCAAATGCGCGAGGAGGTAGCAATATCAATCTGAATAGATAATATACACATCACTCGTTGAACATCAATTTCTCTCTCGGAAAGTGTGGCAAGGAGAAAAGGAAGCTAATTCTAATTGGTCCAAGGTTTAGAACGCAACATCACTTCAATGACGAG
The DNA here is from genome assembly GCF_018294505.1 of Triticum aestivum. NCBI lineage: Eukaryota > Viridiplantae > Streptophyta > Magnoliopsida > Poales > Poaceae > Triticum > Triticum aestivum. The sequence continues at coordinate 110,038,469 of NC_057812.1, forward strand.
AGAAATACTTCCAAGGTTTGGCATACTTCTCTCGCATTCCTCGCATCTGATGCTTCCCTTCATCTTGGGCATTTCTTGACTCAGACATTGTTAGTTTCAATCTGGAAGTGCCCTGCAGGGGTGATGCCACCGTGCATGACATTCTGCTGCACTGGGTCAGGCTGAGCACCACTGGTAGAAAAAGAGGCTTCCGTCCAGCCCCATTAGTCGCGAAACTGTAGGAACCGCGACTAATGAAGTCTTTAGTCGCGGTTCGGCAGACGAACCGCGACCAAAGGCCTGGGCCCAGGGCGCTCGGTGGCCAGCTGGTGCACGTGAGGGGCTTTAGTCGCGGTTGGCCAGGCCAACCGCGACTAAAGGTGCGCAAAGGCCTTTAGTCGCGGTTGGCCAGGCCAACCGCGACTAAAGCTCCTCCCCTATATATACCAGTTCAGCACGCTCACTTAGCCATTTGGTGCCACTTCTCTTCACAAGCTTCACAAGGGGGTGTAGGTTTGCTTTTGGTTCCTCTTATGCACACAAGGTGTTTGATGAAATGCCCTAAGAGGGTGAAACAAACATGATATGAAGTGTTGGAGCCACACTTGAGGTTCCTCATTTATTTTTTCCTCCTCGATCGCGGTTAGCAACTTGAACCTTTCATGCATGTGTGTCATTGATAAAATATGCATGTGTGCAGTTCATTGTTTAATTTATATTGTTTGTAGCTAGTTAGTTTAACAAATGCATGATGGTTAATTATATATTTTATATTATAATAATGCAGATGAATCGGCAATGGATGTACGGTAACCGACTCTCCGGCGAGTTCACTACGGGTTTGAAAGATTTCCTCGTAGTGGCTAATGCGAACAAGCAGGGGGGTTTTGTTATCTGTCCATGTGTTATCTGTAAGAATCAGAAGGGTTACTCTTCCTCAAGAGATGTTCACATGCAGGAACTCAAAAGTGATATTCTATTTCCTTACCATTTTGAGTGAGTGTTTCTGTCTTGAGCACATTCTCTTTTGTTTACTCCATGCATGGTATGTGGCCGGCTAATCGATGAGTTATGCATGACGTACTGTGCATGTATCGTGTCCGCAGGTTCCACTGGATTCTGCTAGTAATTAAAGTTAACACCTCAGAATGTCTCGTCCACGACTCTGTGAATATGGATCCAAAGCTTTGGGGCGGCATGAGAAGAATGCTGCAGAAGTAATTATTTTCATTCATTTGCGCTCTATATCGATCGGCCTATTTCGTTCATTTCCTAATATCAAGTAACTAATTAATAACTCTCTTGTTCATTTAATTTTCTTTGCCTCGTAGGGTTTGGAGACGGTTCGTAGATACAAAGGTCGGTGAATTCAAAAAAGAGCTAGAATTCAAAATGTTAAAGGCTAAGAATGCTGGGGATATTCAGCCACCGGAGACCAATCTATGTGGATACTATGTCTGTGAGATGATCCGGAGATACACCTCTGAGCGGGTTCCGAGTGATACCAATGCTCAGAGGAATAACCTCCGGTGGATGCTTAGTCCAGAAGCTCGCTTCCGACCACTTCAAGAGGAACTAGCTGGATGGTTCAGCAGGGAAGTCCTCCATCCTAAAGGAGAACACTATTACGAGGACGTAGAACTTTATATGCATTAAATCATGTATGGAAACTTGTTCAAAATTGTATATGGTCATCCGATGATATTGAATATATATTGTATATTCCTCTTGAATTCTTTTTGGTTCTAATTTCAAATTTATTTGAAATTGTACATTCATATGCATGTATGTAGTACCGTAGAATATATGAAACTCCTTCAAAATTAAAATAAAGCACAAAAGAAATAAAACAATACAAATTAAACAGAAAACAGGTTTAAGGGGGGGGGGGGGGCTAAAACCCTAAACCTGCGACGGCCTTTAGTCGCGGTTGGCCAGAAGAACCGCGACTAAAGGTCCTCCGCCCCGACGGCCACCTGGCGCCCACGTGGACGGGCCTTTAGTCGCGATTCTTAAGCAACCGCGACTAAAGGGGGGGGCCTTTAGTCGCGCCCGTTCGGTCGCGGTTGCGCAACCGCGACTAATGGCAGTTGCGAACCGCGACCAAAGGCCCTTTTTCCACCAGTGCACCCCCATCATTTTGGCTACCCTCACGCACACCTTGGAAATTATCTTCTCCGGCTTCGTGGAGGAGTTGCTGGCTAGGGCTAGGGTTGTCGTCCAAGCCGTTCTGCATCGAACGGGGATCCTCTTCGACACTATTATCCGTGGCGCTTTCCATGTCGGTGTTTCTCGGCCTGGTGCATTTGGCATAAACCAACCTCACAATGGCTATCAGTATCATGACAGTTGAAATGGATCCAGTGATGATGAAGAGCCCCGAGAAGTTTTGCAAAGTGAGAGGTGCAGAACCAAAGTCAGGAACTGTGTCATCACCCATCAACACTGAAGTGGTGCCAAAACAGCTCACTTTTAGTTGTGAGTCGCTAACCCCTTCTGATAGGTTCAGGATGGTAGTTGAATGGTTTTGCACTAGCGGAAACCCTAGACGAAATGTCTGGCCATAAAAACATAATGTTAGCAAGTAGTCCCAATAATGCAGCATGGCGCTGCAACGAAAGATCATGAATATACCAAATCATTAGGTTGAGAAGCTTACAAAACCAGATCCAGGAGTCGTGTATATGCAACCAAGCATCATAAAATCATCTTTGTACCGACTATCAGAGAGGAAAGATGTTAAATAGGGGATCGCACCGACGATAGCCGGCACCCCTCCATTCTTGGACCCCTTCCTCAAAGCGGCAGCATATTCCTCCTTCGTTGTGTAGGTTTTTAACCTACTTTCACTGATATTTTGATAATTCATCAAGAAGGACCGCACACATGAATCATCTTGGTATCCTAAAAAATCCCCACTGCCTTGGAGCTGGTCTAGATCAATCACCCAAGGACGGAGCCTCTCTGTGGTTAATATGGATGACAAGCTTGATGTGTAGCTCTGTATCAGAATCAGCACTACAAAGCACCATATTACCACGACAATTTTTGACAAGGGGCTTCTAATAATTTGACCTGTGCATGGAACAACCAAAAGAATATGTTATCTTACAACTATGGTAAGAAACTAATGAAGATACTGAAAATGCATCAAATATTGTAAGGAGTTACAGGTTGAAGTGCTGACCATGAGAAAACGTCAAAGTAGAGAAAACAAAGTAGAGGGCAGTGCTACATTGTCTCAAACTTGATCCTTGGTACTCCGGATTTCTCGGTAGTTCAATCATCCACACAACAATGCCAGTATAGAAGAAAAAGATAATGGTTGCAAACCAAAGATTCCTACTTAGTGGCTTTACAAATGTCCAGCTGATTGTATATGGTTCATCCTTGACGAGCACAATCATAGACGCACCAGACTGTGCGTATGGCACACCGCCCACTCCCAAATTCATCTGCTTATCCCAAAGAAATTTAGCAAAGGTTAGTAGAGTACTCTCCCCATTCCTAAATATAAGACCTTTTAGAGATTCCAATACAGACTACATATGGAGCAAATTGAGTGAATCTACACTCTAAAATGTGCCTATATACGTCTGTATGTAGTCCATATTGAAATATCTAAAATGTTTTATATTTAAAAACCGAGGGAGTATTTAGGTACAATAGATTAAATGTTAAAAATAATACTCGTGATGATGAGATGCAAGTGTGTAGGAGTAAGCCTCACCCTGGGAGACACGCTGCATACAAGCTCATCATAGTGCTCACCACTAAGCAACGTCGTGGAAGAGGCTCGTCGTTTCCGATAGGATGGGTGAGGATCTCGGAGACGGTTATAGAGCGGACTAGAAACTGGCCTCGCCGTATCTTCGACAGTACCGTACAAGCAGCTGATGTTTTGTTTCTCGAAAATAGGATAAATAACATTCGCAAAATCTTTCAGCATCGTCTGACCTTCATGATCTTGTCTTGAATTTCTCGTATCCAGTTTCATGCCGTCTATTTTCTCGGTTCTTAGATGAAGAAACATCATGGTGTCATTTGATCCAAGTGTAAGGCCCGCGGAATCGTTTACAGGATCTTCTTGCCAGAAGGCATCACTGCGGTAGAAGGAGAGAGCCGGAATGTTGTTGTGGTCGGCCAGGTGTGGGATGTGATCTGCATTGTTCAGTGTCTGAAGGCCCCATATGATGGCTTGCACCTGGGCATTCTTGATCAGGTCCTCGGCTGCGAAGCTCAAATGAATCACAAAATAAGCCAAGCAAATTGCATGACCCGGAAGCAATTAGGGAATTTGCCAACAAAATCGGCCAGAGTGTTGCATTCTTTTAATTAAGTGAGGTACAGGTGCTACAGGTGTGTGGTTCATTCGGTTGACGGTCTGAGACTCTACCCAACGCAGACCGTCGGAACACGGATAAATGCTCAAATTAAGTGTGAGAGATATGATGAAGGGTCATGTTTTGTATATAGTTGTTGTCAGGGGGGTTTGCGAAAATGTGCATCAAGTTCCACTCGATGATTCACGTTGAGTTTTTCTATTTGTACACACTAACCTCCGCTTCTCTATGGAAAGGCTAAAAATCTGAAGGTCATCGACATTATGAGGAATAGAGGACAGTCAGCAGATGATCATTACCATACTGCTTGTGGTTTTACTGTATGTAGATTGAAACATTGTTAGGGCATGTACAATGGGGACATCACCTAGGTGTGGTCTCAGCCTCCACCTAAGAAAAAATATATTAAGGCCACCGTATGAATTTATCACACCCAACAGAAGCAGCATCTTCTAGTGGTCCACCTAACTCCCTCTGCATCACTACCTTTTTACTCTGTGGCTGGTTCCTTCTCTCGCTCTATGCTCTCTCTCCTCCATTCCCTCCTTTTCTTCTGCTTTTTCAGCGAGGAAGCCGGTTCCTCTGCAAGAGCTCGTTTGGCTCTGCAAGCGACGATCTTTTTGCTTTTCTCCTCCATGGAGACAGATCCTCCGACGTGGATCCATGGGGCAGCGGTCCAGCGTGGAGCGATGACCATGCCCTTATAGAGAAGCAAATAAAGTTGTTTACGAACTTGCTAGGTTAGATAGAGTTTCCCCACCTGGTGATTGGCTTGAGGAGCGTGTGAGTGAAATTGTATCCATCCTCATTAATAATGTAACTGATATTTTTAATGAATAAAGTGTATGTGTTTTTCAGAAGGAAAAAACCAACGTTAGATTAGACAGGGCAGATTGAACAATTTTTATGACAATTTATATTGGCGCGAGGATGACAAATTTAGTTTGCAAGCATAGCAATTTCCTGGCGAAAAATGTATGGAGGCGGATTTCTCATACTCGCCAACTAAACTTGCCATCCTTGATGAACAAATTTCCATAAAAAATGCTTGTTTTGTCATGTCTAAAAATCCGACATTCGCCGGATATCCTAGTCCTTTCTATATTGCAGTATTCCCCACTGGGTGGGCATTCGGTTTTAGCCAAAAATTTGGGTTTTCAAAACTATTACCCGATTTTTTTCCCGAAAAAAGAGAAACACGAAAATTCGGGCACCTGAAATTTCTGGTTCGGGTTCAGTCCCGAATGACCCGAATTAGCACAACAAGAAAAATGGCAGCAGCCTTCAAAAAAAAACAAAAATGGCAGCAGCTTGTGTATAGGAGGGTGGGTTGCGGCCGCCGGCCGGCGCAGTCCCGCCCCTTGCTTCCGTCACAGTCGCCGGCTATAGCATGTGGCCTTGCGTCACACATGTCTCATGTGATGGCGGCGGCCGGCGGGAGCCTGGGTGTCAGGCCTCGTTGCAGGCGATGGTGGTGAACCTCGCGCGCACCACAGATGGTGGCGACGGGGGGTACAGGGAGGCGAAAGTGGTGCCTAGGTCGGGAGGTGGCCGGCACCCAAGGAGGCGAAAGTGGTGGCCAGGTAAGGCGCTAGTGGTGGCCAGGTCGGGATGTGGCCTGGTGGCAAACTGGTGCTAGCCAGTGACGGCAGAGGCCAAATCCTAGAGGAAAGAGGCGCTGGTGCCTGGTGCCAGCCCGCAAGGAGGCATGATTTCATGGGCTTTTAGGTGGTGTTTGGTTCAGAAGTCCTATGACTTTTTCTAGTCCCAGGGACTAATCAAAAAAGACTCTCCAGTAGAGTCTTTTTCTAGTCCCTGTAGAATAAGTCCCTCCCGTTTGGTTTCTAGGGACTTTTTAGGGACTTTTTCTAGTCTATGGGACTAAAAAGTCCCTGAACCAAACACCCCCTTAATAATTTTGGGTACCGTGACTTGAAACCCGAATTTCCCAAATAAAATCCAAGTTTCTATGGCTAAAAATAAACCGGCTTTCTAAAACTGCTACCCGATTTAGTGTTCGGGTTTTTTGGGCTTGGGCTATACGGGTTTGGGTATTGGGTTTTTGCGCACCCTGATCCCACTTCGAAGACACGGTCCGAGCAGTCTTGGTAACTTGCATAGGTGCTCTCAGCAAGATACTACCCAAATGGCTCAATCTTGGAGGCAGTTGCAACTCGTGGCATCTCATATACATGGCGGACTATTTTTAAGGGAGTGGAACTATTGAAGAAAGGGGTCATTTGGAGAGTTGGCAGTGGTGAGCATATTAATATATGGAGTGACCCTTGGATCCCAAGGAACAACACAAGAAAGGTTATCAACCATAAAGGAAATAATGTGATCACTAAAGTGAATGAGTTGATTAATCCTATGATGAACAGTTGGGATGAGGATTTGGTGAAGCAAACATTCATTCCAGAGGATGCAAGAATCATACTTCAAATTCCAATCCAAGAACATATTGATGATTTTATAGCATGGCACTTCGACAAAAGAGGTATTTTCTCTGTTAAATCTGCTTATAGAGTAGCAGTTGATAGTGCTGCTCGGAAATCTAGTACATGCTTAACTTCCATCTCGAGTGCAGATGAGGAACACGACGACTTTGATTGGCAAAAATTATGGTCGCTTCGCCTCCCAAATAAAGTGCTTCACTTTTTATGGCATTTATGTACAAACAGCATACCAGTACGGGTGAAGCTACAAAGCAGAGGTATGGAGGTAGATACTCGCTGTCCTGTATGCTTTAGATTTGACGAAGTCGGAGGACATTGTTTTTTTATGTGTAAGAAACTTAAGGAGGTATGGAGGAGATTAAATCTGGAGCATGCTAGACAGCTTTTGACTGGCTGCACTAGTGCCTTAGGCACCATAGAACAAATTTTTAATCTTGAAGAGGACGTTAAAATAAAAACATGTTTGCTCTTAGGTGAAACCTCCATCTCATCTGAGGATGTTTGCTCTTCTATTAATTATCATGTATCAAGTGTAATGAAGAACAAAAAGACTACTAAAGGGAAAAAGCAGTAGTTGGACCAAAAATGGTCTCAGCCGCCAAATGGCTTCGGCGGCTAGGGATTCATCATCAGAGGCGACCAAGGCAGAGCGATGGCTGCAGGGGCGGGCAAACTGGCGCATATCTCAGATGTTCTGCACGCTGAAGCTTTGACTTTGTTGTTTGCTATAAAAATATCTATTAATATAGGATGTGACAAGGTTTTGTTTGAAACTGACTCCACGTAGCTGATGAGGGCAATGAACTCTAAAGATCATGATCTAGCGAATTTAGGAGCTATTATCAGGAGCATAAAATTCCAAATGCATGTGGGATTATCGGTTAGTAGTGTTGTGTCTTGCCCTCGGGATTGTAATAGGGTGGCACATGTTTTAGCTGCATATGGAGCTAATATGGGAGTTGATGAGTTTGAGACTTGGCTGGGCCAACTCCCAGACTTTGTACTGGACTATGTAAAGGGCGATTTGCCCTATACTGTTATATAATGGAATGCATTTGGTGTTCCTTTCAAAAAAACACATTGACATTTACTGCGGGGTGGCGCGGAAGCGGAACGGGGTGGAGCCATCCACGTGGGTGGTGAAACACAACCGAGCAACGTTTGGTGCAGACCACATGGCGCTAGATCCGCAATAGCCGAGATTCACCAAACCCTAGATTAGAGTGCAGTTGGGTAGCGACACCACCTTAGAGTACGTGTAGTATGGTATGCTTAAATTGAGCCTAAGGCCCTTCTCAGTGCTCCAGTGTGGACAGATGCTAAGCATGCCACATAAGTAAAAAAATGACATGACACAACAATTAAGGAGAAGAGAGAGCACTTTGGTGACACAGGAAGAACCAATACCAAGCGCGTGAATCTAGACAAACCACTTAAATGAAACAACTTGACCAATGCATGAAAGACTTTAGGTGCTAACTCATTAAATAAAGTGAGTTTAGCAACAACAAGTTAAGCACCTATGCATTGGAGAGTTAAGTTGCCAAGGTATTTAATGCACTTAGCACCTCATCTAAGCACCTTTGCATTGGAAGAGGCCTAATAGCATCTCTGACATAGATTGTCAAAATGCCCGCAAATGCCCGGACACTTTCAGATTTTCGACGTGGATTATCACATTGGGCCGCATGTCTAAAATCCAGCATCCCCTCCCCAAATCGGGGGAGCTATGGGGGAGTCTGGTCGTTTGCCACGTTGGAATCCAACAACTTGGACCCATCCCCAAACCCCTCTCTAACCGTCCAATACTACAACCCTCCGGTCATTCATACTGGACGTGACCGACCGTTCGCCTAGTGACATTCACGCCGACGCGGTGATCGAGTAACCTACCCTGAATGCACACATTAACGTCTTCGCCACTCCGCATGTCCCGGCTATTTAAAGACGACCGATCACACCTAAAACCCTACATCTAAGCCCTTCTCCCACCGCCCGAGCCGCCGTCTGCCATGCGACCAGCCCTAGCTCGCATTCGCGTCTATCGTCCGTTGTTGCAATGGCTAGCTTTGTGGCTTCGTGGTTCAAGCAGTTGTTCCCGGGGGCGTCATTCCAAAATCATGGCAAAGGATCGTGTCACGGACGCTGGCATCATTCTCGCATTGAGGTGTCCAACCTCTGAGCTCTCCCAAGCCGAGCTCAGAGTAGGAGGAGGAGGAGATGGAGGAGGATGAGGGCTACCCCATGGCCATGGTGGAGGTTGCAGAGGAGGAGGAGCCTGCCACAGAGGAGGAGGTGATGGCCGCACTACTTGCGATGGGTTCACACTATTGCAGGCGGAGAAACATTACGACCTGGCCCTCTTGGAGGAGCACCGCGTGACACTGACTCAAATTGAGGAGAAGCACAACCACGCAGCCGTCGCGAAGGAGCTCCTAGTGAGCGGATGTCTCACGAACAACCAGGCGGTGCTCGTGTCTGACCCATCAAACCATCGAGCGCGAGCGCTGCCAAGTCCGCATCAACGATCTCCAACAGGAAAGGCTCTTTGAGGACCCGGAGGCCGAGGAGGAGGAGGAGACACTGGAGCATCACGAAGATGATGCCAATAAAAGTACATGCTGACGGCTCCGCAACAACGACGATGATGATGGAGCGTCCGGCGCGAGGGTCATTGGTCTCACCTCCAGCGGTAAGGATTAGATTGATTTTATTCATTTTATTAGTTACTAGGGATTTGCTATGTAATAAGTAATTCAAAAATCAATGAAAAATCGGTGTTCTCTTAAATTTGGTGAGCATATACGACCAAAAATTTGATGATACGTGTTGGAGATGCCTTTAACCAAACCCATGTATCTCGGGCTGAACAACCTGGACAATGCTCGCACAAGAGAGAGAGAAAAGCATGCCCAATTGGATCTTTCACTTTATCCATATATGTTTGGCTTGTATGCAAACCCTTAAACCCAGCTCATATGCGAGGAGAATATTGAGGTGTCTGGACAGTCCACCACATCAGATGTGGCTCACTCAGACCACTTTAAATCATTTTTCTCTCTCACCCCTTTCAACCCCACTAGTTATATGCATGTGACCGGACAATTGAGAAAGACGACCGTGCGCATAGACAAAGCAGACACGCCTGAACATTATTGCATGGATTTATGAGCGGCCAAATTAATCTGGTCCAGTTGGAGATGATTGAAACCGGTTAAGGCCCCCTTATGAGTCATATGAATAGGAATATCGCAAGAATTGAGATGACATCTACCTCAATTTTTATAGAAAAAGAGATATCATTTAATGTATAGGATAGGAATTTCTTCATTGAGTATAGGCTAATATCATTTTCCTTTTAAATCGAAAAAGGGTTTCCCCCGCTTTGTATTATAAAGCCATATGGAAATAGAAATTCATTCCTATAGAATTCCTGCAAAACCAAAAGAGGCCTAAGAGGTGTTGTAGAGTAATAAAAAGCTGCTTCACCGTTAATTACCAGCGTGTGCTGCGGCGACGGCCTCTCCGCGGGAATCCTTCGCTCGCAGGTCCGCCCAGTTGGCGCAGCTTGGTTGCTTCAGGTAGAACGCATCCAGGATCTCCACGGAATTGCAGGTCAGGCTCCTGCTCCCCACGCCGAACCGCACCGGCGCAGGCGCCGTCGCCTCCCGCGCCACCGCGCTGGCGGCGGCAGCTGGCGACGCACCGTCGACGGTGATGCTCCAAAGCGTGAGCAAAGAGAGGAACACGAGCAAGCGCCTTGTCGCCGGCAACTCCATGCCCATGCGCGAGGCTAAGAACTCACTGGTAGTGCTTAGCAGGGTGTAAATTACTTGTTCATCGGTTGGTTTATATCTAGGTCGATACACAGCCTGGTGTGGCCAAATTTCCCGGAAACTTCGGAGAGCTAGCACGATGACTCTCGGGTCTTCGCTTGGTACGCGTGCTCCCGGAAATTTCCCGGGGTATATAGCCGTGCGCATCAGGGCACGCACAGTCACTTCTAGTCTTGGATGGCTGGAGGCTGTCAATTCCGCTTGGTGGTCTTCGTCGCATCGGAGGAGGCGATACGGAGGCGATGGGTGGGACGACGGCGAGGTAGACTCGGAAGGTGAGGTCAATGGAGCCGTGGGGTTGGTCAATGACTGAAAGCGAATTCAGATTCTCTTCTCGCCCCTTTCCTTCGTGCAACCCCTTCTTCTTTCTCTCTCTACTTTCTTTCTCTGCAACAGCGCAAGTGTAGAACACTACAGCAAGAATTCAAGAGCTGGCTGGCAGTAATCCCCTTGTATAAACTATAAATTAAATCCATAGTTTTAAATAGCTGGCTATAGCCCCTGACAAGAGGGATCATATCACAAAGAATCCTCAAGCTCAAACAAGAACAAATTGTGAAGTTCGGATGACACTTTCATTGGATAGAGTGGCAAGGAATCATGAAGTGGTTGATGTAATGCTTGTACACAATCATGGTCTTTACTTGCCACAAACCTTCCATTTGATGTTATCACAAAGGAAGATTTCAGAAGTTCAAGCTTTTGAAATTGAGACAACTGATGATTCTGGAATCAGGCCAAAAGATGCACATGAGCTAGCTAGTCGCTGGGTTGGAGGACCAATGAATCTCACCTACACTCCTCGTGATCTAAAGAATCACTTGTAGGGCAGTCGCCAAAGAGAGTTGGCATATGAACAAGCAGGAAGCATGTTGAAGTATTTTGAAGGCAAGATCGCCGAGAATCCTTCTTACCAATATGCTTTGCAATTGGATTGTGAGGAGAATATAAGCAATATATTTTGGGCTGATGCTAAGATGGTCATTGATTATGCACACTTTGGCGATGTTGTCACATTCGATATTATTTTTTTTGGCACAAACAAAGAATATAGGCCTTTTGGTGTTTTTGTTGGATTCAATCAGTTCAGGGAGACCGCTATTTTTGGTGATGCTCTTATGTTTGATGAAACATTTGCCGCTTTCCAATGGCTATTTGAGGCTTTTCTAGCTGCACACAATGAAAAACAACCTAGAGCTATATTTACCGACCAAGACACAACGATGGGAAATGCCGTTGGGGAGGTATTCACAGAAGCATGGCATGGGTTATGTACCTTCCATATTATGCAGAATGCTGTGAAGCACTTATGCAATAGCAAAGCCGATGAATAACATTCCCCAAAAGATAAAAATGAGGTAGATGAAGAACCCCATATTCTCTTAGAGTTTAGTGTTTGCATGTATAACATTGAGAACACAACGGCCTTTGAAGAAGCATTTGACATCATGAGGAATAAGATGGACGATAAGAAGAAATCATGGTTGGATAATATCTACAAGTTCAAGACAAAATGGACTGAATGTTACATGAGGGACATTTTCACACTGGGAATGAGAAGCACACAATTAAGTGAAAGTTTCAATAGTGACTCGAAAAAACATCTTAAATCTGATTTTGACATCATTCGATTCTGTTAGGGCATAATTTTCCCTGGTTTGTTTTGGTGATTGATGACAATACTTTTGCGGACTAATCGTGTGCATTAAGCTTTTCAGGTTATCTAATATAAGGGCACTATGCGATTGTTTCCCCTCGAGGACTTCACTTTAGATGGATTATTTTCCTTCGTTTCTTTTCGGTGGTATTGAGTCGTAGGGATAACTGTACTATCAAGAGGGGGTCCGTTTCGGAAGAGTATGGGTGGAATCATCACGTACACACTCTCCTTGCACCCTCGCCTTCTTCATGCTTCTTGGAGTATCCGTGCTGTGCAAAACAAGGGGTGCTGAGTGCTAAGTGGTAGTACCGTGGCCAGGGCGGTAGTACCGCTTGTTAGTGCCGCTGGTAGTACTGCCCCTGCCGTGGTCTCGATTTTCGTGTTGGGTTTCCGTAAAGGACCATGCAGGGGAGCGGTAGTAGGGACAACAGTAGGGCGCGGTAGTGCCGCTTATATTAGCGGTAGTACCGCTCCTACGTCCGCTCCGACTGCCGCTCAGCTCTCTGCCCTCCTCTGTTTTCCAGCGACTATAGGAAGCGGCAGTACAACTTATTGAAGGTAGTACCGCCCGCAGGGCGGTAGTACTGGCCTAGTGCATGTAATTCCTCTCCCTCAGCCCTGGTTGCCCCATGCCTGCTTGCCACAGCGGTAGTACCACTGTGGCAGCGGTAGTACCGCTCCGGCAACGGTAGTACCGCCCAGATGCGGGCTGCAGGCTGCATAACGGTTGGATGTGTCCCCCACTATATAAAGGGGTCTTCTTCTCCAAGAATACTCACCTCTTCTCCCCCAAAACTCCATTGTTGCTCCACAAGCTTATTTTCGCCCGATCTCTCTCCCTAGCCAATCAAACTTGTTGATTTTCTAGGGATTGGTTGAGAAGGCCCAGATCTACACTTCCACCAAGAGAAATTTGATGCCCCTCACTAATCCCTTGCGGATCTTGTTACTCTTGGGTGTTTGAGCACCCTAGACGATTGAGGTCACCTGGAGCCATATTCCATTGTGGTGAAGCTCCGTGGTTTCGTTGGGAGCCTCCAACTAAGTTGTGGAGAGAGCCCCAACCTTGTTTGTAAAGGTCTGGTTGACACCTTCAAGGGTACCAATAGTGGAATCACGACATCTCGCATTGTGTGAGGGCGTGAGGAGAATATGGTGGCCCTAGTGGTTTCTTGGGGAGCATTGTGCCTCCACACCGCTCCAACGGAGACGTACTTCCCCTCAAAAGGAAGGAACTTCGGTAACACATCCTCGTCTTTCATCGGCTCCACTCTTGGTTATCTCATGCCTTTACTTGTGCAAGCTTATTTGTATTGTGTCCCTTGATTGCTTGTGTTCTTGTTGTTGTTGCATCATATAGGTTGCTCACCTAGTTGCATATCTAGACAACCTACTTTGATGCAAAGTTTAAATTGGTAAAGAAAAGCTAAAAATTGTTAGTTGCCTATTCACCCCCTCTAGTCAACTATATCGATCCTTTCAATTGGTATCAGAGCCTCGTCTCTTTAATAAGGACTTTACCATCCGAAGAGTATGGTTGACACCGTAGACGGTGAGGAGGAGCACTGCGGTGCGAATCCGTTCTCTTCTACGGCCGATGGGGGAACCGCGGTCTCTCGTGAGGAATTCAATGTGGCTTTGGACACATTGAAAACCTCCATGACGACCGAGGTAGAAAGCATGTTTAATAAATTCTTAGAAGGGCTTAAACTATCTACCGCATCAATGAAAGTGGGTGATCCCACTAAGAAGGTGACGGATGCTAACTCCGACAAGGGGGGAGCTACTAGTGAAAAGGCTCCTTCTTCTAGTGGTAAAATTGGCAACGACATCTTTGCCCATGTGGAACCTCCACTTACTTATGGTGGACCGATTCCTTCCACTCATTTGAATCATGCCGGTCCTCCCCCTAAGATTGTGAAAAATGAGGACTTTGATTCTTGGGTTTTTCGCTTTAAGCGTCATTTGAACCATGTTAATACTAACCTTTGGAGAATCATTGAAGAAGGTTTTTATCCGCATGACTGAAGCAACTTCACCACTAGAGAAGCCGCAGATAACCAATTCAACGAGAATGCTTTCTTCATCATCCAAGATGCTATCCCCCCGAAGATATTGCGCATCTCGGACCATTCACCGTGGCAAAGGAAGCATGACACCATGTTGTTTCCCTTTACAAGGGAAGCGCAAGCATTCAACACTCCAACTATGAAGTGGTGCAAGATGAAGCCGGTGAATTTGCTATGAATGAAGGTGAAGAACCTCGTGAGGTCTACCGAAGACTAACCACACTCGCGGTCTCACTCCGCGATCATGGGAGCAAGGATGCAAATGACAATTGGATCAAGCAGAAATTTCTCAAAGCCATGATGCCTTACCATAAGGCCATGTCCTTCGTCATCCGTCAAAGGCCGGACTTCCACACCTTGTCCTCAAGCGAAGTGTTGGATGAGTTTGTGGCAATGAGTATCTTGGACAAGACCGCCGACAATGCGGTATTGCGTTCTCAAAGATCCAAGAAGCCCAATCTTGCTTTGAAGGCCAAGGCTAGTGTGTAAGAAGAGGAGGAAGAGGAAGAAGAGGAGAGCAACCCCGAAGATACAAAATATGATTATCATGAGCACATGGCTCTCGCTTCAAGACAATTTTGGAGCAAGAAGAACTCAAGGCCCAACTTCAACAAGAGCAACTCAAGTGGCGTCAAGAGCAAGTAACGGGTGAGGACTTGATACAATTGCGGCAATGTGAGCCACTTTGTTGTGGAGTGCCCCTATGAGAATAGGGAAGACAATGGTGGCAAAATCATCCGGAAGTACAAGGCCAAGTCTTTCCCCAACAAGAACCGTGGCGAAGATGGCGAGACGGTTGCCATGGCCTCCATGGCCATCACGATAACACCCCGGGCGTCCCTCTTCGACTCACCCAATGAGAACATCATCGCCAAATGCCTCATGGATAAAGCCACTAACAAGGTAACCTCCAACATCAAAACTACCATCATTATTCATCCTTGTTTGATGGATTGCATTGATGAAAGTGGGGGGTCCAACATGGAGGAAAATGAGTTTGAGTCTTTTATGAGTAAGCTTAAGGGTAAATCCAAGAAGCACTTTGTTGCTCTCTTGGAACAACTTGGTGAAGCCAATGACATAATCGAGGCTCACGAAGACACCATCTCTAAGATGGAGGGGCATATCCGTGACTATGCCGATGAGATATCGGATCTCTCTAATGCTCTTGAGGAAGAGCATGGTCATCGCTTGGCTCTTGAGGAGTCACACAACGATGACCATGCTAAACTAAAGAAAGATCTTGATCATGCTCTTGTTGTGTCTCGTGTGCTAAATTCCGAGAAGGCCAAACTTGGTGTTGATCTTGCTAGACTCAAGGAGGAGTTTGATTTCCTATTATGATATTTCCATAGCCATTCCGAGATATATTGCCATGCAACTTCGTGGTTCAAGCAGTTGTTCCCGGGGGCGTCATTCCAAAATCATGGCAAAGGATCGTGTCACGGACGCTGTCATCATTCTCGCATTGAGGTGTCCAACCTCTAAGCTCTCCCAAGCCGAGCTTAGAGTAGGAGGAGGAGGAGATGGAGGAGGATGAGGGCTACCCCATGGCCATGGTGGAGGTTGCAGAGGAGGAGGAGCCTGCCACAGAGGAGGAGGTGATGGCCGCACTACTTGCGATGGGTTCACACTATTGCAGGCGGAGAAACATTACGACCTGGCCCTCTTGGAGGAGCACCGCGTGACACTGACTCAAATTGAGGAGAAGCACAACCACGCAGCCGTCGCGAAGGAGCTCCTAGTGAGCGGATGTCTCACGAACAACCAGGCGGTGCTCGTGTCTGACCCATCAAACCATCGAGCGCGAGCGCTGCCAAGTCCGCATCAACGATCTCCAACAGGAAAGGCTCTTTGAGGACCCGGAGGCCGAGGAGGAGGAGGAGACACTGGAGCATCACGAAGATGATGCCAATAAAAGTACATGCTGACGGCTCCGCAACAACGACGATGATGATGGAGCGTCCGGCGCGAGGGTCATTGGTCTCACCTCCAGCGGTAAGGATTAGATTGATTTTATTCATTTTATTAGTTACTAGGGATTTGCTATGTAATAAGTAATTCAAAAATCAATGAAAAATCGGTGTTCTCTTAAATTTGGTGAGCATATACGACCAAAAATTTGATGATACGTGTTGGAGATGCCTTTAACCAAACCCATGTATCTCGGGCTGAACAACCTGGACAATGCTCGCACAAGAGAGAGAGAAAAGCATGCCCAATTGGATATTTCACTTTATCCATATATGTTTGGCTTGTATGCAAACCCTTAAACCCAGCTCATATGCGAGGAGAATATTGAGGTGTCTGGACAGTCCACCACATCAGATGTGGCTCACTCAGACCACTTTAAATCATTTTTCTCTCTCACCCCTTTCAACCCCACTAGTTATATGCATGTGACCGGACAATTGAGAAAGACGACCGTGCGCATAGACAAAGCAGACACGCCTGAACATTATTGCATGGATTTATGAGCGGCCAAATTAATCTGGTCCAGTTGGAGATGATTGAAACCGGTTAAGGCCCCCTTATGAGTCATATGAATAGGAATATCGCAAGAATTGAGATGACATCTACCTCAATTTTTATAGAAAAAGAGATATCATTTAATGTATAGGATAGGAATTTCTTCATTGAGTATAGGCTAATATCATTTTCCTTTTAAATCGAAAAAGGGTTTCCCCCGCTTTGTATTATAAAGCCATATGGAAATAGAAATTCATTCCTATAGAATTCCTGCAAAACCAAAAGAGGCCTAAGAGGTGTTGTAGAGTAATAAAAAGCTGCTTCACCGTTAATTACCAGCGTGTGCTGCGGCGACGGCCTCTCCGCGGGAATCCTTCGCTCGCAGGTCCGCCCAGTTGGCGCAGCTTGGTTGCTTCAGGTAGAACGCATCCAGGATCTCCACGGAATTGCAGGTCAGGCTCCTGCTCCCCACGCCGAACCGCACCGGCGCAGGCGCCGTCGCCTCCCGCGCCACCGCGCTGGCGGCGGCAGCTGGCGACGCACCGTCGACGGTGATGCTCCAAAGCGTGAGCAAAGAGAGGAACACGAGCAAGCGCCTTGTCGCCGGCAACTCCATGCCCATGCGCGAGGCTAAGAACTCACTGGTAGTGCTTAGCAGGGTGTAAATTACTTGTTCATCGGTTGGTTTATATCTAGGTCGATACACAGCCTGGTGTGGCCAAATTTCCCGGAAACTTCGGAGAGCTAGCACGATGACTCTCGGGTCTTCGCTTGGTACGCGTGCTCCCGGAAATTTCCCGGGGTATATAGCCGTGCGCATCAGGGCACGCACAGTCACTTCTAGTCTTGGATGGCTGGAGGCTGTCAATTCCGCTTGGTGGTCTTCGTCGCATCGGAGGAGGCGATACGGAGGCGATGGGTGGGACGACGGCGAGGTAGACTCGGAAGGTGAGGTCAATGGAGCCGTGGGGTTGGTCAATGACTGAAAGCGAATTCAGATTCTCTTCTCGCCCCTTTCCTTCGTGCAACCCCTTCTTCTTTCTCTCTCTACTTTCTTTCTCTGCAACAGCGCAAGTGTAGAACACTACAGCAAGAATTCAAGAGCTGGCTGGCAGTAATCCCCTTGTATAAACTATAAATTAAATCCATAGTTTTAAATAGCTGGCTATAGCCCCTGACAAGAGGGATCATATCACAAAGAATCCTCAAGCTCAAACAAGAACAAATTGTGAAGTTCGGATGACACTTTCATTGGATAGAGTGGCAAGGAATCATGAAGTGGTTGATGTAATGCTTGTACACAATCATGGTCTTTACTTGCCACAAACCTTCCATTTGATGTTATCACAAAGGAAGATTTCAGAAGTTCAAGCTTTTGAAATTGAGACAACTGATGATTCTGGAATCAGGCCAAAAGATGCACATGAGCTAGCTAGTCGCTGGGTTGGAGGACCAATGAATCTCACCTACACTCCTCGTGATCTAAAGAATCACTTGTAGGGCAGTCGCCAAAGAGAGTTGGCATATGAACAAGCAGGAAGCATGTTGAAGTATTTTGAAGGCAAGATCGCCGAGAATCCTTCTTACCAATATGCTTTGCAATTGGATTGTGAGGAGAATATAAGCAATATATTTTGGGCTGATGCTAAGATGGTCATTGATTATGCACACTTTGGCGATGTTGTCACATTCGATATTATTTTTTTTGGCACAAACAAAGAATATAGGCCTTTTGGTGTTTTTGTTGGATTCAATCAGTTCAGGGAGACCGCTATTTTTGGTGATGCTCTTATGTTTGATGAAACATTTGCCGCTTTCCAATGGCTATTTGAGGCTTTTCTAGCTGCACACAATGAAAAACAACCTAGAGCTATATTTACCGACCAAGACACAACGATGGGAAATGCCGTTGGGGAGGTATTCACAGAAGCATGGCATGGGTTATGTACCTTCCATATTATGCAGAATGCTGTGAAGCACTTATGCAATAGCAAAGCCGATGAATAACATTCCCCAAAAGATAAAAATGAGGTAGATGAAGAACCCCATATTCTCTTAGAGTTTAGTGTTTGCATGTATAACATTGAGAACACAACGGCCTTTGAAGAAGCATTTGACATCATGAGGAATAAGGTGGACGATAAGAAGAAATCATGGTTGGATAATATCTACAAGTTCAAGACAAAATGGACTGAATGTTACATGAGGGACATTTTCACACTGGGAATGAGAAGCACACAATTAAGTGAAAGTTTCAATAGTGACTCGAAAAAACATCTTAAATCTGATTTTGACATCATTCGATTCTGTTAGGGCATAATTTTCCCTGGTTTGTTTTGGTGATTGATGACAATACTTTTGCGGACTAATCGTGTGCATTAAGCTTTTCAGGTTATCTAATATAAGGGCACTATGCGATTGTTTCCCCTCGAGGACTTCACTTTAGACGGATTATTTTCCTTCGTTTCTTTTCGGTGGTATTGAGTCGTAGGGATAACTGTACTATCAAGAGGGGGTCCGTTTCGGAAGAGTATGGGTGGAATCATCACGTACACACTCTCCTTGCACCCTCGCCTTCTTCATGCTTCTTGGAGTATCCGTGCTGTGCAAAACAAGGGGTGCTGAGTGCTAAGTGGTAGTACCGTGGCCAGGGCGGTAGTACCGCTTGTTAGTGCCGCTGGTAGTACTGCCCCTGCCGTGGTCTCGATTTTCGTGTTGGGTTTCCGTAAAGGACCATGCAGGGGAGCGGTAGTAGGGACAACAGTAGGGCGCGGTAGTGCCGCTTATATTAGCGGTAGTACCGCTCCTACGTCCGCTCCGACTGCCGCTCAGCTCTCTGCCCTCCTCTGTTTTCCAGCGGCTATAGGAAGCGGCAGTACAACTTATTGAAGGTAGTACCGCCCGCAGGGCGGTAGTACTGGCCTAGTGCATGTACTTCCTCTCCCTCAGCCCTGGTTGACCCATGCCTGCTTGCCACAGCGGTAGTACCACTATGGCAGCGGTAGTACCGCTCCGGCAACGGTAGTACCGCCCAGATGCGGGCTGCAGGCTGCATAACGGTTGGATGTGTCCCCCACTATATAAAGGGGTCTTCTTCTCCAAGAATACTCACCTCTTCTCCCCCAAAACTCCATTGTTGCTCCACAAGCTTATTTTCGCCCGATCTCTCTCCCTAGCCAATCAAACTTGTTGATTTTCTAGGGATTGGTTGAGAAGGCCCAGATCTACACTTCCACCAAGAGAAATTTGATGCCCCTCACTAATCCCTTGCGGATCTTGTTACTCTTGGGTGTTTGAGCACCCTAGACGATTGAGGTCACCTGGAGCCATATTCCATTGTGGTGAAGCTCCGTGGTTTCGTTGGGAGCCTCCAACTAAGTTGTGGAGAGAGCCCCAACCTTGTTTGTAAAGGTCTGGTTGACACCTTCAAGGGTACCAATAGTGGAATCACGACATCTCGCATTGTGTGAGGGCGTGAGGAGAATACGGTGGCCCTAGTGGTTTCTTGGGGAGCATTGTGCCTCCACACCGCTCCAACGGAGACGTACTTCCCCTCAAAAGGAAGGAACTTCGGTAACACATCCTCGTCTTTCATCGGCTCCACTCTTGGTTATCTCATGCCTTTACTTGTGCAAGCTTATTTGTATTGTGTCCCTTGATTGCTTGTGTTCTTGTTGTTGTTGCATCATATAGGTTGCTCACCTAGTTGCATATCTAGACAACCTACTTTGATGCAAAGTTTAAATTGGTAAAGAAAAGCTAAAAACTGTTAGTTGCCTATTCACCCCCTCTAGTCAACTATATCGATCCTTTCAATTGGTATCAGAGCCTCGTCTCTTTAATAAGGACTTTACCATCCGAAGAGTATGGTTGACACCGTAGACGGTGAGGAGGAGCACTGCGGTGCGAATCCGTTCTCTTCTACGGCCGATGGGGGAACCGCGGTCTCTCGTGAGGAATTCAATGTGGCTTTGGACACATTGAAAACCTCCATGAAGACCGAGGTAGAAAGCATGTTTAATAAATTCTTAGAAGGGCTTAAACTATCTACCGCATCAATGAAAGTGGGTGATCCCACTAAGAAGGTGACGGATGCTAACTCCGACAAGGGGGGAGCTACTAGTGAAAAGGCTCCTTCTTCTAGTGGTAAAATTGGCAACGACATCTTTGCCCATGTGGAACCTCCACTTACTTATGGTGGACCGATTCCTTCCACTCATTTGAATCATGCCGGTCCTCCCCCTAAGATTGTGAAAAATGAGGACTTTGATTCTTGGGTTTTTCGCTTTAAGCGTCATTTGAACCATGTTAATACTAACCTTTGGAGAATCATTGAAGAAGGTTTTTATCCGCATGACCGAAGCAACTTCACCACTAGAGAAGCCGCAGATAACCAATTCAACGAGAATGCTTTCTTCATCATCCAAGATGCTATCCCCCCGAAGATATTGCGCATCTCGGACCATTCACCGTGGCAAAGGAAGCATGACACCATGTTGTTTCCCTTTACAAGGGAAGCGCAAGCATTCAACACTCCAACTATGAAGTGGTGCAAGATGAAGCCGGTGAATTTGCTATGAATGAAGGTGAAGAACCTCGTGAGGTCTACCGAAGACTAACCACACTCGCGGTCTCACTCCGCGATCATGGGAGCAAGGATGCAAATGACAATTGGATCAAGCAGAAATTTCTCAAAGCCATGATGCCTTACCATAAGGCCATGTCCTTCGTCATCCGTCAAAGGCCGGACTTCCACACCTTGTCCTCAAGCGAAGTGTTGGATGAGTTTGTGGCAATGAGTATCTTGGACAAGACCGCCGACAATGCGGTATTGCATTCTCAAAGAGCCAAGAAGCCCAATCTTGCTTTGAAGGCCAAGGCTAGTGTGTAAGAAGAGGAGGAAGAGGAAGAAGAGGAGAGCAACCCCGAAGATACAAAATATGATTATCATGAGCACATGGCTCTCGCTTCAAGACAATTTTGGAGCAAGAAGAACTCAAGGCCCAACTTCAACAAGAGCAACTCAAGTGGTGTCAAGAGCAAGTAACGGGTGAGGACTTGATACAATTGCGGCAATGTGAGCCACTTTGTTGTGGAGTGCCCCTATGAGAATAGGGAAGACAATGGTGGCAAAATCATCCGGAAGTACAAGGCCAAGTCTTTCCCCAACAAGAACCGTGGCGAAGATGGCGAGACGGTTGCCATGGCCTCCATGGCCATCACGATAACACCCCGGGCGTCCCTCTTCGACTCACCCAATGAGAACATCATCGCCAAATGCCTCATGGATAAAGCCACTAACAAGGTAACCCCCAACATCAAAACTACCATCATTATTCATCCTTGTTTGATGGATTGCATTGATGAAAGTGGGGGGTCCAACATGGAGGAAAATGAGTTTGAGTCTTTTATGAGTAAGCTTAAGGGTAAATCCAAGAAGCACTTTGTTGCTCTCTTGGAACAACTTGGTGAAGCCAATGACATAATCGAGGCTCACGAAGACACCATCTCTAAGATGGAGGGGCATATCCGTGACTATGCCGATGAGATATAGGATCTCTCTAATGCTCTTGAGGAAGAGCATGGTCATCGCTTGGCTCTTGAGGAGTCACACAACGATGACCATGCTAAACTAAAGAAAGATCTTGATCATGCTCTTGTTGTGTCTCGTGTGCTAAATTCCGAGAAGGCCAAACTTGGTGTTGATCTTGCTAGACTCAAGGAGGAGTTTGATTTCCTTGACAAGGCTCACAAGGCCTCAAAGAGTACTCACGCTAATCTTAAAGAGTCTCATGATCAACTTCAAGTGAGGCCAACCAAGGGGAAAGCCACTTCATATGGTTTTAATTGATAATGCAAATGCTACTAACTCTTGGTGTGAGCATGTGCATCTTGTTGAGGAGAATGCAAAGTTGAAGGAGCAACTTGAGAAAGGCCTTGTGTCGTGCATACAATGTGAGAAAAACCTGAACGATCTTTTGAGAAATCAAAAGGAAGTTGTGGCCAAGGAAGGGATTGGGTTTGCACCCAAGTCCAAGAACAAGAAGAAGAATGACAAGGCCAAACGACCTCCTCCTCTCATGCAAACTTTTGTCAAAGAGGGAGAGGGTGCCTCTAAGAAGAAGAAGAACAATGTGAAGGGTGGTGGTTGATGACCCACAAGTGTAGGGGATCTATCGTAGCCTTTTCGATAAGTAAGAGTGTCGAACCCAACGAGGAGCAGAAGGAAATGATAAGCAGTTTTCAGTAAGGTATTCTCTACAAGCATTGAAATTATCGGTAACAGATAGTTTTGTGATAAGGTAATTTGTAACGAGTAGCAAGTAATAGAAGGAAATAAGGTGCAGCAAGATGGCCCAATCCTTTTTGTAGCAAAGGACAAGCCTGGACAAACTCTTATATGAAGTAAACCGCTCCCGAGGATACATGGGAATTATCGTCAAGCTAGTTTTCATCATGTTCATATGATTTGCGTTTGGTACCTTAATAATTTGATATGTGGGTGGACCAGTGCTTGGGTACTGTCCTTACTTGGACAAGCATCTTACTTATGATTAACCCCCATTGCAAGCATCCACAACTACAACAGAAGTATTAAGGTAAACCTAACCATAGCATGAAACATATGGATCCAAATCAGCCCCTTACGAAGCAACGCATAAACTAGGGTTTAAGCTTCTGTCACTCTAGTAACCCATCATCTATTTATTACTTCCCAATGCCTCCCTCTAGGCCCAAACAATGCTAAATTGTCATGTAGTCGACGTTCACATGACACCACTAGAGGGATGACAACATACATCTCATCAAAATATCGAACGAATACCAAATTCACATGACTACTAATAGCAAGACTTCTCCCATGTCCTCAGGAACAAACACAACTACTCACAAAGCATATTCATTTTCATAATCAAAGGGGTATTAATATGCATAATGGATCTGAACATATGATCTTCCACCAAGTAAACCAACTAGCATCAACTACAAGGAGTAATCAACACTACTAGTAACCCACAGGTACCAATCCGAGGTTTGTATACAAAGATTGGATACAAGAGATGAACTAGGGTTTGAGATGAGATGGTGCTGGTGAAGATGTTGATGGAGATTGACCCCCTCCCGATGAGAGGATTGTTGGTGATGATGATGGTGATGATTTCCCCCTCCCGGAGGGAAGTTTCCCCGGCAGAACAGCTCTGCCGGAGCCCTAGATTGGTTCCGCCAAGGTTCTGCCTCGTGGCGGCGGAGTTTCATCCCGTGATCTTGCTTATGATTTTTTCCTCGACAAAAGACCTCATATAGCATAAGATGGGCATCGGAGGGCCACCAGGGGGCCCACGAGGCAGGGGGGCGTGCCCAGGGGGGTAGGGCGTGCCCCACCCTCGTGGACAGGGTGTGGCCCCCCTCTGGAACTTTCTCCGCTCAATATTTTTTATTAATTCCAAAAAGGACTTTCGTGAAGTTTCAGGACTTTTGGATCTGTGCAGAATAGGTCCCTAATATTTGCTCCTTTTCCAGCCCAGAATTCCAGCTGCCGGCATTCGCCCTCTTCATGTAAACCTTGTAAAATAAGAGAGAATAGGCATAAGTATTGTGACATAATGTGTAATAACAGCCCATAATGCAATAAATATCGATATAAAAGCACGATGCAAAATGGACGTATCAACTCCCCCAAGCTTAGACCTTGCTTGTCCTCAAGCGAAAGCCGAAATCAAAAAATATGTCCACATGTTTAGAGATACAGGTGTCGATAAAAATAAAATACGGACATGAGGGCATCATGATCATTCTTAGAACAACAACGATTATATATATATTGTCATATGATCTCTCATGCTAAAGTAACAATTCAATCACAATTTCAAGTATGAATCATAAAATTTATTGAGAACCGACAAACTCTAATCTCAGTCATTGAGGCAATTGCAATTTATCATAACATAGGAAAGAGTCAATATAAGAGCTTTTCAGCAAGTCCACATACTCAACCATCTTTTAGTCTTTCACAATTGCTAATACTCACGCAATATCTATGGGTATGAAGTCTTAATTGGACACAGAGAAAGATAGGGGCTTATAGTTTTGCCTCCCAACGTTTTACCTCAAGGGTAATGTCAACAATAATAGTTCATGAAAACTCACATCCAATTAGCTATATATATACCAGGATCTTTCCAACACATTGTGCTTGCCAAAGGATAAAATGTAAAAAGGAAAGGTGTAGCAACCAGACCTCAAACAGTCTGATCTTTGTGCTCCGGTGTCATCCCTGGATCAGTAATGCTGACACCACACAGTACTCGGAGGATTTATAACAGAGTAGCAATCACACACTTATTACATCGAGTGTCTCAAAAGAGAACTTATTACAATAAATATGGCTTAAGGCCATCTAATAACGATAACAACAGAAGGCTTGGAAAATAAGTGAGTCCATCAACTCCAACGACATCACTGAGTATAGAACCACGACCTAAAAACTCCTTAATCGTCGTCTGAAAAGTCTGCAACATTAACGTTGCAGCCTGAAACGGGCAGCACATGGAATATGCTGGCAATGTAACACATAGAGAGTAATGGAATGAAATAGCTATACTATATGCATATTTGGCTGGTGGAAAGCTCTATGGTTACAATTTTGCGTAAAGCCAATTTTTCCCTACTACAAAGGAATACATTTTATTTAACTATCATGGTAGTTGTTAAACATTGAGAATGGTTGACAACATTCTCAATCCCAATTAAGCATCATCATTAAACAAAACCCAACAAAATTAATTTAGGGTAACATGTTGAGATTCATATGATAATCCAAGTACTAGATACTCAAGTTGTCCATAATCGGGGACACGACTAATCATGATTAGTTTATTACACTCTGCAGAGGTTTGTGCACTTTTCCCCACAAGACTCGATCGCCTCCGTTTGGTTTCTCGCACTACATGGTGTTTGAGAAGAGGGATGACCGAGATATAGTCTTTCAGAAGCGCTAGCACCGTACGATCGGGTAGACCGTATCACCTACATATGCTAGTCTACCACTATAAGAGTTCGCACGACTTAGTCAACTATGCTAGAGCCCATAATAGCTTGTGGCTGCACACGGAAGTTTCTAGCATGAATAGTCTCATGATCCCTTTGAGCCTGGGTGGTGGTCCAAAAGAAAACAGGCAAGTCCTGGAATACCCAGGTGCCTCAATCCACCCAGATGTGTGTTTAAGTTGCCACCTTAGATAAACCATTAATTAACAAACTTACATCTATCATGGATATCACTCACCCAATCCACGTCTACTAGCATAGCTTGGCATAATAAGCAAACGCAGAAGTAACTCCCAAAGGTTTGATAATAAACAGGTAATAGGTACTACCTCAACTACTTCCCATCCCACAATTTAATTAGATCCTAATCATGCAAGGTTTGAGGATTGATCTAATGCAGTAAAACCGGGTAGTAGGAAAGGTATGATCAAAGTGTTACTTGCCTTGCTGATGATCCGCGAAACCTAGAGATTCGAAGTAACAAGCGGCGCACTCCGGGTACTCTATCACAAGCAAACAAACAATCATACAATAAGTACTCATCTAATACACGGGTAAAACTCAAATAAGAGATCTAACCCGAAGGTTCAACTTAAGAACTCCGGTTTGCAAAAAGAATCAAATCGAAGGAAGCAACGAAAGTCAAACGGCGAAAGAAAACAACTTCGTTCTACTAATCTGGATCTAAGGCAATTTTTACAATAGAAAAACTTGTTTAAGTTGGTTAAACGGATAGAGGGTTTCGAGACGAAACTCCAGGCGCTTGAATCGCCTAATTCCGATAAACGAGCAAAAGTTATACTAAAAGAAAATCGGATCAGGAATCGCGATCAGAAAAATCGCGGATTTAATCCGAGAAAAAGAAAAGCGACGAACGTTCGCTAGAACGAACGAACGGACGAACGCTCATTATTTAGATAAACCGGAAAACCGATCTATTTAAAATAACCGAAACTAAAAAAACCGACAAAAAACCGAACGGTTTTTCAAAAAAAACCGGCACGAAAATCGAGGCAGCGAACCTCGGGCGGCGTCCGGCGGCGTCCGGCGGCGGCGGCGCCGGCGGCGGCGGCTTGGGGCGGCTGGGGCGGGGCTAGGGTTTCGGCTGGGCCTCTCCCCCGGCTTATAAATCCTAACGGGCCAGGAGTCCTAGTCGGACACGTCCCTAGGTCGGTTCTTTCTTTTAAATAATTACGCGCAGAAGAAAAATCAAAAGAAATACTAAACGGACTCCAAAAATCCCGTAATAAATTTTCCCGGGCTTCTAAAATCAAGCCTCAGAAGGTGAACATTTATTTGGGGCCTAAATGCAATTTTGAAAAACACACATTTTCCTAAATTCAAATAAAATACCGAAAAAACTTCGAAATAAAATCTTATTTGATTTTATTATTAAATCCTCAATATTTCTTTATTTTGGGAAAGTCATTTTATTCCCTCTCTCATATTTTTGTGATAGAAATAATTGATGATAAAATAATTAAAATCAAATGATCCTATTCTCAAAATTTGAGAAAACTCAAATATGAAAATAACGAAATCCCCAACTCTCTCCGTGGGTCCTTGAGTTGCGTAGAATTTCTAGGATCAACCAAAATGCAAAATAAAATATGATATGCATTTATGACCTAATGTATAACATTCCAAATTGAAAATTTGGGATGTTACAAACCTACCCCCCTTAAGATGAATCTCGCCCTCGAGATTCGGGTTGGCTAGAAAATAGGTGAGGGTGGTCCTTGAGCAAATCTTCTTCTCGCTCCCAGGTGGCTTCATCCTCTGTGTGGTGGCTCCACTGAACTTTGCAAAACTTGATAACCTTGCTGCGAGTGACTCGATTGGCAAACTCGAGAATCTTAACGGGTCTCTCCTCGTAGGTCAAATCATTATCCAACTGAATAGTTCCCAAAGGCAGTGTGTCTCTCAACGGTATGTCAGCCATCTCCGCGTGACACTTCTTCAACTGGGAAACGTGGAACACATCATGAACTCCTGACAATCCTTCAGGTAATTCCAACTTGTAGGCCACTTCTCCCATACGCTTCAAAACTCGATATGGTCCTACAAATCGTGGCGCTAACTTCCCTTTCACTCCAAAACGCTTTGTTCCCCGAAGTGGAGATACTCGAAGATAAGCTCTATCTCTGACTTCGTAAACTGTCTCCTTGCGTTTAGAATATGCATAACTCTTCTGTCTGGACTGAGCTACCTTGAGCCTATCACGAATCAACTTCACCTTCTGTTCAGACTCTTTAATCAAGTCAGGTCCAAACAACTGGCGGTCTCCAATTTCGTCCCATGGCAACGGTGTCCTGCACCTCCTTCCGTACAAGGCTTCAGAAGGGGCCATCTTTAAACTGGTTTGGTAACTGTTGTTGTAAGAGAAATCTGCATATGGCAAATTGTCGTCCCAACTAGATCCGTAATCTAGCGCACAAGCTCTCAGCATATCCTCCAGAATTTGATTGACTCTCTCAGTCTGTCCATCTGTCTGTGGATGAAAAGCTGTACTGAATTCTAGCCTAGTTCCCAAAGTTTCGTGCAACTGCTTCCAGAACTTTGAGGTAAACTGGGTTCCTCTATCTGATACGATACTCCTTGGAACTCCATGCAAACATACGATCCTGGTCATGTATATCTTTGCCAACTTAGCACTGGTGTAAGTGGTCTTTACTGGGATGAAATGAGCTACCTTCGTCAACTGATCGACCACAACCCAAATCGAGTCATAGCCTGAACGAGTTCTGGGTAATCCCATGATAAAATCCATGCCTAACTTATCCCACTTCCATTCGGGTATCGGCAATGGTTGTAACAATCCTGCTGGCTTCTGATGCTCTGCCTTTACTCTCTGACATACATCACAAACTGCTACATACTCCACAATATCCTTCTTCATTCCGGTCCACCAGAAAATATCTTTCAAATCCAAATACACCTTGGTATTTCCTGGGTGAATCAAATATGGTGAATCGTGTGCCTCTTGCAGAATCAACTTCCTGATCTCCAGGTCATTGGGCACATAAACACGGTCTTCAAACCATAGGGTGTCGTGCTCATCCTCGCAAAATCCTTTAGCCTTTCCTTTGCTCAGTTTCTCCTTAATAGAAGCAATCTCCTTGTCAGTCTTCTGAGCTTCTCTGATTCTATCCATCAAAGTTGACTGAATCTCCAATGCTGCTACATAGCCTCTTAGAACTATTTCCAAACATAGTTCACAAAGATTTTCTGCTAACTCCTTTGGTATTTCTCCCGTCATTAATGTATTGACATGGCTCTTACGGCTTAAGGCGTCAGCTACTACATTTGCCTTTTCGGGATGGTAATGGAATCTCATATCGTAATCCTTGATGAGTTCCAACCATCTCCTTTGTCTGAGATTCAACTCCTTCTGTGTGAAAATGTACTTCAAACTCTTATGATCCGTGTACACCTCACAATGGTTTCCAATGAGGAAATGTCTCCATGTTTTCAGAGCATGCACTACGGCTGCTAACTCCAAATCATGCGTAGCATAATTCAACTCATGAGGTTTCAGTTGTCTTGAGGCATATGAAACAACTCTCCCTTCCTGCATAAGCACTGCTCCAAGTCCTCGACGTGAAGCGTCGCAATACACCTCATAATCCTTGGTCTGGTCTGGCAGAATCAACACTGGTGAGGTAACCAAACATTTCTTCAACTCCTGGAAACTAGCCTCACATTCCTCTGTCCATATGAACTTGGTATCTTTCTTTAATAACTCCGTCATAGGCTTTGTAATCTTTGAGAAATTCTCAGTGAATCTCCGGTAGTATCCGGCGAGTCCAAGAAAACTCCAGATCTCTCCAACAGTAGTTGGTGCTTCCCACTTTGTCATGGTATCAACTTTAGTGGGATCTACTGCTATTCCTTCTCCGGATATAACGTGTCCGAGGAATCCTACTTCCTTCAACCAAAACTCAAATTTGCTGAACTTGGCATATAATTGATGTTCTCTGAGCTTTCCAAGTACTAAACGCAAATGCTCCTTATGCTCCTCTTCGTTCTTTGAATAAACCAGGATATCATCAATGAACACCAAGATGAACTTATCCAAGAACTCCATAAACACTTTGTTCATCATGTTCATAAAATAGGCTGGTGCGTTAGTCAGACCAAATGACATAACGGTATACTCGTACAGCCCATACCTGGTGGTAAAAGCTGTCTTAGGAATATCCTGTTCTCGAATCTTCAATTGGTGGTACCCTGATCGCAAATCGATCATGGAAAATACCTTAGCTCCTTGCAATCGATCAAACAGATCATTGATCATTGGTAGTGGGTACTTGTTCTTGATGGTTACTTCATTCAATCCTCGATAATCAACAACCATCCTTAACGATCCATCCTTCTTCTCCACTAGAAGTACTGGCGATCCCCAAGGCGAAGAACTTGGGCGAATAAACCCTTTATCCAGTAACTCCTCAATCTGCTTCTTAATTTCTACCAAATCCTTTGCAGGCATCCTATATGGTCTCTTTGATATTGGCCCGGTGCCTGGCAATAGCTCAATCAAAAACTCAATATCTCTATCCGGTGGCATGCCTGGCAACTCCTTTGGAAATACATCAGGGAAGTCCTTCACTACTGGTACTTCCTCCTGCACAACTCCTGTTAAGCAATTTACTTGAGTCCTCTTCGGCACATGTTGGGATACATACTTGATCCGTCTCCCTTCTGGGGTGGTAAGCAAAATTGACTTGCTAGCGCATTCAATATTCCCTTCATACTTTGATAACCAATCCATGCCTAATATCACATCCAATCCTTGAGATTCCAATACTATTAGGTCTGAGGGAAAAACATAGTTACCAATCCTTAATGGTAACCGATCACACCATAGACTAGCCACATACTCTGCTCCAGGCGAGGTTACTAACATGGGTGACCTAAGGGCTTGGTTTGGCAGTTTATACTTATCCACAAATCCCCTTGATATGTATGAATGCGATGCACCAGTATCGAAAAGAACGAGTGCAGTAAATGAATTAACCAAAAACTTACCGATTACTGCATCCGGCTGTTCTTCAACCTCCTCCACGTTAACGTGGTTCACCTGTTCCCTGTTGAAAGGGTTCGGCTTCTTCCCAGAGCTTCCATTTCCATTTCCATTCTGGGATTCAGGACATTCATTGGCATAATGTCCGGTCTTCTGGCACTTAAAGCAAGTGACTTGGCTCAGGTCCTTCTTGGCTGGGGTTGATGGGTTGGTGCGGTTCTGGCCATTGCTTCCTCCATTCCCATTACCATTCCTGGTGCCATTGTGATTGTGCGAGCTACCTCCTCCATGGGTATGCTGAAAATATCCTCCCAGTCTAGGGGTAAAACATGGCTTCTGCTGAGCTCCAGAATTGTACTTTCCTTGTCCATACTTCCTCTTGCGATTCTCAATTTGCTGCTGCTTCCCTTCAATCATAAGAGCACGATCTACCAATTCCTGGTAAATGTTGAAGGTTGCTACCATCAACTGCATGCTCAACTCATCATTCAGTCCTTCCATAAACTTCTCCTGCTTAGCTGCATCCGTAGCTACGTCATCTGGGGCATAACGTGCTAATTTACTAAAATCCTCCACATACTGGCCGACTGTCCGTCCTCCTTGGCGCAAGTTGTGAAACTCACGCTTCTTCATGGCCATAGCTCCTGCTGAAACATGTGCAGTACGAAAAGCCTGCTGAAACTGGTCCCATGTGACAGTGTCGACAGGGAAAGTGGCTGTGAAATTCTCCCACCATGATGCTGCGGGTCCTTCAAGCTGATGTGCGGCAAACTTCACCTTCTCCGCATCTGTGCATCCTGCTGTGGTCAACTCTCTAGCTGTCTTGTGGAGCCAATCATTTGCTACTATCGGCTCGGTGCTACTGAAAAACACCAGCGGATTCAACCTAAGAAAACGGGCTAAGTGATCAACAGGTGGTGCTGGTGGTGGGTTGTTGTTGTTGTTCCCCTGATTCTGATTCTGGACTAGCAACTGCATCAATGTGTTCTGCTGTTGGATCAACTGGGTGAGCTCCGGTGGAAAGGTAAATCCAGGGTCACGTCTCGGAGGCATCTGAGGGTTTAGAAAAGATGAGAGTTAAGAATAGAGGGGGTCTAAAGAGAAAACACCACCCATATGCACATGAGGCAAAATCAAACAATTCACTTCATTCAATCAAACAAGGGCATACAATTGATCTAACTATTGCAAAAGTGCTCGGACTACTATATTTACATGGTGGACTACTACTACTGATGAGGTGGTCTACTAGAAATATTCTTTGGTTGCAGACTCCATGATATCTACTCCAGCTTCATCAACATAGTCATCATTGCTTTCGTCTGGGCCCGAGTCTGTGTCGTTGATGATGATGTAGTCTTTCGGGCTAATCTCCTTGGGTTCTTCGTCTTCATCTACTGGTGTAGGGCCTCCCATAAATATTCCAATCTTCTTGATCAGGTCATCATTCTTCTCCACCAATACTTCAATTTCTTCTTCATAATCTTCACGTGTAGCCTTGAGTTCTTCCTCCAGTTCCTTGATTCTAATCTTAGCCTTCTCTAGATTTATCATGTCGGCACACATCTGGTTCTCCTGTCGTCGAATGTGCTGGTTTAGCTCCTGGATAAAAGCTGCAATTGATCTATCCTTCCTGGTGTTGATCATCTCCCAGTGCTCATTTCGGCGCCCACAAATTTGCTAGATTGTATCCTTCAGGTCATTGCGGTAGACTTCTTCAATGCGTCCCATGGCGATGTGAGCTGCCATGCTCATTCCCAGACTCCAAGTTGGTGCATCAAAAGAAAACTCTATGGGCTCAGTGACTGGCATGAACGTCCTTCCTGGAGCTTGAACTTGAATCATCCAGCGCTCTTCTTTAGGTAAAGTGGCATTGTAGGTTCCAGTGAAGCTTGGTACTCCTATGTTCAGGTATCTTGTGACTTCCTTCAAGTGACGTCCAAAGGGTGTATCTTCATCTGGTTGCGTGAACTTGTTCCTTGCATCCGCCATCCTAAAAAGTAGAAAAGATGAGAGGTCAGAAGAGAAGAGAGGGAATAGTGATCTAGGTCTTTAGCTTAGTGGTCATGTCCTATAGTCAGCGTGTGCTCTGATACCATCTTTATAGCGGCCAGACCTCAAACAGTCTGATCTCTGTGCTCCGGTGTCATCCCTGGATCAGTAATGCTGTGTAACGCCCCGAGACCGGAGCTTCAGATGCCTTCCGTGGTTTCCGGGTTTCGTCGTGTGATTTCTTTGGTTCTTGTGCATTGCATCATGTCATCATGCAACCCGTTTTAAAACTCTCTAAACAAATTGCACAGATCGTTGATCTATTTAAATCGAGGGAATCCACATGGTGATTTCTCTTTAAAACATATCCTCCCAATATTTAGGGAGCTATTATAAAGTATTCCATTAATTTGGAATTATCCGCAACCCACTTGCATGTTAAATCTTTGACCTTTCCTTCTTCCGATTTCCAACTCTCAAACTTTGTCGATAATTCTTTTGTTCTTTTTCCAAGCTCCACCAAAAACCTAAACATTTTTGGCCACACCAAACCTAGTCCCAATTCAAAACCATTTGAATTATATTCAAATGAATTTGAATTTAATTCCTGCAATCTTGCCACTACTATTTTTCTGTGGTCATGCTTATTTTTACGAGTCCAGGAAAATTGTCCTCATGCTCAAACTCTTTTCCCTAACCCCCCCTTCTTTTTCCTTTCTCTCTATTTCTTTTCGGTTAAAGAAGAAAGAGAGAGAGAGAGAGCCCGACCCCGCAATCCCTTCAGCCAGCGTCCTCCCCGCTGGGCCGGCCTGCTAGGCCCAGCTGCGCTCCAGCAGGCCCAGCCTGCGTGCCCTAACCCTAGGCCTCGGCCTCTCCCGCATCGCTCTCTCCCCATCTCACCAACTCCCTCGCATCCTCCCCTCGCGCCGCCAGAACCCCGTCGCCCGAACCCACCATTTCCCCGATCCCCTCGTCTCCTTCCCCTGCTCTCCGCCGCCACCCACTCACACCTTCGCGCACGCCTCCCTGATCCAGCGTCCTGCTACCTCCTCCGCCTCGATCCGGTGCCGCCGGAGGCCACCCGTGTCGCCCAGGCACTAGCTTCCCCTTCCACCGTCGCCCTCACCTTACGGCCATGGCCACGGCTACCCCGCCGTCCCAGCTCCCCGGCGAGCCGCCTCCTGCCGTCCCCGGCCGACTACACGAGCAGCCGAGGCCCAACCCTTCGACCGCGCGCCCGTTCTCCTCTGCGCCGTCTTCGTCGAGCCAGAAGGACGAAGCAACGAGCCGTTGTTGCCCGCTGCTGCTTCATCCACCGACCCCTGCCTCCAGCTATCACGCATCGCCTCTGCCTCTGCATCCGGTGGCCGTGGGCACCTCGCTGTGTTGCCAAATCACGTCGTCGTGCCCCTGTGCAACTGTGTTCTAGGCCGAGGAGATGGCTGCGTCAACCTCTTGTTTGCCTCCGGTTGTCGTCGCCACCATGGCTTCCTGACCTCTTCACAGCCCGCATGTCGCATCTGCCTAGCGCCGTTGACATCAAGACCATGGACACAACAACCGTGGGTGCCAAGTTCCCCTTCCGGAGTCGTCAAGTGCATGAGGACCCCGATCCTGAGAACGACTACTACACCGGAACGCCAAGTACATGGATACACCAAGTTCTTCTCCGATACGTGTACGACAAGACGCGGGAGAACGACTTCATGGACCGACAGGTCACACGACGACCGTTGCCCGCCAAGTACCCCTTCGGAGCGTCAAGTTTGACTACCATCGCCGAGATCGCGAGAACCTCTACCGACGACCTCGGAGTGTGTACGATGACCGTTGCCAAAGACCCGTACCTCTACCGCTTTCCGAACACGAACGTCTACTTCCCTCGTCGACCCATGAACGACTACTTCCTCTTCGACTCTTGAACGCCTACTTCCGCTACGAACTTGATCCGTTCCAAAGGCACGCTTCGAAGGTATATCCGCCGGAACGATGTCGTGGACCGTATGCATGTGACGTGTTGTTTGAGATGCATGTTAGTTGTTGTAATCCACCCGTGGTCCTTAGTTGTTCCTCCTCGTTGCCATGCCGTTGACACGTGGGAACCCGGTAACCGGGAGCACCCCACCATCCTTGCATGACACGCTCCCGTCACACTTCCTTGCACCGGTATCTCCGTGAGCTACCGGAACCCATATGGTGCCGTGGCATCATTTTCGGATTTGTCGCCGTGGCCCTTTTTCTTTCCACCACGGTGAAAAATGCTTCATAATGCTCTTGTCAACTTTTAATAAAAAATTGCATAAACTTGCACATGTCATCCGCATCATGATAACAACTTCAAGATTGGTTAAAATTGTTGTTTGCATTAAATTACTAATGCATATGGGGATTTATCGGATTTGTTGTTTGTTATATCCGGCCCCATTTAAAACTATTTAAATGGTATAGTTTTTTTATGCTTCACCTCTTGCCATGTTAAACAACATTTAATATTGTTGAGTACCTAACCGGGAGAGAACTAAATAATTGATGTGGTGTTCCGTCAATATGCAACTCGTTGCATATTGAGCTCCACTTAATTTGTAGTGTTGGTTGTTGCACTTTGCCATGCCATGCCCTCTTTAAACCGGACATGCATCATTCTTGTTTGCGCATCATGCCATGCCTATGTGGTGGTTGTTTACTATGTTGTTTGCTTCTTTCCGGTGTTTGCTTCTTAGGGTTGGTTCCGGCAACGTCGCGTTTGTGAGGACCCATTCGTCTATGTCCGTTTGACTCCTTCATGGACTCATTCTTCTTCCTTGTGGGATTTCAGGCAAGATGACCATACCCTCGAAATCACTTCTATCTTTGCTTGCTAGTTGCTCGCTCTTTTGCTATGCCTATGCTGCGATACCTACCACTTGCTTATCATGCCTCCTATATTGTTGAACCAAGCCTCTAACCCACCTTGTCCTGGCAAACCGTTGATTGGCTATGTTACCGCTTTGCTCAGCCCCTCTTATAGCGTTGTTAGTTGCAGGTGAAGATTGGAGCTTGTTCCGTGTTGGAACATGGATTTTGAATTTTTGTTGGGATATCACCATATCTCTTATTTAATTAATGCATCTATATACTTGGTAAAGGGTGGAAGGCTCGGCCTTATGCCTGGTGTTTTGTTCCACTCTTGCCGCCCTAGTTTCCGTCATATCGGTGTTATGTTCCCGGATTTTGCGTCCCTTACGCGGTTGGGCTATTATGGGAACCCCTTGACAGTTCGCCTTAAGTAAAGCTCTTCCAGCAATGCCCAACATTGGTTTTACCATTCGCCACCTAGCCTCTTTTTCCCTTGGGTTTCGCAGACTCAAGGGTCATCTTTATTTTAACCCCCCTGGGCCAGTGCTCCTCTGAGTGTTGGTCTGAACTGAGCTGCCTGCGGGGCCACCTCGAGGAAACTTGAGGGTTGGTTTTACTCGTAGCTAGTCTCATCTGAGTGTGCCCTGAGAACAAGATATGTGCAGCTCCTATCGGGATTTGTCAGCACATTCGGGCGGTGTTGCTGGTTTAGTTTTACCCTGTCGAAATGACTTGTTGTACCGGGATACCGAGTCTGATCGGAATGTCTCGGGAGGAGGTCTATTCCTTCGTTGACCGTGAGAGCTTGTCATGGGCTAAGTTGGGACACCCTGCAGGGATTTGAACTTTCGAAAGCCGTGCCTGCAGTTATGGGCAGATGGGAATTTGTTAATGTCCGGTTGTAGATAACTTGAACCTTAACTTAATTAAAATGAATCAACCACATGTGTAACCGTGATGGTCTCTTTCCGGCGGAGTCCGGGAAGTGAACACGGTGTTGGAGTTATGTTTGACGTAGGTTGTTTAGGATCACTTCTTGATCATAGTTTCATCGACCGTGCTTTGCCTTCTCTTCTCGCTCTCATTTGCGTATGTTAGCCACCATATATGCTAGTCGCTTGCTGCAGCTCCACCTCATACCTTTACGTTACCCATAAGCTTAAATAGTCTTGATCGCGAGGGTGCGAGATTGCTGAGTCCCTGTGGCTCACAGATACTTCCAAAACCAGCTTGCAGGTGCCGATGAGTCCGTGCAGATGACGCAACCAAGCTCAGGAGGAGCTCGATGAAGATCTTGTCCTTTGTGTTGTTTTGTTCTAGTTGGTCAGTAGTGGAGCCCAGTTGGGGTCGATCGGGGACCTTTGTCGCATTTGGGGTTCTTCTCTTATTTTGGTTCCGTAGTCGGACCTTGAGTGTATTTGGATGATGTAATGCTTTATTCATGTAATTGTGTAAAGTGGCGATTGTAAGCCAACTATGTATCTCTTTCCCTTATGTATTACATGGGTTGTGTGAAGATTACCTCACTTGCGACATTGCTTTCAATGCGGTTATGCCTCTAAGTCGTGCTTCGACACGTGGGAGATATAGCCGCATCGAGGGCGTAACATGCTTACACCACATAGTACTCAGAGGATTTATAACAAAGTAGCAATCACACACTTATTACATCGAGTGTCTCAAAAGAGAACTTATTACAATAAATATGGCTTAAGGCCATCTAATAACGATAACAGCGGAAGGCTTGGAAAATAAGTGAGTCCATCAACTCCAACGGCATCACTGAGTATAGAACCACGACCTAAACACTCCTTAATCGTCGTCTGAAAAGTCTGTAACATTAACGTTGCAGCCCGAAACGGGCCAGCACATGGAATATGCTGGCAATGTAACACATAGAGAGTAATGGAATGAAACAGCTATTCTATATGCATATTTGGCTGGTGGAAAGCTCTATGGTTACAATTTTGCGTAAAGCCAATTTTTCCCTACTACATAGGAATAAATTTTATTTAACTATCATGGTAGTTGTTAAACATTGAGAATGGTTGACAGCATTCTCAATCCCAATTAAGCATCAAATTTAAAAAAAACCCAACAAAATTAATTTAGGGTAACATGTTGAGATTCATATGATAATCCAAGTACTAGATACTCAAGTTGTCCATAACTAGGGACACGGCTAATCATGATTAGTTTATTACACTCTGCAGAGGTTTGCACACTTTTCCCCACAAGACTTGATTGCCTCCGTTTGGTTTCTCGCACTACATGGTGTTTGAGAAGACGGATGACCGAGACATAGTCTTTCAGAAGCGCTAGCACCTTACGATCGGGTAGACCATACCACCTACATCCCCTACATCTGCTAGTCTACTAATGTAAGAGTTCACATGACTTAGTCAACTATGCTAGAGCCCATAATAGCTTGTGGCTGCACACAAAAGTTTCTAGCATTAATGGTCTCATGATCCCTTTGAGCCTGGGTGGTGGTCCAAAAGAAAACAGGCAAGTCCTGGAATACCCAGGTGCCTCAATCCACCCAGATGTGTGTTTAAGTTGCCACCTTAGATAAACCATTAATTAACAAACTCACATCTATCATGGATATCACTCACCCAATCCACGTCTACTAGCATAGCTTGGCATAATAAGCAAACGCAGAAGTAACTCCCAAAGGTTTGATAATAAACAGGTAATAGGTACTACCTCAACTACTTCCCATCCCACAATTTAATTAGATCCTAATCATGCAAGGTTTGAGGATTGATCTAATGCAGTAAAACCGGGTAGTAGGAAAGGTATGATCAAAGTGTTACTTGCCTTGCTGATGATCCGCGAAACCTAGAGATTCGAAGTAACAAGCGGCGCACTCCGGGTACTCTATCGCAAGAAAACAAACAAGCATACAATAAGTACTCACCTAATGCACGGGTAAAACTCAAATAAGAGATCTAACCAGAAGGTTCAACTTAAGAACTCCGGTTTGCAAAAAGAATCAAATCGAACGAAGCAACGAAAGTCAAACGACGAAAGAAAACAACTTTGTTCTACTAATATGGATCTAAGGCAATTTTTACAGTAGCAAAAACTTGTTTAAGTTGGTTAGA
The DNA here is from genome assembly GCF_018294505.1 of Triticum aestivum. Taxonomy (NCBI): domain Eukaryota; kingdom Viridiplantae; phylum Streptophyta; class Magnoliopsida; order Poales; family Poaceae; genus Triticum; species Triticum aestivum. The sequence goes on from NC_057812.1 coordinate 110,077,289, forward strand.
CAGATAGAGGGTTTCGAGACGAAACTCCAGGCGCTTGAATCGCCTGATTCCGATAAACGAGCGAAAAGTTATACTGAAAGAAAATCGGATCAGGAATCGCGATCAGAAAAAACGCGGATTTAATCCGAGAAAAAGAAAAACGACGAACGTTCGCTAGAACGAACGAACGGACGAACGCTCGTTATTTAGATAAACCGGAAAAACCGATCTATTTAAAATAACCGAAACTAAAAAAACTGACGAAAAACCGAACGGTTTTTCAAAAAAATAATAATAAAAAAACGGCGCGATAATCGAGGCGGCGAACCTCGGGCGGCGTCCTGCGGCGGCGGTGGGGTGGCGCGGCGGCGGCGGCGGCTTGGGGCGGCTGGGGCGGGGCTAGGGTTTCGGCTGGGCCTCTCCCCCGGCTTATAAAGCCTAACGGGCCGGGAGTCCTAGTCGGACACGGCCCTAGGTCGGTTCGTTTTTTTAAATAATTACGTGCAGAAGAAAAATCAAAAGAAATACTAAACGACTCCAAAAATCCCGAAATATATTTTCCTGGGCTTCTAAAATCAAGCCTCACAAGGTGAACATTTATTTGGGGCCTAAATGCAATTTTAAGAAACGCACATTTTTCCTAAATTCAAATAAAATACTGAAATAAAATCTTATTTGATTTCATATTAAATCCTCAATATTTCTTTATTTTGGGAAAGTCATTTTATTCCCTCTCTCATATTTTTGTGATAGAAATAATTGATGGTAAAATAATGAAAATCAAATGATCCTATTCTCAAAATTTGAGAAAACTCAAATATGAAAATAACGAAATCCCCAACTCTCTCCGTGGGTCCTTGAGTTGCGTAGAATTTCTAGGATCAACCAAAATGCAAAATAAAATATGATATGCATTTATGACCTAATGTATAACATTCCAAATTGAAAATTTGGGATGTTACAAAAGGTGAATATCACCATGACTCGTTGCATGAAGTATAAGACAGGAATAAAAGATAGGCCCTTCACAGAGGGAAGCAGAGGTTTTCATGCACTTTTATGGTTGGATGCATGAAATCTTAATGCAAAAGAACGTCACTTTATATTGCCACTTGTGATATGGAACTTTATTATGCAGTCCGTCGCTTTTATTTCTTCCATATCACAAGATCGTGTAAAGCTTATTTTTTCCGCACTAATAAGTCATACATATTTAGAGAGCAATTTTTATTGCTTTCACCGATGACAACTTACTTGAAGGATGTTACTCAATCCATAGGTAGATATGGTGGACTCTCATGGCAAAACTGGGTTTATGGATGTTTGGAAGCACAAGTAGTATCTCTACTTGGTGCAAAGAAATTGGCTAGCATGAGAGGGAAAGGCAAGCTCAACATGTTGGATGATCCATGACAATATAATTTATCTCAGATGTAAGAAAACATAACCCATTACGTTGTCTTCCTTGTCCAATGTCAACTCTTTAGCATGTCATATTTTAATGAGTGCTCACAATCATAAAAGATGTCCAAGATAGTATATTTATATGTGAAAACCTCTCTTTCTTTATTAATTCCTATTAATTGCAACAATGACCAAAACTATGTTTGTCAACTCTCAACAACTTATATTCATCATACTCTTTATATGTGAGCTCAGTACTCTCCATAAGATCCATATGATCTCTTTGTTTATTTTTATTTCCTCTCTTTTAGTTTATTCCCTCAAGATCATAGCAAAATAATCAAGCCCTTGAGTGAACACTAATCTTTATTATATATAGCTCACGGACTCGATTACACAAGAAGATCATAAAGCAAAACTCACAACTAGATCATACTAAAACTTTATTCTACTAGATCAAGATATTATCAAAAGGAACGAACTAAGAAAAACGGTAAAGATAGAAGTGTTGGTGATACGATACCGGGGCACTCCCCCAAGCTTGGCAGTTTCCAAGGGGAGTGCCCATACGCATGTGATTATGTCTCCTGCCTCTGAGGTGGTGATGAAGGAGTTGTTGATGATGTAGGCTTGTCATCCATCTTCCAAGGCATAGGCTCACCATCATAGAAGGATGATCGAGTCTCCGGGATCCTCAAACCTGCAACTAAACTCATCCTCTTGAATCTATATTCATACTCACAGTTTTGTTTTTGCAGGTCATAGATCTAGGCTTGGAGGCGCTCAATTTTCTCGTGAAGCTTGAAGATGGCCTCCCCAATGTCCTTGGCGTCCAGCTTGTGGTTGTTGGTGAACTATGTGATCATTATGTGATTGGAGTCGAGCCCCCGCTCCACCATCTCCTGACACTTGAAAACTTGTTGCTCCATTGCCTCGAGCCTCGTCTCCACGCTTCCGGTCCTCCTTGGTCCCTCCACATCATGGATGTGCAGCAAACCCTCACACATCTCAATGATTTGAGGGTGTTGCAGCACCTCCGCAAGGTAGGGGTTGATGACCTTCTCAAAGAACTTGTCCTTGGGGGCACTTGAAGAAGCCATGGCGATCTAGATTTGTCAGAAAAACAGCTCGAAACAAAGATAGGAGATATTTGCGTGATACGGTGGTCAAAACCTTCGGGAGATTATATAGTGAATTTTTACCGACCAAAAGAAGTATCATGCAAGAAAACAGAGTCCGGAGAGCACACGAGGTGCCCACAAGGCAGGGGGCGCGCCCAGGGGGGTAGGGCACGCCCTCCACCCTCGTGGAAGCCCCGTGTCCTTTTCGGTCTGCTTCTTATTTTCCTATTTTTTTTATATTCCAAAATAGAGAAATATTGCCATTAGAACTGTTTTCGAGTCGGTTTACTTACCGTACCACATACCTATTCCTTTTCGGAGTCTGAAACGTTCCGGAAAGTGTCCCTTATGTATTCCTCCGGGGTTACGGTTTCAATAATATTAGTTTCAACATTTATGGGATTACCTGAGATATAATGTTTGATTCTTTGACCGTTCACCACCCTCGGATTTGTGCCTTCAAAGTTGTTGATTTTTATGGCACCGGAACGATAGACCTCCTGGATAACGTAAGGACCTTCCCATTTAGAGAGAAGTTTGCCTGCAAAAAAATCTTAAACGAGAGTTGTATAGCAATACATAATCACGTACATTAAACTCACGTTTTGTATCCTTTTATCATGCCATCTTTTAACTTTTTCTTTAAACAGCTTGGCATTTTCATAGGCTTGGGTTCTCCATTCATCAAGTGAGCTAATGTCAAAAAGCCTCTTCTCACCGGCAAGTTTGAAGTCATAGTTGAGCTCTTTAATAGCCCAATATGCCTTATGTTCTAATTCAAGAGGTAAGTGACATTCTTTACCATAAACCATTTTATACGGAGACATACCCATAGGATTTTTACATGCAGTTCTATAGGCCCATAATGCATCATCAAGTTTCTTGGACCAACTCTTTCTAGATCTATTAATAGTCTTTTGCAAAATTAATTTGAGCTCTCCGTTACACAATTCTGCTTGACCACTAGACCGCGGGTGATAAGGAGATGCAATTCTATGATTAACATCATACTTAGCAAGCATTTTACGAAAGGCACCATGAATAAAATGTGAACCACCACCAGTCATTAAATATCTAGGGACTCCAAACCTCGAAAAAATAACTTCTTTAAGCATCTTAATAGAGGGTTTATGATCAACACTACTAGTTGGAATAGCTTCTACCCACTTAGTAACATAATCAACAACAACTAAAATATGTGTATACCCATTAGAGGAAGGAAAATGTCCCATATAATCAAAGCCCCAAACATCAAATAGTTCAATAAAAAGTGAATAATTCATAGGCATTTCTTGACGTCTACTAATATTACCAATTCTTTGGCATTCATCACAAGGTAAGACAAACTTACGTGCATCCTTGAAGAGAGTAGGCTAATAAAAACTGGATTGCAATACCTTGTGTGCAGTTCTATCTCCAGCATGGTGTCCTCCATAGGCTTCGGAGTGACACTTGCGTAGGATATGTTCCTGTTCATGCTCAGTTACACAACGTCTAATAACACCATCTACTCCTTCTTTATAAAGATGTGGGTCATCCCAAAAGTAATGTCTTAAATCATAGAATAACTTTTTTGTTTTGCTCGTATGTGAAACTAGGTGGTATAAATTTAGCAACAGTATAATTAGCATAATCAACATATATACCATGGAGCAGTACAAGAAACATTTATGACATTTAATTGTTCATCAGGAAAGCTATCATCAATAGGTAGTGGGTCATCAAGAACTTTCTCTAACCTAGACAAGTTGTTTGCAACGGGGTTCTCAGCTCCCTTTCTATCAATGATATGCAAATCAAATTCTTGTAGCAGGAGGACCCATCTAATAAGTCTAGGTTTAGCATCTTTCTTTTCCATAAGATATTTAATAGCAGCATGATCTGTGTGAACAGTTACTTTTGAATCAACAATATAAGGTCTGAACTTATCACAAGTAAATACAACTGCTATAAATTCTTTTTCAGTAGTAGCATAATTTCCCTGGGCATTGTCTAGAGTTTTACTAGAATATTGAATAACATTTAATTTATTATCAACTCTTTGCCCTAGAACAGCCCCTACAGCATAATCACTAGCATCGCACATAATTTCAAATGGTAAATTCCAATCAGGAGGTTGAACAATAGGTGTAGAAACCAAAGCTTTCTTAAGTGTTTCAAATGCTTCTACACAGTCATCATCAAAGACAAAAGGAATATCTTTTTGTAATAGGTTAGTCAGAGGCCGAGTAATTTTTGAGAAATCCTTAATGAACCTCCTATAAAAACCGGCATGACCAAGGAAACTTCTTATACCTTTGATGTCCTTGGGACACGATATCTTTTCAATAGCATCAACTTTAGCTTTATCAACTTCAATACCTCTTTCAGAAATTTTATGCCCCAATACAATACCTTCATTAACCATAAAGTGGCACTTCTCCTAGTTCAAGACAAGATTAGTCTCTTCACATCTCTGCAAAACTCGATCAAGGTTGCTCAAGCAATCATCAAAAGAGGATCCATAAACGGAGAAATCATCCATGAATACCTCACAAATCTTTTCTTAGGGACACAATGGAGAGGACTTACCCACTAACTATCAGCAATGGGATAAATTATACCTGCCTCAAGGAGCTTTAATATTTCCTTTCTTACCACTTCTTTCATCTTAGGATCCAGCCATCGTTGGTGATCAATAACTGGTTTGGCATCTTTCTCCAAATTTATTTTGTGTTGACATAGAGTGGGACTAATGCCCTTAAGATCATCAAGAGTATATCCAATAGCAGCACGGTGCTTCTTCAGAGTTTTCAATAATTTCTCTTCCTCCTTCTCTGAAAGGTTAGCACTAATAATAACAGGATATATCTTCTTTTCATCAAGATAAGCATATTTAAGAGTATCAGGTAATGATTTCAACAAGCAAATTGTGTTTCAGAATAGGTCCTTGTTTAAAGAATACTTCATCTATTTCCCTTCTTTCATTCATAAACCTATCATTTTCATGGTCTAGCAAATATTGTTCTAAAGGATCAGTAGGAGGCACGTCAATAGAAGAAAGACCAATAATTTCATCTTTACTAGGCATTTCCTCATCACGGGGTTGTCTACGAAACTTAGCAAAATTAAACTCATGAGACATATCCCCTAAACCAACAGAAACAATATCCTTATTGCACTCTATCTTAGCATTAACAGTATTCAAGAAGGGTCTACCAAATATAATGGGACAAAAGCTATCTTGTGGGGAACCAAGAAAAAGAAAATCAGCAGGGTATTTAACTTTCCCACACAAGACTTCAACATCTCTAACAATCCCAATCGGTGAAATATTATCTCTATTGGAAAGCTTAATGGTAACATTGATATCTTGTATCTCAGCAGGTGGAATATCATGTATAATTTCTTTGTATAAGGAATGAGGTATTACACTCGCACTAGCACCCATATCACATAAGCCATGATAGCAATGATCTCCTATTTTAACAGAAATAACAGGCATGCCTACAACAAGTCTATGTTTATTTTTAGTATCAGGTCTAGCAATTCTAGCAGTCTCATCACAGAAGTAAATAACATGCCCATCAATATTATCAGCCAAGAGATCTTTAACCATAGCAATATTAGGTTCAACTTTAACTTGCTCAGGGGGTTTGTGTGTCCTAATATTACTTTTGTTGACTACAGTTGAAACTTTAGCATGATCCTTTATTCTAACATGGAAAGGGGGTTTCTCAACATAAGCAGTAGGAACAACATGATCATTATAAGTGATAGTCTTTTCTTCAACTTTAATAGGTGCAACTACTTTTACTTCAATGGTAGGATTATATTTAAACTACTTCTCCTTAGGGAGATCTACATGAGTAGCAAAGGATTCACAGAAATAAGCTACTATCTCAGAGTCAAGTCCATATTTAGTGCTAAATTCATGAAAATCATCGGTATCCATAAAAGATTTAACACAATCAAACCTAGGTGTTATACCTGACTCCTTACCTTCGTCGAGGTCCCAATATTCAGAGTTGCGTTTAATTCTTTCCAATAAATCCCATTTGAATTCAATAGTCTTCATCATAAAAGATCCAGTACAAGAAGTATCGAGCATGGAGCGATTACTGAGAGAAAGCCGAGCATAAATTTTTTGAATAATCATTTCTCTTGAGAGCTCATGATTGGGGCATGAATATAACATTGACTTAAGCCTCCCCCAAGCTTGAGCGATGCTTTCTCCTTCGTGAGGCCAAAAATTATATATATAATTATGATCACGATGAACAAGATGCATAGGATAAAACTTCTAGTGAAATTCCAATTTCAATCTCTTATAGTCCCATGATCCCATATCATCACATAGCCTATACCATGTCAATGCATCTCCCTTCAAAGATAAAGGGAAGACCTTCTTCTTGATGACATCATCGGGCATACCTGCAAGCTTAAATAATCCACAAAATTCATCCACATAGATTAAGTGTAAATCAGGATGCAATGTTCCATCTCCTGCAAAAGGATTAGCTAGCAGTTTCTCTATCATACCCGAAGAAATTTCAAAGTAAACATTTTCAGTAGGTTCAGTAGGTTGAGGAGCAACTCTTTGCTCTGCTGGTCGGGGTGAAGATTCCCCGAACAAGCCCCTCAAAGGATTATGTTCCATAGTAACAAGTGACAGTAAATTTCAGCACACTATATAAATTTTCCTTACCAAATTCCGCTTACCAAAGGCGCTTCACTCCCCGGCAACGGCGCCAGAAAAGAGTCTTGATGACCCACAAGTGTTGGGGATCTATCGTAGCCTTTTCGATAAGTAAGAGTGTCGAACCCAACGAGGAGCAGAAGGAAATGATAAGCAGTTTTCAGTAAGGTATTCTCTGCAAGCACTGAAATTATCGGTAACAGATAGTTTTGTGATAAGGTAATTTGTAACGAGTATCAAGTAATAGAAGTAAATAAGGTGCAGAAAGATGGCACAATTCTTTTTGTAGCAAAGGACAAGCCTGGACAAACTCTTATATGAAGTAAAGCGCTCTCGAGGACACATGGGAATTATCGTCAAGCTAGTTTTCATCACGTTCATGTGATTCATGTTCGGTACCTTGATAATTTGATATGTAGGTGGACCAGTGCTTGGGTCCTGTCCTTACTTGGACACGCATCCCACTTATGATTAACCCCCATTGCAAGCATCCGCAACTACAACAGAAGTATTAAGGTAAACCTAACCATAGCATGAAACATATGGATCCAAATCAGCCCCTTACGAAGCAACACATAAACTAGGGTTTAAGCTTCTGTCACTCTAGCAACCCATCATCTAATTATTACTTCCCAATGCCTTTCTCTAGGCCCAAACAATGGTGAAGTGTCATGTAGTTGACGTTCACATGACACCACTAGAAGGATGACAACATACATCTCATCAAAATATCGAACGAACACCAAATGCACATGACTACTAATAGCAAGACTTCTCCCATGTCCTCAGGAACAAACGTAACTACTCACAAAGCATATTCATGGTCATAATCAGAGGGGTATTAATATGCATAATGGATCTGAACATATGATCTTCCACCAAGTAAACCAACTAGCATCAACTACAAGGAGTAATCAACACTACTAGCAACCCACAGGTACCAATCTGAGGTTTGGATACAAAGATTGGATACAAGAGATGAACTAGGGTTTGAGATGAGATGGTGCTGGTGAAGATGTTGATGGAGATTGACCCCTCCCAATGAGAGGATCGTTGGTGATGATGATGGTGATGATTTCCCCCTCCCGGAGGGAAGTTTCCCCGGTAGAACAGCTCTGCTGGAGCCCTAGATTGGTTCTACCAAGGTTCTGCCTCGTGGCGGCGGAGTTTCGTCCCGTGATCTTGCTTCTGATTTTTTCCTCGACGAAAGACCTCATATAGCAGAAGATGGGCATCGGAGGGCCACCAGGGGGCCCACGAGGTAGGGGGCCGCCTAGGGGGGTAGGGCGCGCCCCCACCCTCGTGGCCAGGGTGCGGCCCCCCTCTGGAACTTTCTCCGCTCGGTATTTTTTATTAATTCCAAAAAGGACTTCCGTGAAGTTTCAGGACTTTTGGAGCTGTGTAGAATAGGTCTCTAATATTTGCTCCTTTTCCATCCCAGAATCCCAGCTGCCGGCATTCTCCCTCTTCATGTAAACCTTGTAAAATAAGAGAAGGCATAAGTATTGTGACATAATGTGTAATAACAGCCCATAATGCAATAAATATCGATATAAAAGCATGATGCAAAATGGACGTATCAGTGGTGTCAAGAAGGGCAATGCCACCCCTTCCAACAACGCCGGCGATTTTAACCCTTCCTATGTGTTATGTCATGCTAGTTATGGGCATGTCTATGCTAAATTTGTTGGTTCTTCTTATGATTACATCGAATGGTCTATTTGGGTTGCTAATACCCTTGTCACTAACATCAAAGGACCCATTACAAAATGGGTACCTAAAACCAAGCATTGATCTCTTGTATGTGTTTGCTTCCGGTGGGGGATCATGGTTGCTCGATAGTGGAGCCACTAATCATATGGCCGGAAGCAAGGATTTGGTGGTGGACGCGCAAAAGATTCCATCTATGCCCACCAATGTCGAGTGGGGTGATGCCTCGTCCTCTAAGGTATTGGGCCTTGGCAAGGTTGTCATTTCTCATGATCTCACGATCGAGAAGGTCGTGCTTGTTGAGTCCCTTGCATACAATTTACTTTCCGTTCGCCAACTTGCAATTATGGGCTTTGCCACTTTCTTTGATATTGATACTGTGCCCCTCTTGTCGAGCAAGACTCTTAAAGTAGCCTTTGTTGGGCATGTCGAGAATGGTCTCTATGTGATTGACTTTTCAGAGCGACCCACTAAGACCGCGACATGCCTAATGGCTAAAATTGACGTGTGATGGCTTTGGCATCGCTGTTTAGCCCATGTCAATATGAGATCCTTGCAAAGTCTTCTCAAGGGGGACCATGTCCGTGGACTAACAAATGTTAGTTTTGCTAAAGATCGTGCTTGCAGTGCTTGCATTGAAGGAAAGCTACATGAGAAGGCTCACCCTCCCATGACTATCATTTACTCAAAGAGTCCTTTGGAGATCCTTCACTTGGATCTATTTGGGCCTCCATCCTTTGATAGTCTTGGTGGTACAAAGTATTGCTTGGTGATTGTAGATGACTATTCAAGATACACTTGGGTGTACTTATTCAAGAGGAAGAGTGAGACCCAACAAACCATCATTGACTTTGCAAATGAAGCTCAATGTCAACACAATGCAAAGATCTTTACAATAAGAAGTGACAACGGCACCGAGTTTAATAACTACACCTTGGATGAGTTTATTAGTGATGAGGGGATCGAACATCAATATTCCGCACCTTACACCCCTCAACAAAATGGTGTAGCAGAGAGGAAGAACCGGACGTTGATGGATGCGGCAAGAACCATGATGGCGGAGTTCAAGTCTCCATACAACTTTTGGGCCGAAGCCATCAACACCGCCTGTCATGCATCCAATAGGCTCTACCTCCGCAAAGGTTTGAACAAGACTCCATATGAGATACTCACCGGTAACAAGCCCAACCTCAAGTACTTCCGGGTGTTCGGGTGTAAGTGTTTCATTTTCAAGAAAGGTGTTCGTTTGTCTAAATTTGAGGCTATAGCTCATGAGGGCATATTTGTTGGTTATGCTACAAAATCTCATGCTTACTGTGTCCTCAATAAGTCCACAGGACTTATTGAGGAGACATGTAACATGGAGTTTGATGAGAATAACGGCTTCCAAGTGGAGAAAAGTGGTACTTGTGATGTAGGTGATGAAATTCCTCCCCAAGCCATAAGAAGAATGGGTGTTGGTTTTATCCTACCCATTGAGGAACCCCTTGTGGCCGAAGGAGAAGGACAATGTTCTACTCAAGTGGAACCATCACCAACCCAAGACCCACACACTTCCGAAGAACAAAGTGAAGGCCCCCAACCTCGTGAACAAGACCAAGGGCAAGATCAACCTCAAGATGGTGTTGAACCACCAAGTGATGCCCAAGGTCAAGTTCTTCCCTCCGAGCAAGCTCAAGATCAAGATCAAGCTCAAAATGACGCTCAAGATGATCAAGTTACCACTCCTCATCTCTCCCCCGAGGAGGAATTGGAGCGTCGCGCCCAAGATAGCATCCAAGCTATCTACCAAGGGTCATCTCATGACAAATGTGCTTGGAAGCAGATGAAAGGGGGTAAGCACTCATAGACAATTGGCAAACTATTGTGAACATCACGCGTTTGTCTCTTGTGTTGAACCCCAAAAGGTCTATGAGGCACTCAAAGATCCAGATTGGCTTAATGCCATGCATGAAGAACTCAATGCTACCTCTTGAGCATTGCGTTGATTTTCCCTTGAAGAGGAAAGGGTGATGCAGCAAAGTAGCATAAGTATTTCCCTCAGTTTTTGAGAGCCAAGGTATTAATCCAGTAGGACATCATGCTCGAGTCTCACGCACCTACACAAACAAATAAGAACCTCGCAACCAATGCAATAAAGGGGTTGTCAATCCCTTCACGGTCACTTACGAGAGTGAGATCTGATAGATATGATAAGATAATATTTTTTGTATTTTTATGGTAAAGAGAAATAAAGATGCAAAGTAAAATAAACGACAATAGAAATAACTAAGTGTTGGAAGATTAATATGATGGAAGATAGACCTGGGGGGCACAGGTTTCACTAGCGGCTTCTCTCAAGAGCATAAGTATTAAGGTGGGTAAACGAATTACTGTCGAGCAATTGATAGAATTGAGCATAGTTATGAGAATATCTAGGTACGATCATGTATATAGGCATCACGTCCGTGACAAGTAGACCGAAACGATTCTGCATCTACTACTATTACTCCACACATCGACCGCTATCCAGCATGCATCTAGAGTATTAAGTTCATAAGAACAGAGTAATGCTTTAAGTAAGATGACATGATGTAGAGGGATAAACTCATGCAATATGATATAAACCCCATCTTTTTATCCTCGATGGCAACAATACAATACGTGTCGTTGCCCTTTCTGTCACTGGGATCGAGCACCGCAAGATTGAACCCAAAGCTAAGCACTTCTCCCATTGCAAGAAAGATCAATCTAGTAGGCCAAACCAAACTAATAATTCAAAGAGACTTGCAAAGATAAACCAATCATACATAAAAGAATTCAGAGGAGATTCAAATATTGTTCATAGATAAACTTGATCATAAAACCCACGATACGTCCATTTTGCGTCATGCTTTTATATCGATATTTATTGCATTATGGGCTGTTATTACACATTATGTCACAATACTTATGCCTATTCTCTCTTATTTTACAAGGTTTACATAAAGAGGGAGAATGCCGGCAGCTGGGATTCTGGGCTGGGAAAGGAGCAAATATTAGAGACCTATTTTGCACAGGTCCAAAAGTCCGGAAACTTCACGGAAGCCATTTCCAAAATATATAAAAAATACTGAGCGCAAGAAGTTCCAAAGGGGGCCACACCCTGGCCACGAGGGTGGGGGCCCCGCCCTACCCCCCTAGGCACGCCCCCTACCTCATGGACACCTTGGTGGCCCTCCGATGCCCATCTTCTGCTATATGGAGTCTTTCGTTGAGGAAAAATCATTAGAAAGCTTTTGGGAGGAGACTCCGCCGCCACGAGGTGGAACGTTGGCGGAACCAATCTAGGGCTCTGGCGGAGGGAAACTTCCCTCTGGGAGGGGGAAATCATCACCATCGTCATCACCAACGATCCTCTCATTGGGAGGGGGTCAATCTCCATCAACATCTTCACCAACAGCATCTCATCTCAAACCCTTGTACATCTCTTGTATCCGATCTTTGTATCCAAACCTCAGATTGGTACCTGTGGGTTGCTAGTAGTGTTGATTACTCCTTGTAGTTGATGCTAGTTGGTTTACTTGGTGGAAGATCATATGTTCAGATCGATTATGCATATTAATACCCCTCTGATTATGAACATTAATATGGTTTGTGAATAGTTACGTTTGTTCCTAAGGACATGGGAGAAGTCTTGCTATTAGTAGTCATGTGAATTTGGTATTCGTTTGATATTTTGATGAGATGTATGTTGTCATGCCTCTAGTGGTGTCATCTGAACGTCGACTACATGACACTTCACCATTGTTTGGGCCTAGAGGGAGGCATTGGGAAGTAATAAGTAGATGATGGGTTGCTAGAGTGACAAAAGCTTAAACCCTAGTTTATGCGTTGCTTTGTAAGGGGCTGATTGGGATCCATATGTTTCATGCTATGGTTAGGTTTACCTTAATACTTCTGTTGTAGTTGCGGATGCTTGCAATAGGGGTTAATCATAAGTGGTATGCTTGTCCAAGTAAGGGCAGCACCCAAGCACCGGTCCACCCACATATCAGATTATGAAAGTACCAAACGCGAATCATATGATCTGATGAAAACTAGCTTGACGATAATTCCCATGTCTCCTCGGGAGCGCTTTACATCATAGAAGAGTTTGTCTAGGCTTGTCCTTTGCTACAAAAAGGATTGGGCCATCTTGCTGCACCTCATTTACTTATTACTTGTTACTCGTTAACAATTATGTTATCACAAAACTATCTGTTACCGATAATTTCAGTGCTTGCAGACCATACCTTGCTGAAAACCGCTTATCATTTCCTTCTGCTACTCGTTGGGTTCGATACTCTTACTTATCTATAGGACTATGATAGATTCCCTATACTTGTGGGTCATCAAGAATCTTTTCTGGTGCCGTTGCCGGGGAGTGAGCGCCTTTGGTAGGTGGAATTTGGTAAGGAAAAATTTATATAGTGTGCTAAAATTTACTGTCACTTGTTACTATGGAAAGTAATTGAGGGAGTCCTGGATTAGGGGGTGTTCGGGTAGCCGGACTATACCTTCAGCTGGACTCCTGGACTATGAAGATACAAGATTGAAGACTTCATCCCGTGTCTGGATGGGACTTTCCTTGGCGTGGAAGGCAAGCTTGGCGATGCGGATATTCAAGATCTCCTACCATTGTAACCGACTCTATGTAACCCTAACCCTATCCGGTGTCTATATAAACCGGAGGGTTGTAGTCTGTAGGCAATCAACTCCATATACAACAATCATACTGTAGGCTAGCTTCTAGGGGTTAGCCTCCTTGATCTCGTGGTAGATCTACTCTTGTACTACCCATATCATCAATATTAATCAAGCAGGACGTAGGGTTTTACCTCCATCAAGAGGGCCCGAACCTGGGTAAAACATCGTGTTCCCTGCCTCCTGTTACCATCCGGCCTAGACACACAGTTCGGGACCCACTACCGGAGATCTGCCGGTTTTGACACCGACATTGGTGCTTTCATTAAGGGTTCCTCTGTGTCGTCGCCTTTAGGCCCGATGGCTCCTTTGATCATCAACAATGATGCGGTCCAGGGTGAGACTTTGCTCCCCGGACAGATCTTCGTCTTCGGCGGCTTCGCTCTGTGGGCCAATTCTCTCGGCCACCTGGAGCAGATCGAAAGCTACGCCCCTTGCCATCAAGTCAGGTTTGGAAGCTTAAACTACACGGCTGACATCCGCGGAGACTTGATCTTCGACGGGCTCGAGCCACGGCCAAGCGCGCCGCACTATCTCGAGGGGCATGATCTAGCTCTGCCCCCGGACAGTGTCCTGGAGGCCGCACACGCATCGGTTCCGACCCCTAACTCGGAGCCTATTGCGCCAATCGAGGATGAGCGGTTGGACATCACCTCGGGGGTTGCGATCCCAAAAGCGATCGAGCCGAACGCTAGCCCCGCACTCTGCATGACCCGTGACTCCGAGGATCTGAACTCCTCCCCGGACTCCGAACCCCCCGCGCCCCTGCCAATCGAATCCGATTGGGCGCCGATAATGGAGTTCACCGCCGCAGACATCTTTCAGCACTCGCCTTTTGGCAACATCCTGAATTCTCTTAAGTCTCTCTCTTTATCAGGAGAGCCCTGGCCGGACTATGGTCAGCAAGGGTGGGATATGGATGATGAGGAAATTCAAAGCCCACCCACCACCCACTTTGTAGCCACTGTCGACGATCTAACCGACATGCTTGACTTCAGCTCCGAAGACATCAACGGCATGGACGACGATGTAGGAGACGAATAGGAACCAGCACCTGTAGGGCGCTGGAAGGCCACCTCGTCATATGACATATATATGGTGGATACTCCAAAAGATGGAGATGGCGATGGAACAGTGGGGGATGACGCCCCCAAGAAACAGCCAAAGCGCCGGCGTCAGCGGCGCCGCTCTAAATCCTGCCAAAGCAAAAATGGTGATTCCGGCACGGGAGATAATACTACCCCGTATAGCACCGAAGAACACCCACCTCAGCAAGATTCGGCACAGGAAGATGGAGAAGCCAGCCCTCATGAGAGAGCGGCAGACCGAGAGGTCGAGGATGATAACTATATGCCTCCCTCCGAAGACGAGGCAAGCCTCGATGACGACGAATTCATCATACCATCAGACCCCGCCGAACAAGAGCGTTTTAAACGCAGGCTTTTAGCCACGGCAAGCAGCCTCAAGAAAAAGCAGCAACAGCTTAGAGCTGCCCAAGATTTGCTAGCTGACAGATGGACTGAAGTCCTTGCGGCCGAAGAGTATGAACTCGAGCGCCCCTCCAAGAATTACCCGAAGCGCAGGCCGCTACCCCGATCAGAGGAGGAAGCACCTACATCACCAGCGCATGACATGGTAGACCGGCCACCTCGCGGCCGCGATAGAGAGGCCTCTCGGCCCTCCACCCAAGCCATGCCCCAACGCCGCTCAACTAAGGCACAGAAAAATGCGCCCAACCTGCGAGACATACTAGAGGATAAGGCAAGACAAACAAGATGAATCTACGGATCGCGCAGGCGCCCTACGGCATGTGACAATGATCTTCACGCCGGATACAATAAATCCGGCCGGGCCGAACACAACAGACATAGCTCTTCCGAGCTGTGCCGTGATATAGCCTAGTACATAGGCGCCGCACACCCGCTATGCTTCACCAATGAAGTAATGGATCATAAAATCCTAGAGGGTTTCAAACCCGTAAACATCGAATCATACGATGGCACAACAGATCCGGCGGTATGGATCGAGGATTATCTCCTTCACATCCACATGGCACGCGGCGATGATCTACACACCATCAAATACCTCCCGCTCAAACTTAAAGGACTGGCCCGGCATTGGCTTAACATCTTGCCAGCAGACTCAATCGGTTCTTGGGAGGACCTGGAAGCCGCATTCCTCGACAACTTCCAGGGCACTTACGTACGACCGCCGGATGCCGACGACTTAAGCCACATAATTTAGCAGCCAGAGGAATTGGCCAGACAATTCTGGACACGGTTCCTAACAAAGAAAAACCAGATAGTCGACTGTCCGGACGCAGAGGCCCTAGCAGCCTTCAAGCATAACATCCGCGATGAGTGGCTTGCCCGGCACTTGGGACAGGAAAAGCCGAAATCCATGGCAGCCCTCGCGACACTCATGACCCGCTTTTGCGCGGGAGAAGACAGCTGGCTAGCTCACAGTAACAACTTATCAAAGAACCCTGGTAATTCGGATACCAAGGAAAAAGTGGCAGGACACGTCGAAATAAGCAAAAACGTCGCGTTAACAACGACGGCAATGAAGACACGGCAGTCAATGCCAGATTCAAAGGCTATAAGTCCGGTCAGCGGAAAAAGCCATTCAAAAAGAATATTCAGGGCCCGTCCAGTTTGGACCGAATACTCGATCGCTTGTGCCAGATACATGGCACCCCCGAAAGGCCAGCCAATCACACTAACAGGGATTGTTGGGTGTTCAAGCAGGTAGGCAAGTTAAGGGCCAAAAACAGAGACAAGGGGCTGCACAACGACGACGAGGAGCCCAAGCCGCCAAACAACAATGGACAGAAGGGCTTTCCCCCACAAGTGCGAACGGTGAACATGATATACGCAACCCACATTCCCAAGCGGGAGCGGAAGCGTGCGCTACGGGACGTATAGGCGATGGAGCCAGCCGCCCCAAAGTTCAACCCATGGTCCTCCTGCCCGATCACTTTTGATCGAAGGGACCATCCCACTAGCATCCGTCATGGCGGCTTCGCCGCATTGGTTCTCGACCCAATCATCGACGGATTTCATCTTACAAGAGTCCTCATGGACGGCGGCAGTAGCCTGAACCTGCTTTATCAGGATACAGTGCGGAAAATGGGCATAGATCCCTCAAGGATTAAGCCCACAAGAACGACCTTTAAAGGCGTTATACCAGGTGTAGAAGCCAACTGTACAGGCTCAGTAACATTTGACGTGGTCTTCGGATCCCGGGACAATTTCCGAAGCGAAGAGTTAATCTTTTATATAGTCCCGTTTCGCAGTGGCTATCACGCCCTGCTCAGACGAACCGCATTCGCAAAGTTCAATGCGGTGCCGCACTATGCATATCTCAAGCTCAAGATGCCAGGCCCTCGAGGAGTAATTACGGTCAACGGAAACACCGAACGCTCCCTCCGTACGGAGGAGCATACGGCGGCCCTCGCAGCGGAGGTACAAAGTAGCCTTCTCAGGCAATTCTCTAGTCCGGCCATTAAAAAGCCAGACACTGCCAAGCGCGCCCGGAGTAACCCACAACAGGACCGCCTGGCACACTCTGAGAAAGCGTAGCAATGCGTCCCCAACCCCTGCTTTCGCGACATAGCGAAACCAGTACCTCGCATACATAACTACGCCCTTGAAATACCATGGGCACAGGGGAAGGGGCACAATAACGGCACACCCAAAATACGGCTTAAAACGTACTAGGGGCTGCCGAATTCTTTTTCTAATTTTTTCTTACTTTCAGGACTCCATACTTCAGACGACCTATTCGGCAATTTGACTGCCGCACAAAGGATGCAAGATCCAGGGAGGCAGACAAGCCATGCCGCATTATGGAACTCCCAGGTGGTCTCTGTTACGAGCGGTATACCTGTTTTAAATACAATTCCGTGGCCTGCCCCTAGTCAGGACATACTGAATAGTCCAATATCTTTTGCTTACCGCATTATTTGTATCGTTCGGCTTTGATAAATAGCCTCTCTATAAACAATGCTTACCTTCTTGTCTATTTTTTGCATTATCTTCTTTTCACATTTATGTTTATTAAATGACATGATTGCACCCATACACCATGGTATGGCAAACACGCCAGGGGCTTCAGTACCCCTTATAATGGTGTGAGAAGTCCGTACACTTTCACAAGTGCGGCACCCCGAACTTATAGCACTATATGCATCGGCTCCGAATCATGATTTGGGTCAATAGTTGAGTTTGCCCGGCTCCTATGTTTTGGTGCCTTACGTTCCACTCTATCGGCTAAGGTAGCACTAGGAGAACCATTGCGATTGTGCCCCGGTTCAACTGGGTTAAGCACCTCAGTGGAGAAAGCTAAAATTGACTGTCATGATGAGGCGAGAGACCGGTCGCTGTTCGGGAGGTTTTTCGAGTCCCTAAAGACTTATGCCGCTTCGAGCGAGGAGCTGGCTTTGTCCGACCAAGGCGTGGATAGCGCCCCGAACTCGGTCTTCCGAACTAGGGGCTTCGCCGAAATTTAAAATTATAGAGTTGTATGGCTAAGTGAGAGTGTTCAAGAATTATAGTCCGATTGCCTGGTTCGTTGTGCTGAGCGCCTCCCTCGAAGGACCCAACTATGGGAAAAAGAGCGCTCAGGTTTATCCCGAACACCCCAGCACTAGTGGCATGGGGGCAGAAGCCGACGACTGGCCATCTCTCAATTTTTTGATAAACGGCCGCACAGAAAGTAATATTTTAAATTCAATAAGCATTGCTTAGCGCATATGAACAAGTTTTCAGCGCACAGGATAAACACGAGCGAGTTCATTCAAAAATCACATCCTTGGTACATTCATCCGCCACAAGGCGGGCACCTGCAAGAACATCCTTGTAGTAGTTCTCGGGCTTGTGATGCTCCTTCCCTGATGGCGGCCCGTCCTTCGCAAGCTTCTCACCGTCCAGCTTACCCCAGTGCACCTTTGCACGGGCAAGGGCCCGACAGGCACCTTCGATGCAGACGGAGCGCTTGATGACCTCGAGCCTCGGACAGGCCTCCACCAGCCGCTGCACCAGCCCGAAATAGCTCCCAGGCAGGGCCTCTCCGGGCCACAGCCGAACTATGAAGCCCTTCATGGCCTGTTCGGCCGCCTTGTGGAGCTCGACCAGCTATTTCAGCTGGTCGCTCAAAGGCACAGGGTGTCCGGCCTCAGAATACTAAGACCAGAACACCTTCTCCGTCGAGCTGCCCTCTTCAGCTCGGTAGAATGCGGCGGCGTCGGATGTGCTGCAGGGAAGATCTGCGAATGCCCCTGGAGAGCTCCGGATTCGGGTAAGTAACAAGTAGTTCACTTTTATATTTCTGCTTTGCACGAAGAATGCCTTACCCGCTGCTATCTTCCTCATCTCCTCCAACTCTTGGAGGGCCTTTTGGGCTTCAGCCTTGGCAGACTTGGCAGTCTCAAGGGCCATCGCGAGCTCGGATGCTTGCGCCTTTGACTTAAGCTCCAAACTCTCATGTTTTTTCATGAGAGCCTGAAGCTCTTGGTGCACCTCGCCGACCTGAGCCCCAAGTCTGTCTCGCTCGGTGCGCTCCGCGACCGTTTTATTTTCAGCCTCAGACAGCGCCTGCTTAAGGGTCGCCACCTCAGTCGTGGCCCCTACAATAAGCAGTACAATCCTGTTATTTTTTTGCAATCACGCCTTTTTATAGGCACTTTTTTCTGTAAGGTATTTCTTACCTTCTCTCTCCTCGAGCCGCCGCTTGGCAAGGCCGAGCTCTCGCTTGGTCCGCTCGAGGTCCTGCTTCAGGACACCCACCTCTGCAGTCAGTGCGGCGGTGGATAGCAGCGAAGCCTGCATACACATATTGACTCTTTTTGTTAGACTCCTGCGATATTTAATAGATCCTCTATTCGGCTTTTCTTTCCGAACGCCAAACAGAGCATCAGGGGCTACTGTCTATGCAGTAATATTTTTACATATTTTTACTTACCTCGAAGCCTGTTAGAAGGCTAGCGCAAGCTTCAGTCAGTCTGCTCTTGGTGGACTGAACCTTCTGGATCACCGTACTCATAATAGTACGGTGCCCCTTGTCGATGGAGGCGCCGTCAAGCACCTCCAGCAGATTGTCCGGCACCCGCGGTTGGACGGAGGCCGCCGGCTCAGAAGGCTTGCTCCTCTTGGAAGGAGTTCGCCTACCGCGGTCCGGAACTGTGGAAGATTCCGGCGTGGTGTCCGGCACAAAGCCGGACATGGAGCCCTGGGGGGCCTTATCCCCTTCACTCCTGGAGTCTGGGAGGTTGCCTTGCGGCTCCTCCGGGACCACCTCCTCCTGCCCCGGAGCTTGTCGCGATGCCACTTCGGCGTCGTCTGCAGTGCGGGGGGAGACAGCGGGCGGAACTGAGTTCACGTCCGATGAGTCCAGGGAGCCGCCCGACGATTCGTTGCATTCGGACCGGGGCGGGCTGCATAATTACGTTCGACATTAGGGAAAACTGTGCCACAAAGGAACATCATGAGTTGCTCTGATATCCGAACTTACGATTTCTCCGGACGCTTGGCCTTGTTTGGCCACTCCTCTCTGCCCTCTTCGGCGTCGGGGGAGTAGTCCGGCGGAGGGGTCTTCCTTTTCCTGGACCCCTCGGCCTCCCCCGTTGGGGCGGCCTTCCTCTTCTCTCCTCTCTCCGCTGGGGGGGGGGAGAGTTTTCTTCTTCCTCCTCCTCGTTTTCACGGGAAGAGGGCGTCTCGGACTCGTCGGATGACGAGTCCGACACCACCACGTTGCGGGCACTCTTTCGAGTCCCCGTGGTCTTCTTCTTCTTGGCCTTCTTCTCCGGCACCACATAAGGCGCCGGAACCAGCAGCTTCACTAGTAGAGCTGGGGCTGGGTCTTCGGGCAGCGGAGCCAGACAGTTAATCGGTCCGGATATCGCTCGCCAAGCCTGTCAAAGGTAAGGGAGTTTAGATCCCGCATAGAGTCAAACTATGAAAAAAGCTTAACATCCTGTAAAAGGTGAAGATAGCTTACCTCACTAGCGTGACGCTGCGAGCTGTATCCGCGGTCCTCGGAAGCGGATGCGGGAGCCTCGGCGCCCTTGAATAGCACCTTCCAGGCATCTTCGTACGTCGTGTTGAAGAGCCTGCTAAGGGTTTGGTGCTGCGCCGGGTCGAACTCCCACAGATTAAAATCCCGTTGTTGGCACGGGAGGATCCGGCGGACGAGCATAACCTGGATTACATTAACAAGCCGGATTGGCTTGTTCACCAGGGACTAGATGCATGTTTGCAATCTGGTCACCTCTTTTTCGTCACCCCACGACAGGCCCGTCTCTTTCCAGGACATAAGCCGCGTGGGGGGTCTGGATCGGAACTCGGGGGCTGCGATCTAGTTCGGATCACGTGGCTCGGTGATGTAAAACCACCCGGATTGCCACCCCTTCAGGGTCTCCACAAAAGAGCCCTCGAACCATAGGACGTTAGCCATCTTGCCCGCCATGGCGCCTCCGCACTCCGCCAGGCTGCCGCGCACCACCTTGGGCTTGAAGTTGAAGGTCTTGAGCCAGAGGCCGAAATGAGGGCGGGCGTGGAGGAAAGCCTCGCACACAACAATAAACGCCGAGATGTTGAGGATGAAGTTCGGGGCCAGATCGTGGAAATCCAGGCCGTAGTAGAACATGAGCCCCCGGACAAATGGGTGGAGTGGAAAACCCAGTCCGCGGAGGAAGTGGGGAAGAAATACTACCCTCTCATGGGGCCTTGGGGTGGGGAGAAGCTGCCCCTTTTCGGGAAGCCGGTGTGCGATGTCCTTAGACAGGTATTCGGCCTTCCTTAGCTTCTTGACTTGGCCCTCCGTAGCGGAGGAGACCATCCACTTGCCTCCCGCTCCGGACATTGCTGGAGAAGGTTGAGGTGGGAAGTGCGGGCTTGGGCGCTGGAGCTCGAGTGCGCAGGAGATGGATAGGCAAAGGAGGAAGAAGGCGTAGGTAAAAAGGTGGATCCTTATCCCCTTATATGGGCGGATGCGGTTGTGCGTCCCACCAGCCTAGTAAAACTCGCTTGCCTCCCAAGCGTCGTGATAAATGGCGCGGTTGGGTTACCCACGTCTGTATTGATGAGAATCCCATAAAGGGGGTACACGATCTCTGCTTTGGCAAGACGTGCCAAGGAAACTGCCTTGCAAAACATGCTGAGGTGGAAAAGTAAAAACGATTCGAGTGAAGGACTTGGCCGTAGTGTGATGACGCACTGCGGAATACGTCAGCAGATTTGATTTGTGTTTATATCATTCTCTCTATGGCAATGTGTGGAAGCTTATTTTGCAGAGCCAGACACTACTCTTGGTGTTTACAATCTTCTATGAAGGACTTGGAGAAGGAACCCGCCTTGCAATGCTGAAGACAATTTGCGCGCCGGACTCATCGTCATTGAAGCCTGGTTCAGGGGCTACAGAGGGAGTCCTGGATTAGGGGGTGTTCGGGTAGCCGGACTATACCTTCAGCCGGACTATACCTTCAGTCGGACTCCTGGACTATGAAGATACAAGATTGAAGACTTCGTCCCGTGTCCAGATGGGACTTTCCTTGGCGTGGAAGGCAAGCTTGGCGATGCGGATATTCAAGATCTCCTACCATTGTAACCGACTCTATGTAACCCTAACCCTATCCGGTATCTATATAAACCGGAGGGTTGTAGTCCGTAGGCAATCAACTCCATATACAACAATCATACCGTAGGCTAGCTTCTAGGGTTTAGCCTCCTTGATCTCGTGGTAGATCTACTCTTGTACTACCCATATCATCAATATTAATCAAGCAGGACGTAGGGTTTTACCTCCATCAAGAGGGCCCGAACCTGGGTAAAACATCGTGTTCCCTGCCTCCTGTTACCATCCGGCCTAGACGCATAGTTCGGGACCCACTACCCGAGATCCGCCGGTTTTGACACCGACAGTAATCCTTAGAGGGGCTTGTTCGGGGTATCTTCGCCCCGACCGGTAGAGCAAATAGTTGCTCCTCAACCTACTCAACCTATCGGACCTACTGAAAACGAAAATGTTTACTTCGAAATTCCTTCGGGTATGATAGAGAAACTGCTAGCTAATCCTTTTACAGGAGATGGAACATTGCATCCCGACTTACACTTAATCTATGTGGATGAAGTTTGTGGATTATTTAAGCTTGCAGGTATGCCCGATGATGTTATCAAGAAGAAGGTCTTCCCTTTATTTTTGAAGGGAGATGCATTGACATGGTATAGGCTATGCGATGATATGGGATCATGGGACTACAAGCGATTGAAATTGGAATTTCATCAGAAGTTTTATCCTATGCATCTTGTTCATCGTGATCATAATTATATATATAATTTTTTCCCTCGCGAAGGAGAAAGCATCGCTCAAGCTTGGGAGAGGCTTAAGTCAATGTTATATTCATGCCCCAATCATGAGCTCTCAAGATAAATGATTATTCAAAAAATTTATGCTCGGCTTTCTGACAACAATCGCTCGATGCTCGATACTTCTTGTACTGGTTCCTTTATGATGAAGACTATTGAATACAAATGGAATTTATTGGAGAGAATTAAATGCAACTCTGAAGATTGGGATCTCGATGAAGGTAAGGAGTCAGGTATAACACCTAAGTTTGATTGTGTTAAATATTTTTTGGATACTGATGTTTTCCGTAAATTTAGCACTAAATATGGACTTGACTCTGAGATAGTAGCTTCTTTCTATGAATACTTTGCTACTCATGTTGATCTCCCTAAGGAGAAGTGGTTTAATATAATCCTCCCATTGAAGTAAAAGTAGTTGCACCTATTAAAGTTGAAGAAAAGACTATCACTTATAATGATCCTATTGTTCCTACTGCTTATGTTGAGAAACCACCTTTCCCTGTTAGAATAAAGAATCATGCTAAAGCTTCAACTGTGGTCAACAAAAGTAATATTAAGACACCTAAACCCCTTGAGCAAGTTAAAGTTTAACCTAATGTTGCTATGGTTAAAGATCTCTTGGCCAATAATATTGATGGGCAAGTTATTTACTTCTGTGATGAGACTGCTAGAATTGCTAAACCTGATGCTAAAGATAAACATAGACCTGTCATAGGTATGCTTGTTATTTCTGTTAAAATAGGAGATCATTGTTATCATGGCTTGTGTGATATGGGTGCTAGTGCTAGCGCAATACCTATTTCCTTATACAAAGTAATTATGCATGATATTGCACTAGCTAAGATAGAAGGTATTGATGTTACCATTAAGCTTGCTAATAGAGATACTATTTCACCAATTGAGATTGTTAGAGATGTTGAAGTCTTGTGTGGGAAGGTTAAATATCCTATTGATTTTCTTGTTCTTGGTTCCCCACAAGATAGCTTTTGTCCCATTATATTTGGTAGACCCTTCTTGAATACTGTTAATGCTAAGATAGACTGTAATAAGGATATTGTTTCTATTGGTTTAGGGGATATGTCTCATGAGTTTAATTTTTTCTAAATTTCGTAGACAACCCCATGATAAAGAATTGCCTAGTAAAGATGAAATTATTGGTCTTGCTTCTATTGCCGTGCCTCCTACTGATCCATTAGAACAATATTTTCTAGACAATGAAAATGATATGTTCATGAATGAAAGAAGGGAAATAGATGAAGTATTCTTTAAACAGGGACCTATTTTGAAACACAACTTGCCCGTTGAAATCCTAGGGGATCCTCCTCCACCCAAGGGTGATCCCGTGTTTGAGCTTAAACCATTACCTGATACTCTTAAATATGCTTATCTTGATGAAAAGAAAATATATCCTGTCATTATTAGTGCTAACCTTTTAGAGAAGGAGGAAGAGAAATTATTGAAAACTCTAAAGAAGCACCGTGCTGCTATTGGAATACTCTTGATGATCTTAAGGGCATTAGTCCCACTCTATGTCAACACAAAATAAATTTGGAGGAAGACGCCAAACCAGTTATTGATCATCAACGACGGCTGAATCCTAAGATGAAAGAAGTGGTAAAAAAAGAAATATTAAAGCTCCTTGAGGCGGGTATAATTTATCCCGTTGCTGATAGTCAGTGGGTAAGTCATGTTCATTTGTGTCCCCAAGAAGGGAGGTATTACTGTTGTTCCTAATGATAAAGATGAATTGATTCCGCAAAGAATTATTACAGGTTATAGGATGGTAATTGATTTCCGCAAATTAAATAAGGCTACTAAAAAGGATCATTACCCTTTGCCTTTTATGGATCAAATGCTAGAAAGATTATCCAAACATACACATTTTTGCTTTCTAGATGGTTACTCTGGCTTCTCTCAAATACCTGTGTCAGTTGATGATCAATCAAAGACCACTTTTACTTGCCCTTTCGGTACTTTTGCTTATAGACATATGCCTTTTGGTTTATGTAATGCACCTGCTACCTTTCAAAGATACATGATGGCTATATTCTCCGGCTTCTGTGAAAAGATATGTGAGGTTTTCATGGACGATTTATCCATTTATGGATCCTCTTTTGATGATTGCTTAAGCAACCTTGATCGAGTTTTGCAGAGATGTGAAGAAACAAATCTTGTCTTGAATTGGGAGAAATGCCAATTTATGGTTAATGAAGGTATTGTCTTGGGGCATAAAATTTTTGAAAGAGGTATTGAAGTTGACAAAGCTAAAGTTGATGCTATTGAAAAGATGCCGTGTCCCAAGGATATTAAAGGTATAAGATGCTTCCTTGGTCACACCGGTTTTTATAGGAGGTTCATTTAGGACTTCTCAAAAATTTCTCGACCTCTGACTAATCTATTACAAAAAGATATTCCTTTTGTCTTTGATGATGATTGTGTAGAAGCATTTGAAATACTTAAGAAAGCATTGATCTCCGCACCTATTGTTCAGCCACCTGAGTGGAATTTACCCTTTGAAATTATGTGTGATGCTAGTGATTATGATGTAGGTACTGTTCTAGGGCAAAGAGTTGATAAGAAATTAAATGTTATTCAATATGCTGGTAAAGTTTCAACTGTAGTCAACAAAAGTAATATTAGGACACACAAACCCCCTGAGCAAGTTAAAGTTGAACCTAATATTGCTATGGTTAAAGATCTCTTGGCTGATAATATTGATGGGCATGTTATTTACTTCTGTGATGAGACTGCTAGAATTGCTAGACCTGATACTAAAAATAAACATAGACTTGTTGTAGGCATGCCTGTTATTTCTGTTAAAATAGGAGATCATTGCTATCATGGCTTATGTGATATGGGTGCTAGTGCGAGTGTAATACCTCATTCCTTATACAAAGAAATTATACATGATATTCCACCTGCTGAGATACAAGATATCAATGTTACCATTAAGCTTTCCAATACATGATATTCCACCTGCTGATACTCTTAAATATGCTTATCTTGATGAAAAGAAGATATATCCTGTTATTATTAGTGCTAACCTTTCAGAGAAGGAGGAAGAGAAATTATTGAAAACTCTGAAGAAGCACCGTGCTGCTATTGGATATACTCTTGATGATCTTAAGGGCATTAGTCCCACTCTATGTCAACACAAAATAAATTTGGAGAAAGATGCCAAACCAGTTATTGATCACCAACGATGGCTGGATCCTAAGATGAAAGAAGTGGTAAGAAAGGAAATATTAAAGCTCCTTGAGGCAGGTATAATTTATCCCATTGCTGATAGTTAGTGGGTAAGTCCTCTCCATTGTGTCCCTAAGAAAAGATTTGTGAGGTATTCATGGATGATTTCTCCGTTTATGGATCCTCTTTTGATGATTGCTTGAGCAACCTTGATCGAGTTTTGCAGAGATGTGAAGAGACTAATCTTGTCTTGAACTAGGAGAAGTGCCACTTTATGGTTAATGAAGGTATTGTATTGGGGCATAAAATTTCTGAAAGAGGTATTGAAGTTGATAAAGCTAAAGTTGATGCTATTGAAAAGATATCGTGTCCCAAGGACATCAAAGGTATAAGAAGTTTCCTTGGTCATGCCGGTTTTTATAGGAGGTTCATTAAGGATTTCTCAAAAATTACTCGGCCTCTGACTAACCTATTACAAAAAGATATTCCTTTTGTCTTTGATGATGACTGTGTAGAAGCATTTGAAACACTTAAGAAAGCTTTGGTTTCTACACCTATTGTTCAACCTCCTGATTGGAATTTACCATTTGAAATTATGTGCGATGCTAGTGATTATGCTGTAGGGGCTGTTCTAGGGCAAAGAGTTGATAATAAATTAAATGTTATTCAATATTCTAGTAAAACTCTAGACAATGCCCAGGGAAATTATGCTACTACTGAAAAAGAATTTATAGCAGTTGTATTTACTTGTGATAAGTTCAGACCTTATATTGTTGATTCTAAAGTAACTATTCACACTGATCATGCTGCTATTAAATACCTTATGGAAAAGAAAGATGCTAAACCTAGACTTATTAGATGGGTTCTCTTACTACAATAATTTGATTTGCATATTATTGATAGAAAGGGAGCTGAGAACCCCGTTGCAGACAAATTGTCTAGGTTAGAAAATGTTCTTGATGACCCACTACCTATTGATGATAGCTTTCTTGATGAACAATTAAATGTCATAAATGCTTCTCGAACTGCTCCATGGTATGCTGATTATGCTAATTATATTGTTGCTAAATTTATACCACCTAGTTTCACATACGAGCAAAAGAAAAAGTTCTTCTATGATTTGAGACATTACTTTTTGGATGACCCACATCTTTATAAAGAAGGAGTAGATGGTATTATTAGACGTTGTGTACCTGAGCATGAACAGGAACAAATCCTATGCAAGTGTCACTCCGAGGCTTATGGAGGACACCATGCTGGAGATAGAACTGCACATAAGGTATTGCAATCCGGTATTTATTGGCCTACTCTCTTCAAGGATGCCTATAAGTTTGTCTTGTCTTGTGATCAATGTCAAAGAATTGGTAATATTAGTAGACGTCAAGAAATGCCTATGAATTATTCACTTGTTATTGAACCATTTGATATTTGGGGCTTTGATTATATGGGACCTTTTCCTTCCTCTAACGGGTATACACATATTTTAGTCGGTGTTGATTACGTTACTAAGTGGGTAGAAGCTATTCCAACTAGTAGTGCTGATCATAACACCTCTATTAAGATGCTTAAAGAAGTTATTTTCCTGAGGTTTGGAGTCCGTAGATATTTAATGACTGACAATGGTTCATATTTTATTCATGGTGCCTTTCGTAAAATGCTTGCTAAGTATGACGTTAGTCATAGAATTGCATCTCCTTATCACCCATAGTCTAGTGGTCAAGTAGAATTGAGTAACAAAGAGCTAAAATTAATTTTGCAAAAGACCATTAATAGATCTAGAAAGAATTTGTCCAAGAAACTTGATGATGCATTGTGGGCCTATAGAACTGCATATAAAAATCCTATGGGTATGTCTCCGTATAAAATGATTTATGGTAAAGCATGTCACTTACCTCTTGAACTAGAACATAAGGTAGATTGGGCCATTAAAGAGCTCAACTATGATTTCAAACTTGCCGGTGAGAAGAGGTTATTTGACATTAGCTCACTTGATGAATGGAGAACCCAGGCTTATGAAAATGCCAAGCTGTTTAAAGAAAAAGTTAAAAGATGGCATGATAAAAGGATACAAAAGCGTGAGTTCAATGTAGGTGATTATGTATTGTTATACAACTCTCGTTTAAGATTTTTTGCAGGAAAACTTCTCTCTAAATGGGAAGGTCCTTACGTTATCGAGGAGGTCTATCGTTCTGGTGCCATAAAAATCAATAACTTCGAAGGCACAAATCCGAAGGTGGTGAACAGTCAAAGAATTAAACATTATATCTCAGGTAATCCTATAAATGTTGAAACTAATATTATTGAAACCGTAACCCCGGAGGAATACATAAGGGACACTTTTCGGAATGTTTCAGACTCCAAAAAGGAATAGGTACATGGTATGGTAAGTAAACCGACTCCAAAACAGTTCTAATGGCAATATTTCTTTGTTTTGGAATATTTAGAAAAATAGGAAAATAAGAAGCAGACCGGAAAGGACACGGGGCTCCCACGAGGGTGGGAAGCGCGCCCTACCCCCCTGGGCGCCCCCCTGCCTCGTGGGCACCTCGTGTGCTCTCTGGACTCCATTTTGTTGCACGATACTCCTTTTGGTCGGTAAAAATTCACTGTATAATCTCCCGAAGGCTTTGACCACCGTGTCATGCAAATATCTCCTGTCTTTGTTTTGAGCTATTTCTGCCGTAGATTAGAGCAAGATGTCTTCTCAAGAGTCAGTCAGGGAGAGTCGGGTGTCACATCCGACACCAGGTCCAGGGGCAAACAACGATGCCTATCACTTTGGGCCCTCAATGGAGGAAGAGATGGAAGCTGACTTGAAAAAGATAGATGCCATGGAGGAGGATCAAGAAGTTACTTCTCGTTTCCGGGCAGGATTCACAATGGGGGAACCACGGAGATCAGCTATTCCAAACTCGGTTATCCTTTCCAATGTTAGATTTCTTTCTTATGAAAATATGAAAAAGAGTGTTACTTGTTCTCCCGCAGCTATGCAACATCCTTGGGTGAAATGAGTTTTAGCCGTCACTGGCAAGCTCCGTAAGGAAATAATGAACCTCAAGCAGCAAGTCAATAAGCTCGAGGAAGAGAATCGTATCCTGAGGGGCATCATCGCCAAGAATATCACATCACCACCCCCGAAGAAGGAGACATAATCACACGGGTATGGGCACTCCCCTTGGCAACTGCCAAGCTTGGGGGTGTGCCCCGGTATCGTATCACCATCACTTCTATCTTTACCATTTTTCTTAGTTCGATCCTTTTAGTAATATCTTGATCTAGTAGAATAAAGTTTTAGTATGATCTAGTTGTGAGTTTTGCTTTATGATCCCTCTATGTAATCGAGTCCGTGAGCTATATAATAAACATTAGTGTTGAGTCAAGGGCTTGATTATTTTGCTATGATCCTGAGGGAATTAAATAAAATAAAAGAGAAAAAATAAAAAGAAACAAAGAGATTATATGGATCTTATGGAGAGTAATGAGCTCACATATAAAGAGTATGATGAATAAAAGTTGTTGAGAGTTGACAAACATAGTTTTAGTCATCGTTGCAATTAATAAGAAGTAATAAAGAAAGAGAGGTTCACATATAAGTATACTATCTTGGACATCTTTTATGATTGTGAGCACTCATTAAAGTATGACATGCTAAGAGTTGACGTTGGACAAGGAAGACAACGTAATGTGTTATGTTTTCTTACATCTGAGATAAATTATATTTTCATGGATCATCCAACATGTTGAGCTTGCCTTTCCTTCTCATGCTAGCCAATTCCTTCACACCAAGTAGAGATACTACTTGTGCTTCCAAATATCCCTAAACCCAGTTTTGCCATGAGAGTCCACCATATCTACCTATGGATTGAGTAAGATCCTTCAAGTAAGTTGTCATCGGTGCAAGCAATAAAAATTTCTCTCTAAATATGTATGACTTATTAGTGCGGAGAAAATAAGCTTTATACGATCTTGTGATATCGAAGAAATGAAAGCGACGGACTGCATAATAAAGGTCCATATCACAAGTGGCAATATAAAGTGACGTTCTTTTGCATTAAGATTTCGTGCATCCAACCATAAAAGCGCATGACAACCTCTGCTTCCCTCTGCGAAGGGCCTATCTTTTACTTTCATCTTCTACCTTACATAAGAGTCATGGTGATCTTCACCTTTCCTTTTTTCATTTTATCCTTTGGCAAGCACAATATGTTGGAAAGATCCTGATATATATAGCTAATTGGATGTGAGTCTTCATGAACTATTATTGTTGACATTACCCTTAAGGTAAAACGTTGGGAGGCAAAACTATAAGCCCCTATCTTTCTCTATGTCCAATTAAGACTACATAGCCATAAGTATTGCGTGAGTGTTAGCAATTGTGAAAGACTAAAAGATGGTTGAGTATGTGGACTTGTTGAAAAGCTCTTATATTGACTCTTTCCTATGTTATGATAAATTGCAATTGCCTCAATGACTGAAATTAGAGTTTGTTGGTTCTCAATGAAGTTTATAATTCATACTTGAAATTGTGATTGAATTGTTACTTTAGCATAAGAGATCATATGACAAAATATATATGTTGTTGTTCTAAGAATGATCATGATGCCCTCATGTCCGTATTTCATTTTTATCGACACCTCTATCTCTAAACATGTGGACATATTTTTCGATTTTGGCTTTCGCTTGAGGACAAGTGAGGTCTAAGCTTGTGGGAGTTGATACGTCCATTTTGCATCATGCTTTTATATCGATATTTATTGCATTATGGGCTGTTATTACACATTATGTCACAATACTTATGCTTATTCTCTCTTATTTTACAAGGTTTACATAAAGAGGGAGAATGCCGGCAGCTGGGATTCTGGGCTGGAAAAGGAGCAAATATTATAGACCTATTCTGCACAGCTCCAAAAGTCCTGAAACTTCATGGAAGCTATTTCTAGAATATATAAAAAATACTGAGCGCAAGAAGTTCCAAAGGGGGCCACACCCTGGCCACGAGGGTGGGGGGCGCGCCCTACCCCCTGGGCACGCCCCCTACCTTGTGGGCCCCTGGTGGCCCTCCGATGCCCATCTTCTGCTAAATGGAGTCTTTCGTCGAGGAAAAAAAATCATAACCAAGCTTTCGGGACGAGACTCCGCCGCCACGTGGCGGAACCTTGGCGGAACCAATCTAGGGCTCTGGCGGAGTTGTTCTGCCGGGGAAACTTCCCTCCAGGAGGGGGAGATCATCACCATCGTCATCACCAACGATCCTCTCATCGGGAGGGGGTCAATCTCCATCAACATCTTCACCAGAACCATCTCATCTCAAACCCTAGTTCATCTCTTGTATCCAATCTTTGTATCCAAACCTCAGATTGGTACCTGTGGGTTGCTAGTAGTGTTGATTACTCCTTGTAGTTTATGCTAGTTGGTTTACTTGGTGGAAGATCATATGTTCAGATCCATTATGCATATTAATACCCCTCTGATTATGAACATGAATATGCTTTGTGATTAGTTACGTTTCTTCCTGAGGACATGGGAGAAGTCTTGCTATTAGTAGTCATGTGAATTTTGTATTCGTTCGATATTTTGATGAGATGTATGTTGTCATCCCTCTAGTGGTGTCATGTGAATGTCGACTACATGATACTTCACCATTGTTTGGGCCTAGAGGGAGGCATTGGGAAGTAATAAGTAGATGATGGGTTGCTAGAGTGACAGAATCTTAAACCCTAGTTTATGCGTTGCTTCATAAGGGGCTAATTTGGATCCATATGTTTCATGATATGGTTAGGTTTACCTTAATACTTCTGTTGTAGTTGCGAATGCTTGCAATAGGGGTTAATCATAAGTGAGATGCTTGTCCAAGTAAGGGCAGCACCCAAGCACCGGTCCATCCACATATCAGATTATCAAAGTATCGAATGTGAATCATATGATCGTGATGAAAACTAGCTTGACGATAACTCCCATGTGTCCTCGGGAGCGCTTTACATCATATAAGAGTATGTCCAGGCTTGTCCTTTGCTAACAAATGGATTGGGCCATCTTGCTGCACCTTATTTACTTATTACTCATTACCAATTACCTTATCACAAAAATATCTGTTGTCGATAATTTCAATGCTTGCAGACCATACCTTGCTGAAAACCGCTTATCATTTCCTTCTGCTCCTCGTTGGGTTCGACACTCTTACTTATAGAAAGGACTATGATAGATCCCCTATACTTGTGGGTCATCAACCCACAATTCATCGGATCTCGACAGACACACCGCAAAAGAAGATTACATCGAATAGATCTCCAAGATGATCAAAGAGAACTTTGTATTGAGATCCAAAGAGAGAGAAGAAGCCATCTAGCTAATAACTATGGAACCGTAGGTCTGAAGTAAACTACTCACACATCACCGGAGAGGCCATGGAGTTGATGTAGAGGCCCTCCGTGATCAATGCCCCCTCCGACGGAGCTCCGGAAAAGGCCCCAAGATGGGATCTCTCGGTTACAGAAGGTTGCGGTGGTGGAATTAGGTTTTCGTGAAGCCATTAGATGTTTGGGGGTACGTGGATATATATAGGAGGAAGAAGTACGTCGGTGGAGCAACGAGGGGCCCACGAGGGTGGAGGGCGCGCCTAGGGGGGTAGGCACGCCCCCCTGCCTCGTGGCCTCATCGATTGTTTCTTGACGCCCACTCCAAGTCTCCTAGATCACGTTTGTTGAGAAAATCACGTTCCCGAAGGTTTCATTCCGTTTGGACTCCGTTTGATATTCCTTTTCGGGGAAACCCTAAAATAGGCAAAAAAACAACAATTTGGGTTGGGCCTCCGGTTAGTAGGTTAGTCCCAAAAATGATATAAAAGTGTAAAATAAAGGCCATTAACATCCAAAATAGATAATATAATAGCATGGAGCAATAAAAAATATAGATACGTTGGAAACGTATCAAGCATCCCTAAGCTTAATTCCTGCTCGTCCTCGAGTTAGTAAGTGATAAAAGAAGAATTTTTGATGTGGAAGGCTTTCTAACATATTTCTCAATGTAAGTTTTTCTTTATTGTGGCATGAATGTTCAGATCCGAAAGATTCAAGATAAAAGTTTAATATTGACATAAAAATAATAATACTTTAAGCATACTAACTAAGCAATTATGTCTTCACAAAATAACATGGCCAAAGAAAGTTATCCCTACAAAATCATATAGTCTAGCTATGCTCTATTGATACGTCTCCAATGTATCTATAATTTTTGATTGCTCCATGCTATATTATCTACTGCTTTGGACATTATTGGGCTTTATTATCTACTTTTATATTATTTTTGGGACTAACCTATTAACTGGAAGCCCAACCCAGAATTGTTGTTTTTTGCCTGTTTTAGGGTTTCGAAGAAAAGGAATATCAAATGGAGTCCAAACGGAATGAAACCTTCGGGAACGTGATTTTCTCAACGAACAAGACCAGAGAGACTTGGACCCTACGTCAAGAAAGGAAACAGGAGGCCATGAGGTAGGGGGCGCGCCTACCCCCCAGGCGTGCCCTCCACACTCGTGGGCCCCCTGTTGCTCGACCGACGTACTCCTTCCTCCTATATATACCTACGTACCCCCAAACGATCAGATACGGAGCCAAAAACCTAATTCCACCGCTGTAACTTTCTGTATCCACGAGATCCCATCTTGGGGCCTGTTCCGGAGCTCCGCCGGAGGGGGCATCGATCACGGAGGGCTTCTACATCAACACCATAGCCTCTTCGATGAAGTGTGAGTAGTTTACCTCAGACCTACGGGTCCATAGTTAGTAGCTTGATGGCTTGTTCTCTATTTTTGGATCCCAATAAAATGTTCTCCCCCTCTCTTGTGGAGAACTATTTGATGTAATCTTCTTTTTGCAGTGTGTTTGTTGAGACTGATGAATTGTGGGTTTATGATCAAGTCTATCTATGAATAATATTTGAACCTTCTCTGAATTCTTGTATGTATGATTGGTTATCTTTGCAAGTCTCTTCGAATTATCAGTTTGGTTTGGCCTACTAGATTGATCTTTCTTGCAATGGGAGAAGTGCTTAGCTTTGGGTTCAATTTTGCGGTGTCCTTTCCCAGTGACAGTAGGGGTAGCAAGGCACGTATTGTATTGTTGCCATCGAGGATAACAAGATGGGGTTTTCTTCATATTGCATGAGTCTATCCCTCTACATCATCTCATCTTGCTTAAGGCGTTACTCTGTTTTTAACTTAATACTCTAGATGCATGCTAGATAGCGGTCAATGAGTGGAGTAATAGTAGTAGATGCAGGCAGGAGTCGATCTACTTGTCTCGGACGTGATGCCTATATACATGATCATACCTAGATATTCTCATAACTATGCTCAATTCTGTCACTCAATAGTAATTTGTTCACCCACCGTAGAATACTTATGCTCTCAAGAGAAGCCACTAGTGAAACCTATGGCCCTCGGATTGGGATACTTATGCTCCCAGTGACAGTAGGGGTAGCAAGGCAGGATTGGGATGCGGATGATGAAGAAATTCGCCGCCCACCCACCATCCACTTAGTAGCCACTGTCGACGACTTAACCAACATGCTCGACTTCGACTCTGAAGACATCGACGGTATGGACGACGATGCGGGAGACGAAGAGGAACCACTTCCCACAGGGCACTGGACAACCACCTTATCATATGATATATACATGGTGGACACACCCAAAGAAGGCAATGGCAATGAGACAGCGGAGGATGACCCCTCCAAGAAGCAACCCAAGCGCCGACATCAGCGGCGCCGCTCTAAGTCTCGCTAAAGCAAAAGCGGTGACACCGGCACAGGAGATAATACCACTCCAGACAGTGCCGGAGACGACAACAATCCCCTCCAGCAAGATTTAGGGCAGGAGGATGGAGCAACCATCCCTCCCGAGAGAGAGGTAGATGGAGAGGCGGAGGATGATAATTACATGCCTCCCTCCTAAGACGAGGCAAGCCTCGACGATGACGAATTCATCATGCCTGAGGATCCCGTCGAACAAGAGCGCTTCAAGCGCCGGCTTATAGCCACGGCAAATAGCCTTAAGAAAAAGCAACAACAGCTTCAAGCTGATCAAGATTTGCTAGCTAACAGATGGACTGAAGTCCTTGCGGCCGAGGAATATAAACTCGAACGCCCCTCCAAGAGTTACCCAAAGCGTAGGTTGCTACCCCCACTGAAGGAGGAAGCACTCAAACCTACATCTCCAACATATGATGCGGCTGACCGGCCACCTCGTGGCCGCGACAGAGAGGCATTTCAACCAAAAGTTCAGCCCACACTCCGACGCCACTCAAATAAAAATGTCAAGGCATAGGGAAATATGCCAGACCTGCGAGATGTATTGGAGGACAAAGCAAAACATGCAAGATCGATCCACGGATCACGAGGGCGCGCCACTATGCGAGACGATAACTGTCACGCCGGATACAGTAAAAGTAAGTCCGGCCAGGCCAAACACAGCGGGCAAGACTCATTTGAGCTGCGCCGCGATATAGCCCAGTACAGAGGCGCCGCACACCCCCTATGCTTCACAGACGAAGTAATGGATCACCAAATCCCAGAGGTTTCAAACCCGTAAATATCGAATCATACGACGGCACAACAGATCCTGCGGTATGGATCGAGGATTTCCTCCTGCACATCCACATGGCCCACGGTGATGATCTACACGCCATCAAATACCTCCCACTCAAGCTCAAAGGACCAGCTCAGCATTGGCTCAACAGCCTGCCAGCAGAATCCATTGGCTGTTGGGAAGATCTGGAAGCCGCATTCCTCGACAACTTCCAGGGCACTTATGTGTGACCACCGGTTGCCGATGACTTGAACCACATAATTCAGCAGCCAAAGGAATCGGTCAGGCAATTCTGGACACGGTTCCTAACAAAGAAAAATCAAATCGTCGACTATCCGGATGCAGACGCCCTAGCAGCTTTTAAGCACAACATCCGCGACGAGTGGCTCGCCCGGCACCTTGGCCAGGAAAAGCTGAAATCTATGGCAGCCCTCACGACACTCATGACCCGCTTCTGTGCGGGAGAAGACAACTGGCTGGCTCGCAGCAATAACATATCAAAGAACCATGGTACTTTGGATACCAAGGATGGCAATGGCAGGTCACATCGCAACAAACACAAGCGCTGCATGAACAACGACAATACCAAGGA
Source organism: Triticum aestivum (assembly GCF_018294505.1). Classification (NCBI taxonomy): domain Eukaryota; kingdom Viridiplantae; phylum Streptophyta; class Magnoliopsida; order Poales; family Poaceae; genus Triticum; species Triticum aestivum. The sequence continues at coordinate 110,113,608 of NC_057812.1, forward strand.
TACAGTAGTCAATGCCGGATTCAAAGGCTCTAAACCCAGTCAGCGGAAAAAGCCATTCAAAAGAAGCACTCCGGGCCCGTCCAGTTTGGACCGTATACTCGACCGCTCGTGTCAAATACACGGCACCCCTGACAAGCCAGCCAACCACACCAACAGGGATTGTTGGTTGTTCAAGCAGGCCAGCAAGTTAAACACTGAAAAGAAAGATAAGGGGTCACATAGCGGTGAGGAGGAGGAGCCCCGGCAGCCAAACACCGAAGGACAGAAGAGGTTCCCCCCACAAGTGCGGACGATGAACATGATATACGCAACCCACATCCCCAAGAGGGAGCGGAAGCGTGCGCTAAGGGACGTATATGTGTTGGAGCCAGTCGCCCCAAAGTTCAACCCATGGTCCTCTTGTCCGATCATCTTCGATCGCAGGGACCACCCCACTAGTATACGTCATGGCGGATTCGCCGCACTGGTCCTAGACCCAATCATTGACGGATTTCACCTCACTCGAGTCCTTATGGATGGCCGCAGCAGCCTGAACCTGCTTTATCAGGACATAGTGCGCAAAATGGGTATAGACCCCTCAAGGATCAAACCCACAAAAACGACCTTCAAAGGCGTCATACTAGGTGTAGATGCCCATTGCACAGGCTCAGTCACATTGGAAGTGGTCTTCGGATCCCCGGATAACTTCCGAAGCGAGGAGTTAATCTTCGATATAGTCCCGTTCCGCAGTGGCTGTCATGCACTGCTCGGGCGAACCACATTTGCGAGATTCAATGCGGTACCGTATTATGCATACCTCAAGCTCAAGATGCCAGGACCTCGGGGGCTCATCACAGTTAATGGAAACACAGAGCGCTCTGTTCGCACGGAGGAGCACACTGCCGCCCTCGCAGCAGAAGCGCAAAGCAGCCTCTTAAGGCAATCCACTAGTTCGGTGATTAAGGACCCGGACACCTTCAAGCACGCCCGAAGTAATCGGCAACAAGACCACCTGGCACGTTCCGAGCTCGCATAGCAATGCAGCCCCCACCCCAGTCCCAGCCAAACAGTGAAATCCATGCCACGCGTACATAATTACCCATTGAAAATACCATGGGCATAGGTGGGGAGGGGGCACGACTACGGCACGCCCCAAGACGCGGCTCAACCGCACTAGGGGCTTCCCGCATTGTTATTTTTCTCTCTTTCAGGACTTTAATCTCTGGAAACCCTGTCCGGCAGTGTAATTGCCGAACACATGATGCAGCAACCAAGGAGGCAGAAAGCTACGTTGCACCACAGAACTCCCAGGTGGATTACGATAACGAGTGAAATACTTGCTTTAATACCATTCCTCAGCTCGCCCTTGGAGGGGACATGTCAAATAGTCCTACTTTTTTCTTATCGCACTACTTGTATCATTCTGCTTTAACGCACCTTTTTGAATAAACAATGCATAGCACTAGACTATTATCGCATTCTTTATTCTTCCTTTATATATATATATATATATATATATATATATATATATATATATGTTCATTCATAACATCCAGCACCCGTACACTCTGGTACGGCCAGTACGCTAGGGGCTTAAGCATACCCCATAATACGGCGTGAGAAGTCCGAACACTTTCGACAGTGCGGCACCCCGAACTTATAGCATTATATGCATCAGCTCCGAATCATGTCTTGGGTTAATAGTTGGGTTTGCCCGGCTCCCATGTTTTGGTACCTTACGTTCCGCTATATCGGCTAAGGTAGCACTGGGAGAACTACTGCGATTGTGCCCCGGTTCAGCTGGGCTAAGCACCTCAGTAGAGAAAGCTAAAACTGACTGTCATGATAAGGCGAGAGACTGTCGCTGTTCGAGAGGTTTTGAGTCCCTAAAGAATTATGCCGCTTAGAGCGAGGAGTCGGCTTTGTCCGGCTTAAGGCGTGTATAGCACCCCGAATTTGGCCTTCTGAATACTAGGGGCTTCGCCAAAATTTAAAATTATAGAATTCTATGGCTAAGTGAGAGTGATAAAGCATTATAGTCCGATTGCCTTGTTCGTTGTGCTGAGCACCTCCCTCGAAGGACCCAAAAATGGGAACAAGAGTGCTCAGGTTTATCCCGAACACCCCAGCACTCGCGGCATGGGGGCAGAAGCCGACGACTAGCCATCTCTCAGATTTTATAAACAGCTGAACATAAGGCAATATTTTAAATTCAAACAAGCATTGCATAGAGCATATGAACAAGTTTTCATAATACAGGATCACACGATCAAGTTCATTCAAATATTACATCTTTCGCACACTCGTCCGCTACAAGACAGGAACCCTTCAGGACACCCTCATAATACATCTCGGGGTGGCGATGCTCCTTGCCCTGTGGCGGCCCCTCCTTCACCAGCTTCTCGGCATCCATCTTGGCCCAGTGCACCTTTGCACGGGCAAAAGACCGGCGTGCACCTTCCATGCAAACGGACCGCTTTATGGGCTCCAGCCGTGGGCAGGCATCCATAAGCCGCCTCACCAGGCCAAAGTAGCTATTGGGAAGGGCGTCGCCAGGCCCCATCCGGACTATAAGGCCCCTCATGGCCTGTTCGGCCGCCTTGTGCAGCTCGACCAGTTGCTTCAGCTGGTCGCTCATAGGCATCGGGTGTTCGGTCCTAGTATACTGAGACCAGAACAGCTTCTCTGTTGAGCTTCCCTCCTCGTCCTGGTAAAACTTTGTGGCATTTGACATGCTGCGGGGCAAATCTGCTAATGCTCCTGGAGAGCTCTGGACTCGGGTAAGTAACAAGTAATTTACTTTCACATGCTTACTTTGCATATTGAATGCCTTACTCGCTGCTATGTTCCTCATTGCCTCAATCTCCTGGAGGGCCTTTTGGGCTTCAGCCTTGGCATTCTTTGCGCTCTGGAGGGCCGTGGCAAGCTCAGACTCTCGTGTCTTCGAGTCAAGCTCCAAAGCCTCGTGCTTCGTCATGAGAGCCTAGAGCTCTTGCTCCACCTCGCCCACCCGTGCCTCTTGCTTTTCCCGCTCGGTGCGCTCCTGGGCCGCTTTGTTTTCGGCCTCGGACAGCGCTTGCTTCAGGGTCACCACTTCGGTTGTGGCCCCTGGCAAGTTCATGATGATCTGGTCATTTCACAATCGCATATTTTTTCTCCTTGAGGGCCCCTCGTTGCTCCACCTCTCGAGGTTACCTTTGTTCTCCTCGAGCTGCCTCTTAGCAAGGCCGAGCTCTTTCTCGGACCCCTCGAGGTCCTGCTTCAGTGCGGCGATCACCGCAGTTAGTGCGGCAGAGGTCAGCAGCGAAGCCGGCATACGCATATAAACATGCTTATATTAGACTCCTGCAGATATTATTTGGTCCTCTATTCGGCTTTTCTTTGTGAACACCAAACAGAGCATCACGGGCTACTGTCTATGCGGTAATATTTTTCCTATATTTTAAATACTTACCTCAAAGCCTGTTAGAAGGCTAGCACAGGCTTCAGTCAGTCTGCTCTTGGCGGACTGAACCTTCTTGATCACCGCACTCATAATAGTGCGGTGCTCTTCGTCGATGGAAGCGCCGCGAAGCGCTCCCAGCAGGTTGTCCGGTGCCTCTGGATGGACAGAGGTCACCGGCACAGGCGTCATGCCCCTTTTGGAAGGGGGCCGCCTGCCCGAGTCCGGAACCACTGGAGGTTCCGGCGCGGTGTTCGGCTAAGAGCCGAACTTGGGGCCCCCGGGAGCCTTGCTCCCTTTGCTCCTAGAGTCCGGAAGGTCGCCTTGAGGCGCCTCCGGTACTGTCTCCCCCCGGCTCGGTGCCCCTTGAGACAATACCTCGATATTGTCCGTAGGGCAAGGGGACGAGGCGGTCGGAAGTGGATTGCTATCCATATCCGACGAGTCCAAGGAACCGTTCGACGAGGATACGTCGATACGGGCTTGGGGCGGTCTGCATAATCATATTCGGCGTTAGGAGAAGCAGTGCGACAATGGTATGCTATGAGTTACTCTGGTATCCGAATACTTACGACTTCGCCAGGGGCTTGGCCCTGAGCAGCCACTCGTCTTCGCCTTCGACAGCGGTGGTGGAGCAGTCCGGAAGAAGAGTCCTTCCCTTCTTGGACCCTTCGGCCTCCCCGGTTGGGGCGGCCTTCTTTTTCTTGTCTCCCCCGGCTGGAGGGGGAGCATCTTCATCTTCATCCTCGTCTTCATGGGAGGAGTGAGTTGCGGAGTTATCGGACGATGAGTCTGATACCACCTGGCGCCGGGAACTCTTTCGTGTTCCCTTGGGCTTCTTCTTGGTCTTCTCCGGCACCTTATAAGGAGCCGGAGTCAGCATCTCCGTCAGGAGAGCGTCCGCAGTGTCTTCGGGCAGAGGGGCCGGAGAGTTAATCTGCTCCGATGTCTCCACCCAGTCCTGTCAAAGGCATGGGAGCTCACACCCCGCACATGGTTAAGCTATGGGAAATAAACACCCTACTAGATGAATAGAACTTACCGGATTCACAGAACGCTTCGCGCTTAGCCCGCGGTCCTCGGTAAGAGAGGGAGGGACCTTGGCGCCCTTGAACAACACTCTCCAGACGTCTTTATGTGTCGTGTCGAAGAGCTCGCTGAGAGTCTAGTGCTAGGCCGGGTCGAACTCCCATAAGTTGAAGTCCCGTTGTTGACACGAGAGGATCCGGTGGAAGAGCATGACCTGGACTATGTTGACAAGCTTAAGTTTCTTGCTTGTCATGTTCCGGATACACTTCTGGAGTCCGTCCAGCTCCACCGATGAACCCCAGGACATGCCCTTCTCCTTCCAGGAAGTGACCTGCGTGGGGATTCCGGATCGAAACTCGGGGGCCGCCACCCAGTTGGTGTCGTGTGATGTAGAACCACCCCGATTGCCACCCCTTTATGGTCTCCACGAAGGAGCCCTCAAGCCATATAACGTTGGGCATCTTGCCCACCATGGCTCCGCCGCATTCCGCTTGTTGGCCACCCACCACCTTCGGCTTGATATTGAAGGTCTTCAGCCACAGGCCGAAGTGGGGCCGGATGCGGAGGAAAGCCTTGCACAGGACGATGAACGCCGAGATGTTGAGGATGAAATTCGGGGCCAGATCATGAAAGTCCAGCCCGTAGTATAACATGAGGCCGCGGACGAATGGATGGAGGGGAAACCCCAATCCACAGACGAAATGGGGGAGGAAAACCACCCTCTCGTGAAGTTCTGGGGTAGGGATGACCTGCCCAGCGGCTGGCAGCCGGTGCGCGATATCCGCGGCTAAGTATCCGGCTCCATGTAGCTTTTTGATGTGTCCCTCCGTGACGGAGGAGGCCATCCACTTGCCTCCCGCTCCGGACATGTTTGGAGTTGAGGAGAAGGATGTAGACTTGGGCGTTGGAGCTCGAGTGCGCGAGAATGGATGAGCAAGGAGGAAGAAGGCGTGGGAAGAAAAAAGGTGACATCTTATCCCTTTATAAGAGCGAACTAAACAATGCGCCCCCACTAGCCTGCTAAAACTCGCTTATCCCCCAAGCGCTGTAATTGATGGCGCAGTTGGGTTACCCACGTCCGTATTGATGAGAATCCCATAATAAGGGGAACACGATCTCTTCTTTGACAAGACGTGTCAAGAAACCGCCTCGCGGTATGTGCGAGGCTGGTTAAAGAAAAATGGTTCGAATAATTACCGGGCCATGGCATGATGTCATGCTACCAAAACGTGTCAGCAGATTAGATTTGTGGAAATATTATTCTCTCTACGGTGGTATGTGGAACTTATTTTGCAGGGTTGGACACTATCCTTGTATTCAAACTCTTCTGTGGTGTATTTGGAGGAGGAACCCGCCTTGCAATGCCGAAGACAACACTGCGCGTCGGACTCAACGTCATTGAAGCCTGGTTCAGGGGCTACTGAGGGAGTCCTGGATTAGGGGGTCTCCGGACAGCCGGACTGTTGGACTATGAAGACATAAGATTGAAGACTTCGTCCCGTATCCGGATGGGACTCTACTTGGTGTGGAAGGCAAGCTAGGCAATACGGATATGTATATCTCCTCCTTTGTAACCGACCTTGTGTAACCCTAGACCCCTCCGGTGTCTATATAAACCAGAGGGTTTTAGTCCGTAGGACAACAGACAATCATACGATAGGCTAGCTTCTAGGGTTTAGCCTCTTCGATCTCGTGGTAGATCAACTCTTGTACTACTCATCTTATCAAGAATAATCAAGCAGGACGTAGGGTTTTACCTCCATCAAGAGGGCCCGAACCTGGGTAAAACATCGTGTCCCCTGCCTCCTGTTACCATCCGCCTTGGACGCATAGTTCGGGACCCCCTACCCGAGATCCGCCAGTTTTGACATCGACACCCGGTGACAAGCCAAGCAATTGTTTCATACTTTTGGTGTTCTCAAACTTTTTCAATCTTCACGCAATACATGAGTGTGAGCCATGGACATAGCACTATATGTGGAATAGGATGGTGGGTGTGGAGAAGACAAAAAAGGGAGAAGATAGTCTCACATCAACTGGGCGTATCAACGGGCTATGGAGACGCCCATTAATAGATATCAATGTAAGTGAGTAGGGATTGCCATGCAACAGATGCACTAGAGCTATGAGTATATGAAAGCTGAACAAAAGGAACTAAGTGGGTGTGCATCCAACTCGCTTGCTCACGAAGACCTAGGGCATTTTGAGGAAGCCCATCATTGGAATATACAAGCCAAGTTCTATAATGAAAAATTCCCACTAGTATATGAAAGTGATATCATAGGAGACTCTCTATCATGAAGATCATGGTGCTACTTTGAAGCACAAGTGTGGAAAAAGGATAGTAACATTGTTCCTTCTCTCTTTTTCTCTCATTTTTTTCGTTTTTCGTCCGGAGTCTCATCCCGACTTGTGGGGAAATCATAGTCTCCATCATCCTTTCCTCACTTGGGACAATGCTCTAATAATGATGATCATCACACTTTATTTACTTACAACTCAAGAATTACAACTCAATACTTAGAACAAAATATGACTCTATGTGAATGCCTCCGGCGGTGTACTGGGATGTGCAATAATGCATGAGTGACATGTATGAATAATTATGAATGGTGGCTTTGCCACAAATACGATGTCAACTACATGATCATGCAAGCAATATGACAATGATGAAGCGTGTCATAATAACGGAACAGTGGAAAGTTGCATGGCAATATATCTCGGAATGGCTATGGAAATGCCTAAATAGGCAGGTATGGTGGCTGTTTTGAGGAAGGTATATGGCGGGGTTAAGGTACCGGCGAAAGTTGCGCGATACTAGAGAGGCTAGCAATGGTGGAAGGGTGAGAGTGCATATAATCCATGGACTCAATATTAGTCATAAATAACTCACATACTTATGGCAAAAATCTATTAGTTACCGAAACAAAGTATTACACGCATGCTCCTAGGGGGATAGATTGGTAGGAAAAGACCATCGCTCGTCCCCGACCGCCACTCATAAGGAAGACAATCAATAAATAAATCATGCTCCGACTTCATCACATAACGGTTCACCATACGTGCATGCTACGGGAATCACAAACTTCAACACGAGTATTTCTCAAATTCACAATTACTAAACTAGCATGACTCTAATATCACCATCTCCATATCTCAAAACAATCATCAAGTATCAAACTTCTCATAGAATTCAATGCACTTCTATGAAAGTTTTTATATTAAAGCAAATTTCCATGTTGTTCTAAAGGACTCTCAAAATGATATAAGTGAAGCATGAGAGATCAATTATTTCTATAAAATAAAACCACCGCCGTGCTCTAAAAGATATAAGTGAAGCACTAGAGCAAAAACTATATAGCTCAAACGATATAAGTGAATCACATAGAGTATTCTAATAAATTTCAAATCATGTGAGTCTCTCTCAAAAGGTGTGTACATAAAGGATGATTGTAGTAAACTAAAAGGCAAAGACTCAAATCATACAAGACGCTCCAAGCAAAACACATATCATGTGGTGAATAAAAATATAGCTCCAAGCAAAGTTACTGATAGACGAAGACGAAAGAGGGGATGCCTTCCGGGGCATCCCCAAACTTAGGCTTTTTGGTGTCCTTGAATTTTACCTTGGGGTGCCATGGGCATCCCCAAGATTAGGCTCTTGCCACTCTTTGTTCCATAATCCATCAAATCTTTACCCAAAACTTGAAAACTTCACAACACAAAACTCAAAATAGAAAATCTCGTGAGCTCCGTTAGCGAAAGAAAACAAAACACCACTTCAAGGTACTGTAATGAACTCATTCTTTATTTATATTGGCGTTAAATCTACTGTATACCAACTTCTCTATGGTTTATAAACTCTTTTACTAGCCATAGATTCATCAAAATAAGCAAACAACACAAGAAAAACAGAATCTGTCAAAAATAGAACAGACTGTAGTAATCTGTAGCTAATGCAAACTTATGGAAACCCAAAAATTCTAAAATAAATTGCTGGACATGAGAAATTTATCTATTAATCATCTAAAAAATAATTAACTAAATATTTCAAAATAAAAATGGCAGCAATTCTCGTGAGCGCTAAAGTTTCTGGTTTTAACAGCAAGATCAAAAAGACTTTCCCCAAGTCTTCCCAACGGTTCTACTTGGCACAAACACTAATTAAACACAAAAAACACAACCAAAACAGAGGCTAGATAAATTATCTATTGAATAATAGAAAGTAAAAATATTGGATTGTCTCCCAACAAGCGCTCTTCTTTAAAGCCTTATAGCTAGGCAAAAGATTTCAACGATGCTCACATGAAAGACAAGAATTGAAGCACAAAGCGAGCATCATAAAACACGTGACAAACACATTTAAGTCTAACATACTTCCTATGCATAGGCATCTTATAGGAAAACAAATTATCAAGGTAAGAAAAAACTAGCATATGCAAGGAAGCGGAAAGAAACAATAGCAATCTCAACATAACGAGAGGTAATTTAGTAACATGAAAGTCTCTACCACCATATTTTCCTCTCTCATAATAATTACATGTAGGATCATAAGCAAATTCAGCAAAATAGCTATCACATAAAATATTTTCAACATGATCATCATGCATGCAAAGTTGACACTCTTCCAAAATAGTGGGATTAACATTAAATAAAGTCATGACCTCTCCAAACCCACTTTTATCAAAAATTTCATAAGATTGAACATTCTCCAAATATGTGGGATCTAAAGTTGACACTCTTCCAAACCCACTTTTAATAATATTGCAAACACTATTATCAATCTCATATTGATCATGGGGCTTAAATAAAAAAATTCAAGATCATAAGAAGAATCACCCCAATCATGATCATTGCAACTAGTAGTAGACATAGCAAAACTAGCATCCCCAAGCTTAGGGTTTTGCATATTATAAGCGCAGTTGACATTAATAGAGTTTATACTATGATCATTGCAATCATGCTTTCTATTCAAAGATCCATTGTCAATCACTCCATAAAGTACTTCATCACAATTTTCAGATTCATGAATTTCAAGCAAAACTTCATAAAGATAATCTAGTGCACGAAACTCACTAGCAATTGGTTCATCATAATTGGATTTATTAAAAAGATTAGCAAGCGGATGAGGATCCATAGATCTTAGGTTCTCTGTTTAGCAAGAAATAAACAACTATTCCAAGCAAACGAGCCAAGTAGGACATCAAAGCAAATGGAAAGACGAACAGAAGAAGGGCGAATAAAACGGCAAGGGTGAAGTGGGGGAGAGGAAAATGAGAGGCAAATGGAAAATAATGTAATGCAAGGGATAAGAGTTTGTGATGGGTACTTGGTATCTCTTGACTTGTGCGTAGACTCTCCGGCAATGGTGCCAGAAATGGCTCGTTGTAGGGAGTCAAATCTTGACTTGACTTGGCGAGAATCTCCTCGGCAACGGCGCCAAAAATCCTTTTTGCTACCTCTTGAGCACTATGTTGGTTTTCCCTTGAAGAGGAAAGGGTGATGCAGCAAAGTAGCGTAAGTATTTCCCTCAGTTTTTGAGAACTAAGGTATCAATCTAGTAGGAGATCACGCTCGAGTCCCACACACCTACAAAAACAAATAAGAAGCTCGCAACCAACGCGATAAAGGGGTTATCAATCCCTTCACGGTCACTTACGAGAGTGAGATCTGATAGATATGATAAGATAATATTTTTGGTATTTTTATGGTAAAGATAAATAAAGATGCAAAGTAAAATAAACGGCAATAGAAATAACTAAGTGTTGCAAGATTAATATGATGGAAGATAGACCCGGGGGCCATAGGTTTCACTTGTGGCTTCTCTAAAGAGCATAAGTATTACGGTGGGTAAACGAATTACTGTCGAGCAATTGATAGAATTGAGCATAGTTATGAGAATATCTAGGTACGATCATGTATATAGGCATCATGTCTGTGACAGGAGACCGAAATGATTCTGCATCTACTACTATTACTCCACACATCGACCGCTATCCAACGTGCATCTAGAGTATTAAGTTCATAAGAACAGAGTAATGCTTTAAGTAAGATGACATGATGTAGAGGGATAAACTCATGCAATATGATATAAACCCCATCTTTTTATCCTCGATGGCAATAATACAATACATGTTGTTTCCCTTTCTGTCACTGGGATCGAGCACCGCAAGATTGAACCCAAAGCTAAGCACTTCTCCCATTGCAAGAAATATCAATCTAGTATGCCAAACCAAACTGATAATTCAAAGAGACTTGCAAAGATAAACCAATCATACATAAAGGAATTCAGAGGAGATTAAAATATTGTTCATAGATAAACTTGATCATAAACCCACAATTCATCGGATCTCGACAAACACACCGCAAAAGATGATTACATCGAATAGATCTCCAAGAAGAACGAGGAGAACTTTGTATTGAGATACAAAGAGAGAGAAGAAGCCATCTAGCTAATAACTATGGACCCGTAGGTCTGAAGTAAACTACTCACACATCACCGGAGAGGCCATGGAGTTGATATAGAGGCCCTCTGTGATCAATGCCCCCTCCGGCGGAGCTCCGGAAAAGGCCCCAAGATGGGATCTCTCGGGTACCGAAGGTTGCGGCGGTGGAATTAGGTTTTCATGGTGCCCCTGGATGTTTGGGGGGTACGTGGATATATATAGGAGGAAGAAGTACGTCGGTGGGGCAACGAGGGGCCCATGAGGGTGGAGGGCGCGCCCCCTACCTCGTGGCCTCCTCGATTGTTTCTTGACGCCCACTCCAAGTCTCCTGGATCACGTTTGTTGAGAAAATCACGTTCCCGAAGGTTTCATTCCGTTTGGACTCCTTTTGATATTCCTTTTCGGCGAAACCCTAGAATAGGCAAGAAACAGCAATTTGGGCTTGGCCTCTAGTTAGTAGGTTAGTCCCAAAAATGATATAAAAGTGTAAAATAAAGCCCATTAACATCCAAAATAGATAATATAATTGCATGGAGCAATCAAAAATTATAGATACGTTGGAGACGTATCACTCAAGAACTTCGAGCACAACAAGGTGTGAAGATTGGTGTCAAGGCTAACCGGTAACCATGATGTCATTGAAACCAAGTGGATATTCAAGAACAAGAAAGGTGCTCATGGAATTATCATTCGCAACAAGGCTCGTTTGGTAGCACAAGGATACTCCCAAGTCGAGGGTATCGACTACGGTGAAACATTTGCTCCCGTTGCTCACCTTGACTCCATTCGCATGTTGATTGCTTATGCTTCTCATCATAACTTTAAGTTGCAATAAATGGATGTGAAGAGTTCTTTTCTTAATGGTCCTATTAATGAGTTGGTATATGTCAAGCAACCCCCCGGGTTCAAGGATCCCTATTTTCCCGATCATGTGTACCAACTCGATAAGGCACTCTATGGCCTTAAGAAAGCCCCACGTGCGTGGTATGAACACCTTACCGAGTTGTTGCAAGATCGCGGTTTTGAAATTGGGAAAATCGAACCCCCCTCTTTTTACTAAGAAGGTCCAAGGGGAGTTGTGTGTGTGCCAACTATATGTTGATGATATTTTTTGAATATTCTATATGTTGATGATATTACCTTTGGTTCCCCTAACAAAGCTTTCAATGAGGAATTTGCCGCACTCATGACCTCCAAGTTCAAGATGTACATGATGGGAGAGTTGAAGTTCTTTCTCGGGTTCGAGGTCAAGCAACAAAGAGAAGGAACCTTCAACAACCAAGCCAAATACACTCAAGACATGCTCAAGAGATTCAAGCTAAGTGATGTCAAGCCGGCTTCCACTCCAATGCCCGTCAAATGCCAACTTGACATAGATCCCAATGGTAAAGCAGTGGATCAAAAGGTATATCGCTCCATGATTGGCTCCTTGCTTTACCTTTGTGCATCTAGACCGGATATCATGTTGAGTGTGGGAATTTGTGCACGGTTTCAAGCCGCACCTAAGGAAAGCCACTATGTGGTGGTCAAATGTATCTTTCGATATTTGGCTCATACCCCAAACTTTGGCTTATGGTATTCAAGAGGATCTAACTTCAACCTTGTGGGCTATTCGAACTCCGATTGGGCGGGAGACAATGTGGATAGGAAGTCCACTTCCGGAGGGTGCCAATTTCTTGGTTGCTGTTTGGTGAGTTGGTATTCCAAGAATCAAAGTTGTGCGTCTCTCTCGTCCACGGAAGCGGAGTATGTGGCTGCCGGTAGTTGTTGTGCACAACTTCTATGGATGATGCAAACTTTAAAGGATTACGGAGTCATTTGTGACAAAGTGCCTCTTTGGTGTGATAATGAAAGTTCCATCAAGATTTCTCTCAACCCGGTTCAACACTTCAAGACGAAGCAATTTGAGATTTGGTATCACTTCATCCGGGATCACATTAGGCGAGGGGAGATCGAGCTCAACTATGTCAACACTCATGATAACCTTGCAGATATTTTCACGAAGCCCTTGGATGTAGCAAGATTTCGCGAGTTAAGGCATGAGCTAAATATCATTGATTCGAGCAATGTGGCTTGAACCCTTTCACACCCCACCATACTCAACTTGTTGTCTTGTTTAGACGTAGGCATGGACATAGGGGGAGTGGTGTTCTCTCAATGAACTCTTCCTCCCCCCGTTATGCATAAATTGATCAAGTCGTTTAGATTAGCCATTTTTGATGGTACTTGTGCTTCAAAGATGAGTGTTGGTCATGGGCCCAAGGTTAAAATCTTCGCGGCGCCATACCATATAGCTCAAACATAGGTGGTCTCGACCACCGCTCTTCTAGAAAGTTTATCTGTGTGTTGTTTCCTTTTGCTTGTGCTTCTCTCTTTTGAGTGGTTGTGCTCTAGTGTGGTCGTGTTCGGGTTTGTCTTGGCTTGTCTTGTTTCTTGTGTGTTCTTTTTTTGCTAGTCATGCGTAAGCCATCTATTCCCCCTTGTTCCTGCTTTGGGGCTCCTGAGCGGTACTACCACGGCAGCAGAGCGATACTACTGCTTATAATAAGCGGTACTACCGCCCTTCCGACACGGTACTACCGTGGAGAGATACAGCCGGGCGCGTTGTGCTTCAGATCTGCACCAAAGCGGTACTAACGCGCCCAGCGTGGTACTACCGTTTAGGGCTGGGTGTGTGGGATATGTATCGGGCAGGGGGAGTTTCCACTCCCCCATACCCGTTCAGTTTGCCCCATCTCCTCGTCCTCTCCTCTATCAGGCGACTCCCCGAGCACCGGAGGTCCACCACCAGGCCGTCGGATCCAGGCTGTCTCCCTCGGTTCCAGCCGGTGGGATCGTTCCCCACCCTCTCCTCTTGCCATGGATGCGGGTATTGCCCCCGTTCTTCTCTCCCTTGGTTCTCTTTCTTAAATCTAGGTTTTGGGCTATATTCGTTGCATTCCTCGAGTTGTTTGTTGAATCGAGGCTTAGGGAGGACTTGGGAGACTACTAGACTAGGTAGATTGATGATTAGGCATAGAAATATGGACTTTTGCATCTCCGGTAGTATGGATCTTGCCGCGGTAGGTGTCAGCCCGCTGACAACCGATCCGGCGGTACTACCGCTGCACCCTAGAGGTACTACCGCTTATAAGCGGTACTACCGCTCTGGTGCGCGGTACTACCGCTCTGAGATGCCAATGCCCATGTGTCTCTACCTAATTTTCCATCTTTGGTGTTTGTCTTTCCTTGGCTTATACTATCGTGCTCTTGTGGTTCTTGTGTGTGTGTGTGCATGTGTTTCAGGTGGTAGTAGCTTCGGGCATCAGGCTCGCCGCAAGAATCTAGACCGTGCAACAGATTCCAAGCGTTGTCGCTCTTCGGATGTACCAGAGGTTGCTGCTGCTGTTGCTGAGGGTGGCTCGACTGAGCCGCCAAATGCAAGGCCAAGGTCCCAACATCGAAGACATCTGCTGGGCGCAAGCGTGCTAATCAGATGTCTACGATAGAGTTCTATACCAAGAGGAAGCACAATCCCTACCATGTGGACCAGGAGCCTGCTCTTCAGCACCGTCCGTTCTAGAATAGGTTTCAGCAGTCCATCTATCACTATGTCTTGAAGCAAAAGAAGAACTTGTTTGTGAAGGTCAAGTCTGTTGATCTCTCGCACATGGAGAAGGAGTTACTATACTTTGGGGATGATGCTCTGCAGAGGTGTGAGGAGTTGGATATCAAGAGGATCATTACTTTCAACAAGGACTTTGATGCCGAGCTCGTGGCCCAGTTCTTTGCCACAGTTCACTTTGGGCATGATCCGGCCCGCACTCTCCCTTGGATGACCAATGGTCATCTTCTGTCCGCGCCATGGAAGGACTTCATGGTCAGCTTATCATACAATGATGAGGGTGCCCAGACCCCACTTGGGTTTCGCCCTCATAAGGAGATTGCCGCTACTCATATGGAAAAGCTTTGGCCCTATTCTACCAGGAAGGTGTCTGAGACTGGGAAGGTTTCTTATGAACTCTGGCCCTTCCTAGACATCATGCATCGGATCTTCCGGAATACCCTGTTTCCTCGGGTCGGCAACTTGGATCAGGTGTACTCTTACCTTGTTGACTTGCTTCTATTCTGTCAAGAAGAGCAGGGCTCTCAGCAGGTGCTGGATGTGTCACATGTGATGTGGTCTGAACTTCATCTGCTGTCATGGAGCGCAAGTGCATCATTTATGGACCCTATCTTATGCAGCTTATCGAGGACACTTGGGCAGCCAAGCTTCCATATGAGGAGCTTGTCACAGACAATATGGTTTCTCATGATACTATCGAGCTGCGTCAGAAGGATAAGTGGAGTACGACTTCTTCGGCACCTCCAGTGTAGGAGACTACCTTATCTAATGCAGATGATGAGGATGATGATGGGCAGGAGTATGTGCCCCCATCTGAGCAGCCCTCCTGGGAGAAGAAACTCAAGGAGAAGATGAAGCGTCTGTTCTGCCTTCAGGCCAAGGGCCAATACAAGGCTCACAAGGAGGCCAAGATGGCTCGTAGTCATGACAAGGCCATTATGAGACAAGTTGGCCTTGAGGTTGCTAGTGGCTCTAAGGAGCGGATCACTGATGAGGAGTCTTGGACCAGACTGCACTGCCCGTGGTCTAACACTGAGGAGGACACCGGAGTTCGTGCTTCTCCCCGTGCTGCAGAGGACTCTCGGGAGGAGGAGGAGCATGACTAGTGATGCCATGGAGATCTGGTACCATCATGTCTCGTGTCGTCCCTTTCCCTTTGGTGTCTTGCTGCCAAAGGGGGAGAGTTAGGGATTTGCTTCGGGTTTTGTGTCTGCGTGTTCGTTCGTGTTCGTGGTGTTCGTTCGTGTTCATTCGCTTTCTTGTTTTGAACTCTGTTCGGCTATGAGTGAGACTATATGGTGTAAGGCATATGTGAACTACCCTATCTTATCTACTTTTGTCTCAAGTACTATGTTATCTTATGAGATGCATCATTACGGGCACTTATATTATTTCTCTCATGCTTGTCCTTGCTTAGTTGTACTTGTTACTATTCTTATATGCAAGGATGTTGCTTGTCTATAAAATATAGGGGGAGTTTGATCCTAAAGATGTGCACATAGCCTTTCATGCTAATTTCCCTGGTGCACACCTCTAGGGGGAGCCCGTCTATATTTTGTAGGGAGTTGGTTTGCTTAATTTCCAGTCACTATATTTTGTGCAAATCCCGTGTTGTCATCAATCCACCAAAAAAGGCGAGATTGTTAGGGCATAATTTTCCCTGGTTTGTTTTGGTGATTGATGACAATACTTTTGCGGACTAATTGTTTGCATTAAGCTTTTCAGGTTATCTAATATAAGGGCACTATTTGATTGTTTCCCCTCGAGGACTTCACTTTAGACGGATTATTTTCCCTCATTTCTTTTCGGTGGTATCGAGTCGTAGGGATAACTGTACTATCAAGAGGGGATCCGTTTCAAAAGAGTATGGGTGGAATCATCACGTACACACTCTCCTTGCACCCTCGCCTTCTTCCTGCTTCTTTGGAGTATCCGTGATGTGCAAAACAAGGGGTGCTGAGTGCTAAGCGGTAGTACCATGGCCAGGGCGGTAGTACTGCCTATCGGCGGTAGTACCGCTTGTTAGTGCCGCTGGTACTACCGCCCCTGCTGTGGTCTCGATTTTTCGTGTCGGGTTTCCGTAAAGGACCACGCAGGGGAGTGGTAGTAGGGACAGCAGTAGGGCGTGGTAGTGCCGCTTATATTAGCGGTAGTACCGCTCCTATGTCTGCTCCGACTGCCGCTCAGCTCGCTGCTCTGCTCTATTTTCCAGCGGTTGTAGGATGCGGTAGTACCACTTATCGGCGGTAGTACCGCTTGCAGGGCGGTAGTACCGGCCTAGTGCGTGTACTTCCTCTCCCTCAGCCCTGGTTGCCCTATGCCTACTTGCCACAGCGGTAGTACCACTGTGGCAGTGGTAATACCGCTCCGACAACGGCAGTACCTCCCAGATGCGGGTTGCGGGCTGCATAATGGTTGGATGTGTCCCCCACTATATAAGGGGGTCTTCTTCTCCAAGAAGACTCACCTCTTCTCCCCCAAAACTCCATTGTTGCTCCACAAGCTTATTTTCGCCCGATCTCTCTCCCTAGCCAATCAAACTTGTTGATTTTCTCGGGATTGGTTGAGAAGGCCCAGATCTACACTTCCACCAAGAGAAATTTGATTCCCCCCACTAATCCCTTGTGGATCTTGTTACTCTTGGGTGTTTGAGCACCCTAGACGGTTGAGGTCACCTCAGAGCCATATTCCATTGTGGTGAAGCTCCGTGGTTTCGTTGGGAGCCTCCAATTAAGTTGTGGAGAGAGCCCCAACCTTGTTTGTAAAGGTCTGGTTGCCGCCTTCAAGGGCACCAATAGTGGAATCACGGCATCTCACATTGTGTGAGGGCGTGAGGGTAATACGGTGGCCCTAGTGGTTTCTTGGGGAGCATTGTGCCTCCACACCGCTCCAACGGAGACGTACTTCCCCTCGAAAGGAAGGTACTTCGGTAACACATCCTCGTCTTCACCAGCTCCACTCTTGGTTATCTCGTGCCTTTACTTGTGCAAGCTTATTTGTATTATGTCCCTTGCTTGCTTGTGTGCTTGTTGTTGTTGCATCATATAGGTTGCTCACCTAGTTGCATATCTACACAACCTACTTTGATGCAAAGTTTGAATTGGTAAAGAAAAGCTAAAAAATTGTTAGTTGCCTATTCACCCCCCCCCCCTCTAGTCAACTATATCGATCCTTTCATGTTCTTAAAGGATTTTGAAAGGGTGGTGCAAGGAAAAAGAAATAAGGAACTAGATGTAGAATTTGAGGCTAGGAAAAAGCTACCTAGAATACACATGGAGACATGCTACCTCTTGAGCATGCGTTGGTTTTCCCTTGAAGAGGAAAGGGTGATGCAACAAAGCAGCGTAAGTATTTCCCTCAGTTTCCGAGAACCAAGGTATCAATCCAGTAGGAGACCACGCGCAAGTCACCTCGTACCTACACAAACAAATAAGAACCTCACAACCAACGTGATAAAGGGTTGCCAATCCCTTCACGGCCACTTGCAAGAGTGAGATCTGATAGAGATAATGATAATAAGATAAATATTTTTGGTATTTTTATGATATAGATTGAAAGTAAAGATTGCAAAGTAAAATAGATTGGAAACTTGTATGATGGAAAATAGACCCGGGGGCCATAGGTTTCACTAGTGGCTTCTCTCAAGATAGCTTAAGTATTACGGTGGGTGAACAAATTACTGTCGAGCAATTGATAGAAAAGCAAATAATTATGAGAATATCTAGGTATGATCATGTATATAGGCATCACGTCCGTGACAAGTAGACCGACTCCTGCCTGCTGCTACCTCTTGATCACTGTGTTGGTTTTCCCTTGAAGAGGAAAGGTTGATGCAGCAAAGTAGCGTAAGTATTTCCCTCAGTTTTTGAGAACCAAGGTATCAATCGAGTAGGAGGCCACGCACGAGTCCCTCGCACCTACACAAACAAATAAAATCCTCGCAACCAACACAATAAAGGGGTTGTCAATCCCTTCACGATCACTTACGAAAGTGATATCTGATAGATATGATAAGATAATATTTTGGGTAGTTTTATGATAAAGATGCAAAGTAAATAAAGCGAAATAAAAACGATGCAAGAAATAGCTTGTTGAAGGAAGATTAATATGATAGAAAATAGACCCCGGGGCCATAGGTTTCACTAGTGGCTTCTCTTGAGAGCATAAGTATTACGGTGGGTAAACAAATTACTGTTGAGCAATTGATAGAATTGAGCATAGTTATGAGAATATCTAGGTATGATCATGTATATAGGCATCACGTCCGAGACAAGTAGAGCGACTCCTGCCTGCATCTACTACTATTACTCCACACATCGGCCGCTATCCAGCATGCATCTAGAGTATTAAGTTCAAAAGAACAGAGTAACGCTTTAAGTAAGATGACATGATGTAGAGGGATAAAGTCATGCAAAATGATATAAACCCCATCTTGTTATCCTTGATGGCAACAATACAATACGTGCCTTGCTACCCCTGTTGTCACTGGGAAAGGACACCGCAAGATTGAACCCAAAGCTAAGCACTTCTCCCATTGCAAGAAAGATCAATCTAGTAGGCCAAACCAAACTGATAATTCAAAGAGACTTGCAAAGATAACCAATCATACATAAAAGAATTCAAAGAAGATTCAAATATTGTTCATAGATAAACTTGATCATAAACCCACAATTCATCGGTCTCAATAAACACACCGCAAAAGAAGATTACATCGAATAGATCTCCACAACAGAGGGGGAGAACATTGTATTGAGATCCAAAAAGACAGAAGAAGCCATCTAGCTAGTAACTATGGACCCGAAGGTCTAAGGTAAACTACTCACACATCAACGGAGAGGCTATGGTGTTGATGTAGAAGCCCTCCGTGATCGATGCCCCCTCCGGCGGAGCTCCAGAAAAGGCCCCAAGATGGGATCTCATGGGTACAGGCGGTTGCGGAGGTGGAATTAGGGTTTTGGCTCCATATCTGGTAGTTTAAGGGTACGTAGGTATATATAGGAGGAAGAAGTACATCGGTGCAGCAACATGGGCCCCATGAGGGTGGAGGGCGCGCCTGGGGGGTAGGCATGCCCCCCTAACTCGTGCCTTCCTGGTTGCTTTCTTGACGTAGGGTTCAAGTCCTCTGGATCACGTTCGTTCAAAAAATCATGTTCCCTAAGGTTTCATTCCGTTTGGACTCTGTTTGATATTCTTTTTCTGCGAAACTGTGAAATAGGCCAAAAGAACAATTTTGGGTTGGGCCTCCGGTTAATAGGTTAGTCCCAAAAATAATATAAAAGTGTATAATAAAGCCCAATAGTGTCCAAAACAGAATATAATATAGCATGGAACAATAAAAAATTATAGATACGTTGGAGACGTATCAAGCATCCCCAAGCTTAATTCCTGCTCGTCCTCGAGTAGGTAAATGATAAAAACAGAATTTTTGATGTGGAATGCTACTTGGCATAATTTCAATGTAATTCTCTTAATTGTGGTATGAGTATTCAGATCTGAAAGATTCAAGACAAAACTTTAATATTGCCATAGAAATAATAATACTTCAAGCATACTAACTAAGCAGTTATGTCTTCTCAAAATAACATGGCCAAAGAAGGTTATCCCTACAAAATCATATAGTCTGGCTATGCTCTATCTTCACCACACAAAGTATTTAAATCATGCACAACCCCGGTGACAAGCCAAGCAATTTTTCATACTTTTGGTGTTATCAAACTTTTTCAATCTTCACGCAATACATGAGCATGAGCCATGGACATAACACTATATGTGGAATAGAATGGTGGGTGTGGAGAAGACAAAAAAGGGAGAAGATAGTCTCACATCAACTAGGCGTATCAACGGGCTATGGAGATTCCCATTAATAGATATCAATGTGAGTGAGGGATTGCCATGCAACGGAGCACTAGAGCTATGAGTATATGAAAGCTCAACAAAAGGAACTAAGTGGTGTGCATCCAACTCGCTTGCTCACGAAGACCTAGGGCATTTTGAGGAAGCCCATCATTGGAATATACAAGCCAAGTTCTATAATGAAAATTTCCCACTAGTATATGAAAGTGATATCATAGGAGACTCTCTATCATGAATATCATGGTGCTACTTTGAAGCATAAGTGTGGTAAAAGGATAGTAGCATTGTCCCTTCGCTCTTTTTCTCTCATTTTTTGGGCCTTTTTATGGCCTCTTTTTTTATTTAGTCCGGAGTCTCATCCCGACTTGTGGGGAATCATAGTCTCCATCATACTTTCCTCACTTGGGACAATGCTCTAAAAATGATGATCATCACACTTTTATTTACCTACAACTCAATACTTAGAACAAAATATGACCCTATGTGAATGCCTCCGGCGGTGTACCGGGATATGCAATGAATCAAGAGTGACATGTACGAAAAAATTATGAACGGTGACTTTGCCACAAATACAATGTCAACTACATGATCATGCAAAGCAATATGACAGTGATGGAGCGTGTCATAGTAAACGGAACGGTGGAAAGTTGCATGGCAATATATCTCGGAATGGCTATGGAAATGCCATGATAGGTAGGTACGGTGGCTGTTTTGAGGAACGTATATGGTGGGTGTATGATACCGGCGAGAAGTGCGCGGTATTAGAGAGGCTATCAATGGTGGAAGGGTGAGAGTGTGTATAATCCATGGACTCAACATTAGTCATAAAGAATTCACATACTTATTGCAAACAATCTATTAGTTATCGAAACAAAGTATTACGTGCATTCTCCTAAGGGGATAGATTGGTAGGAAAAGACCATCGCTCGTCCCCGACCGCCACTCATAAGGAAGACAATCAATAAATAAATCATGCTTCGACTTCATCACATAACGATTCACCATACATGCATGCTACGGGAATCACAAACTTCAACACAAGTATTTCTCAAATTCACAACTACTCAACTAGCATGACTCTAATATCACCATCTCCATATCTCAAAACAATTATCAAGTATCAAACTTCTCATAGTATTCAACACACTCATAAGATTTTTTTACTAATGTTGAATGCCTAGCATATTAGGATTAATTTCCCAATTTAAGCAAATTACCATGCTGTTTAAGACTCTCAAAATAATATAAGTGAAGCATGAGAGAATAATAGTTTCTATAAAACAAATCCACCACCGTGCTCTAAAAGATATAAGTGAAGCACTAGAGCAAAAACTATATAACTCAAAAGATATAAGTGAAGCACATAGAGTATTATAATAATTTTCAAATAATGTGGGTTTCTCTCAAAAGGTGTGTATAGAAAAGATTATTGTGGAAAACTAACAAATAAATACTAAAATAACACAAGACGCTCCAAGCAAAACACATATCATGTGGTGAATAAAAATATAGCTCCAAGTAAAGTTACCGATGGAAGTAGACGAAAGAGGGGATGCCTTCCGGGGCATCCCCAAGCTTTGGCATTTAGGTGTCCTTGGATTATCTTGGTGTGCCATGGGCATCCCCAAGCTTAGTCTCTTGCCACTCCTTGTTCCATAATCCATCAAATCTTTTACCCAAAACTTGAAAACTTCACAACACAAAACTCAAAATAGAAAATCTCGTGAGCTCCGTTAGCGAAAGAAAACAAAACACCACTTCAAGGTACTGTAATGAACTCATTCTTTATTTATATTGGTGTTAAACCTACTGTATTCCAACTTCTCTATGGTTTATAAACTATTTTACTAGCCATAGATTCATCAAAATAAGCAAACAACACATGAAAATAGAATCTGTCAAAAACAGAACAATCTGTAGTAATCTGTAGCTAACGCAAGTTCTGGAACCCCAAAAGTTCTAAATACATTGATGGACGTGTGGAATTTATATATTAATCATCTGCAAAAATAATTAACTAAATATCACTTTCCAAATAAAAATGGCAGCAATTCTTGTGAACGCTAAAGTTTCTGTTTTTTACAGCAAGATCAAAAAGACTTTTCCCAAGTCTTCCCAACGGTTCTACTTGGCACAAACACTAATTAAACACAAAAAACACAATCAAAACAGTGGCTAGATAAATTATTTATTACAAAACATGAGCAAAAAGCAAGGAATAAAAATAAAGTTGGGTTGCCTCCCAACAAGCGCTATCGTTTAACACACCTAGCTAGGCATAAAAGAGAAGATAGATCTAGGTATTGCCATAATAATAGGATAGATCATTACAACTCATGTCATATTCTCTATGTTCAGCAGAAAGTTTTCTTTGAGGCAAGCAAAATTAATCAAAAGGGCTAAATTTAATGGGACAAAAGTCCCCAAGATCAACTTTAGGAGGTATAGGTTCCTCCTTCGGCCCTTCGTATTGCACAACCAATTCATCATTATAAGCATTCTTTTGACAGAACTTTGTGAGCCTATACTTGAGAGAATATCCTAGATCATTATTTCGAATAGCCAAATCATTGTTAAGTTCAGAAATTCTATCAACTAGAACATTGGTAGGAACCCTTTTTCTAAGATTTTCATTGACAGCAACATAGCCTAGAGATTGAAAACGCATTATTTCTTCTTGATCAAAGAGAATAGCCTCTATGAGAGGACTGCCAGCGTCCACCCTATAATGTGCAAAGATTTCTTTGGACTCTTTTATTATAAATCTGAACTCATGAGCCAAAAAGATAGTAGCAGCACGCTTAAAGAAGAATGCTCAATATTAGAAAATTCTAGGAAAATCCTTTGTATGCAAGGATGCATGTGCATAAATTGTCTTTCAAGTTCAACTATAAGCATGGCAATAGCGTCCGCAAGACTACTAGTTCTATGAAGAATAGAACTACCCATAGAAGGCAAAGCACCGGCACAAGTAAAGAAATCTTGGATAACTCCTTTTCCAATAATATTACCACTACCAATTCGGATTTTTTTGGTATGTAAGATAGGGGGTTCTTCAGCAAGAGCATCCGAATTTTCCATGATATTATCATTGTCCATATCGACAATAATTTCCCCAATTTCAGACATAACGGCAGAAAGTGCAAGGGGCAAAAATAAGGAGGAAGGCAAGCGGAAAGAGAGGGCGAATAAAACGGCAAGGGTAAAGTGGGGGAGAGGAAAACGAGAGGCAAATGGCAAATAATATAATGCGGGAGATAAGGGTTTGTGATGGGTACATGGTATGTTGACTTTTGCGTAGACTCCCTCGCAACGGCGCCAGAAATCCTTCTTGCTACCTCTTGAGCACTGCGTTGGTTTTCCCTTGAAGAGGAAAGGGTGATGCAGCAAAGTAGTGTAAGTATTTCCCTTAGTTTTTGAGAACCAAGGTATCAATCCAGTAGGAGGCCACACACGAGTCCCTCGCACGTACACAAACAAATAAAATCCTCGCAACCAACGCAATAAAGGGGTTGTCAATCCCTTCACAGTCACTTACGAAAGTGAGATCTGATAGATATTATAAGATAATATTTTTGGTATTTTTATGATAAAGATGCAAAGTAAATAAAGCGAAATAAAAACGGTGCAAGAAATAGCTTGTTGACGGAAGATTAATATGATAGAAAATAGACCCGGGGGCCATAGGTTTCACTAGTGGCTTCTCTCGAGAGCATATGTATTATGGTGGGTAAACAAATTACTGTTGAGCAATTGACAGAATTGAGCATAGTTATGAGAATATCTAGGTATGATCATGTATATAGGCATCACGTCCGAGACAAGTAGAGCGACCCCTGCCTGCATCTACTACTATTACTCCACACATCGACCGCTATCCAGCATGCATCTAGAGTATTAAGTTCAAAAGAACAGAGTAACGCTTTAAGTAAGATGACATGATGTAGAGGGATAAACTCATGCAATATGATATAAACCCCATCTTGTTATCCTCGATGGCAACAATACAATACGTGCCTTGCTGCCCCTACTGTCACTGGGAAAGGACACCGCAAGATTGAACCCAAAGCTAAGCACTTCTCCCATTGCAAGAAAGATCAATCTAGTAGGCCAAACCAAACTGATAATTTGAAGAGACTTGCAAAGATAACCAATCATACATAAAAGAATTCAGAGAAGATTCAAATATTGTTCATAGATAAACTTGATCATAAACCCACAATTCAACGATCTCAATAAACACACCGCAAAAGTAGATTACATTGAATAGATCTCCACAAGAGAGGGGGAGAACATTGTATTGAGATCCAAAAAGAGAGAGGAAGCCATCTAGCTAATAACTATGGACCCGAAGGTCTGAGGTAAACTACTCACACATCATCGGAGAGGCTATGGTGTTGATGTAGAAGCCCTCCGTGATTGATGCCCCCTCCGGCGGACCTCCGGAAAAGGCCCCAAGATGGGATCTCATGTGTACAGAAGGTTGCGGCAGTGGAATTAGGGTTTTGGCTCCGTATCTGGTAGTTTGGGGGTACGTAGGTATATATAGGAGGAAGAAATACGTCGGTGGAGCAACATGGGCCCCACGAGGGTGGAGGGCGCGCCTGGGGGGGGGGGGTAGGCGCGCCCCCTACCTCATGCCTTCCTGGTTGCTTTCTTGACGTAGGGTCCAAGTCCTCTGGATCACGTTCGTTCCAAAAATCACGTTCCCGAAGGTTTCATTCAGTTTGGACTCCATTTAATATTCTTTTTCTGCGAAACTCTGAAATAGGAAAAAAACAACAATTCTGGGCTGGGCCTCCGGTTAATAGTTTAGTCCCAAAAATAATATAAAAGTGTATCATAAAGCCCAATAATGTCCAAAACAGAATATAATATAGCATGGAACAATAAAAAATTATAGATATGTTGGAGACATATCACCTGCATCTACTACTATTACTCCACACATCGACCGCTATCCAGCATGCATCTAGAGTATTAAGTTCATAAGAACAGAGTAGCGCTTTAAGCAAGATGACATGATGTAGAGGGATAAACTCACGCAATATGATATAAACCCCATCTTTTTATCCTCGATGGCAACAATACAATACGTTTCGTTTCCCTTTCTGTCACGGGGATCGAGCACCGCAAGATTGAACCCAAAGCTAAGCACTTCTCCCATTGCAAGAAAGATCAATCTAGTAGGCCAAACCAAACTGATAATTCGAAGAGACTTGCAAAGATAACCAATCATACATAAAAGAATTCAGATAATATTCAAATATTGTTCATAGATAAACTTGATCATAAACCCACAATTCATCGGATCTCGACAAATGCACCGCAAAAGAAGATTACGTCGAATAGATATCCAAGAGAATTGAGGAGAACTTTGTATTGAGATCCAAAGAGAGAGAAGAAGCCATCTAGCTAATAACTATGGACCCAAAGGTCTGAGGTAAACTACTCACACATCACCGGAGAGGCCATGGAGTTGATGTAGAGGCCCTCCGTGATCAATGCCCCCTTCGGCGGAGCTCCAGAAAAGGCCCCAAGATGGGATCTCTTGGGTACAGAAGGTTGCAGCAGTGGAAATAGGTTTTGTGGTGCTCCTGGATGTTTTCGGGGTATATGGATATATATAGGAGGAAGAAGTAGGTCGGTGGAGCAACAAGGGGCCAACGAGGGTGGAGGGCGTGCCTAGGGGGGTAGGCGCGCCCCCTACCTCGTGGCCTCCTCAATTGTTTCTTGACGTCCACTCCAAGTCCCCTGGACCACGTTTGTTCCAAAAATAACTCTCCCGAAGGTTTCATTCAGTTTGGACTCCGTTTGATATTCCTTTTCTGCGAAACACTGAAATAGGCAAGAAAACAACAATTTGGGTTGGGCCTCCGGTTAATAGGTTAGTCCCCAAAATAATATAAAAGTGTAAAATAAAGCCCATTAACATCCAAAACAGATAATATAATAGCATGGAACAATCAAAAATTATAGATACGTTGGAAACGTATCAAGCATCCCCAAGCGTAATTCCTGCTCGTCCTCGAGTAGGTAAATGATAAAAATAGAATTTTTGATGCGGAATGCTTCCTAACATAGTTCTCAATGTAATTTTTCTCTATTGTGGCATGAATGTTCAGATCCGAAAGATTCAAGATAAAAGTTTAATATTAACATAAAAATAATAATACTTCAAGCATACTAACTTAGCAATCATTTCTTCTTAAAATAACATGGCCAAAGAAAGTTATCCCTACAAAATCATATAGTCTGGCTATGCTCTATCTTCACCACAAAAAATATTTAAATCATGCACAACCCCGATGACAAGCCAAGCAATTGTTTCATACTTTTGATGTTCTCAAACTTTTTCAACTTTCACGCAATACATGGGAGTGAGCCATGGATATAGCACTATAGGTGGAATAGAATGGTGGTTGTGGAGAAGACAAAAAGGAGAAGATAGTCTCACATCAACTAGGCGTATCAACAGGCTATGGAGATGCCCATTAATAGATATCAATGTGAGTGAGTAGGTATTGCCATGCAATGGATGCACTAGAGCTATAAGTGTATGAAAGCTCAACAAAAGAAACTAAGTGGGTGTGCATCCAACTTGCTTGCTCATGAAGACCTATGGCATTTTGAGGAAGTCCATCATTGGAATATACAAGCCAAGTTCTATAATGTAAAATTCCCACTAGTTTTTGAAAGTGACAACATAGGAGACTCTTTCTATCATGAACATCATGGTGCTACTTTGAAGCACAAGTGTGGAAAAAGGATAGTAACATTGTCCTTTCTCTCTTTTGCTCTCATTTTTTTATTTGGGCCTTCTTTCTTTTTTCTTTTTGGCCTCTTTTCTTTTCTTTTTTTCGTCCGGAGTCTGATCTCGACTTGTGGGGGAATCATAGTCTCCATCATCCTTTCCTCACTGGGACAATGCTCTAATAATGATGATCACCACACTTATTTTTACTTACAACTCAAGAATTACAACTCAATACTTAGAACAAAATATGACTCTATGTCAATGCCTCCGGCGGTGTACCGAGATATGCAATGAATCAAAAGTGACATGTATGAAAAAATTATGAACGGTGGCTTTGCCATAAATACGATGTCAACTACATGATCATGCATGGCAATATGACAATGATGAGGCGTGTCATAACAAATGGAACGGTGGAAAGTTTCATGGCAATATATCTCGGAATGGCTATGGAAATGCCATAATAGGTAGGTATGGTGGTTGTTTTTAGGAAGGTATATGGTGGGTTTATGGTACCGGCGAAAGTTGTGCGGTACTAGAGAGGCTAGCGATGGTGGAAGGGTGAGAGTGCGTATAATCCATGGACTCTACATTAGTCATAAGGAACTCACATACTTATTGCAAAAATCTATTAGTTATCGAAACAAAGTGCTACGTGCATGCTCCAAGGGGGATAGATTGGTAGGAAAAGACCATCGCTCGTCCCCGACCGCCACTCATAAGGAAGACAATCAATAAATAAATCATGCTCCGACTTCATCACATAACGGTTCACCATACGTGCATGCTACGGGAATCACAAACTTCAACACAAGTATTTCTCAAATTCACAACTACTCAACTAGCATGACTCTAATATCACCATCTCCATATCTCAAAACAATTATCAAGTATCAAACTTCTCATAGTATTCAATGCACTTATATGAAAGTTTTTGTTATGCCTAAAAGCAAATTGCCATGTTTTTCTAAAGGAATCTCAAAATAATATATGTGAAGCATGAGAGATCAATTATTTCTATACAATAAAACCACCTCCGTGATCTAAAAGATATAGGTGAAGCACTAGAGCAAAAACTATAAAACTCAAAAGATATAAGTGAAGCACATAGAGTATTCTAATAAATTCCGATTCATGTGTGTCTCTCTCAAAAGGTGTGTACAGCAAGGTAGATTGTGGTAAAATAAAAAGCAAAGACTCAAATCATACAAGATGCTCCAAGCAAAACACACATCATGTGGTGAATAAAAATATAGCTCCAAGTAAAGTTATCGATTAACGAAGACAAAAGAGGGGATGCCTTCCGGGGCATCCCCAAGCTTAGGCTTTTTGGTGTCCTTGGGTTTACCTTGGGGTGCCTTGGGTATCCCCAATCTTATGGTCTTGCCACTCCTTGTTCCATAATCCATCAAATCTTTACCCAAAACTTGAAAACTTCACAACACAAAACTTAACAAAAAATCTCGTGAGCTCCGTTAGCGAAAGAAAACAAAACACCACTTCAAGGTACTGTAATGAATTCATTATTTCTTTATATTGGTGTCAAACCTACTGTATTCCAACTTCTCTATGGTTTATAAACTCCATCACTAGCAATAGATTCATCAAAATAAGCAAACAACACACGAAAAACAGAATCTGTCAAAAATAGAACAGTCTATAGTAATCTGTAACTAACGCAAACTTCTGGAACCCCAAAAATTCTAAAATAAATTTCTGGACGTGAGGGATTTATATATTAATCATCTGCAAAAATAATTAACTAAATATCACTCTCTAATAAAAAAATGGCAGCAATTCTCGTGAGCGCTAAAGTTTCTGTTTTTTACAGCAAGATCAAAAAGACTTTCCCCAAGTCTTCCCAACGGTTCTACTTGGCACAAACACTAATTAAACACAAAAAACACAACCAAAACATAGGCTAGATAAATTATTTATTATTAAGCAGGAACAAAAAGCAAGGAATAAAAATAAAAGTGGGTTGCCTCCCAACAAGCGCTATCGTTTAACGCCCCTAGCTAGGCATAAAAGTGAGGATAGATCTAGGTATTGACATCTTTGGTAGGAAACCATGGGTGACTCTCATAATAGATTCATATGGTAGTTTAAAGTTTTTCTAGGGAAGTGTTCCATGCCTTTCATTAACGGAAATTGGAATCTAATATTCCATTCCTTCATATCAATAATTGCACCAATCGTTCTAAGGAAAGGTCTACCGAGAATAATAGGACATGAAGGATTGCAATCTACATCAAGAACAATGAAATCTATGGGCAAATAATTCCTATTTGCAACAATAAGAACATCATTAATATTTCCCATAGGTTTGTTAATAGAGGAATCCGCAAGGTGCAAGTTTAAAGAGCAATCATCAAATTCACGGAAACCTAGCAAATCACACAAAGTTTTTGGGATCGTGGAAAGACTAGCACCCAAATCACACAAAGCATAGCATTCATGATCTTTAATTTTTATTTTAATTGTAGGTTCCCACCCAGCATAAAGTTTTCAAGGGATAGAAACTTCCAACTCAAGTTTTTCTTCATAAGATTGCATCAAAGCATCAACGATATGTTTGGTAAAAGCTTTATTTTGACTATAAGCATGAGGAGAATTTAGCACGGATTGCAACAAGGAAATACAATCTATCAAAGAGCAATTATCATAATTAAATTTCTTGAAATCCAAGATAGTGGGTTCGTTGCTATCTAAAGTTTTGACCTCTTCAATCCCACTTTTACCAATTTTTGCATCAAGATCTAAAAACTCTGAATTTTTGGGACGCCTTCTAACTAAAGTTGACTCATATACAGTCCCATAATTATCAAGATTCATATTGCAAAACAAATATTTAATAGGGGACACATCAATTACTTTTAGATCTTCATCCTTATTATCATGAAAACTAGAAGAATACGCCTTCACAAAGCAATCTTTCTTAGCACGCATCCTAGCGGTTCTTTCTTTGCACTCATCAATGGAAATTCTAATGGCTTTGAGAGACTCATTGATATGATGCTTAGGTGGAATATATCTAAGTTTCAAAGAATCAACATCAAGAGAAATTCTATCCACGTTCCTAGCCAACTCATCAATCTTAAGAAATTTTTCTTCAATCAAAGCATTGAAACTCTTTTGCGAAGTAATAAATTCTTTAATACTAGATACAAAATCAGAGGGAATCTTATTATAATTTCCATAAGAATTGTTGTAGGAATTACCATAATTATTAGAGGAATTACTAGGAAACGGCCTAGAATTAAAATTACCTCTATACGTGTTGTTACCAAAATTGTTCCTACCAACAAAATTCACATCCATAGATTAATTATTATTCTCAATCAAAGTAGACAAAGGCATATCATTAGGATCAGTAGGAGCACTCCTATTTGCAAACAATTTCATAAGTTCATCCATCTTTCCACTCAAAACATTAATCTCTTCAATTGCATGCACCTTTTTACTAGTAGATCTTTCGTGTGCCATTGAGAATAATTAACCATAATATTATCTAGGAGTTTAGTAGCTTCTCAGTGATTTCCATTAAAGTGCCTCCCGCGGCCGAATCTAAAAAATTTCTAGAAGCAAAATTCAATCCGGCATATTTTTTTTGTACAATCATCCATAAATTCAAACCATGTGTAGGGCAATTACGTATCATTAATTTCATCCTCTCCCAAGATTGTGAAACATGCTCATGATCAAGTTGCTTAAAGTTCATAATATAGTTTCTAAGAGAGATGATCTTAGCGGGAGGAAAATACTTAGAGATAAAAGCATCTTTGCACTTATTCCATGAATCAATACTATTTTTAGGCAAAGACGAAAACCAAGCTTTAGCACAATCTCTAAGCGAAAACGGAAATAGCTTAAGTTTAAAAATATCATTATCCACATCTTTATTCTTTTGCATATCACACAAATCAACAAAGTTGTTTAGATGGGTAGCGGCATCTTCACTAGGAAGTCTAGAAAATGGATCTTTCATGACAAGATTCAGCAAAGCAGTATTAATTTCACAAGATTCAGCATTGGTAAGAGGAGCAATCAGAGTGCTAATAAAATCATTATTGTTGGTATTGGCAAAGTCACACAATTTAGTATTATCTTGAGCCATCTTGACAAGCAAGCAATCCAACACACAAGCAAACAAGAAACAAGCAAAAAAAGCAAACGGGAAAAGAGAAGGGGAATGAAAAAAGAGGGCGAATAAAACGGCAAGGGTGAAGTGCGGGAGAGGAAAAAGAGAGGCAAATGGCAAATAATGTAATGCGAAGGATAAGAGTTCTGATGGGTACTTGGTATGTCTTGACTTGGCGTAGATCTCCCTGGCAACGGCGCCAGAAATCCTTCTTGCTACCTCTTGAGCATGCGTTGGTTTTCCCTTGAAGAGGAAAGGGTGATGCAGCAAAGTAGCGTAAGTATTTCCCTCGGGTTTTTGAGAACCAAGGTATCAATCCAGTAGGAGACCACGCACAAGTCACCTCGTACCTACACAAACAAATAAGAACCTCGCAACCAACGCGATAAAGGGGTTATCAATCCCTTCACGGCCACTTGCAAGAGTGAGATCTGATGGAGATAATGATAATAAGATAAATATTTTTGGTATTTTTATGATATAGATTGAAAGTAAAGATTGCAAAGTAAAATAGATTGGAAACTTGTATGATGGAAAATAGACCCGAGGGCCATAGGTTTCACTAGTGGCTTCTCTCAAGATAGCATAAGTATTACGGTGGGTGAACAAATTACTGTCGAGCAATTGATAGAAAAGCGAATAATTATAAGAATATCTAGGTATGATCATGTATATAGGCATCACGTCCGTGACAAGTAGACCGACTCCTGCCTGCATCTACTACTATTACTCCACACATAGACCGCTATCCAGCATGTATCTAGAGTATTAAGTTCATAAGAACAGAGTAACGCTTTAAGCAAGATGACATGATTTAGAGGGATAAACTCATACAATATGATATAAACCCCATCTTTTTATCCTCGATGGCAACAATACAATACGTGTCGTTTCCCTTTCTATCACTAGGATCGAGCACCACAAGATTGAACCCAAAGCTAAGCACTTCTCCCATTTCAAGAAAGATCAATCTAGTAGGCCAAACCAAACTGATAATTCGAAGAGACTTGCAAAGATAACCAATCACACATAAAATAATTTGGAGAAGATTCAAATATTGTTCATAGATAAACTTGATCATAAACCCACAATTCATCGGATCTCGACAAACACACCGCAAAAGAAGATTACATCGAATAGATCTCCAAGAGAATCGAGGAGAACTTTGTATTGAGATCCAAAGAGAGAGAAGAAGCCATCTAGCTAATAACTATAGACCCGAAGGTCTGAGGTAAACTACTCACACATCACCGGAGAGGTCATGGAGTTGATGTAGAGGCCCTCCATGATCAATGCCCCCTCCGGCGGAGCTTCGGAAAAGGCCCCAAGATGGGATATCTTGGGTACAGAAGGTTGCGGCGGTGGAAATAGGGTTTCGTGGTGCTCCTGGACATTTTCGGGGTATATGGATATATATATAGGGGGAAGAAGTAGGTCGGTGGAGCAACGAGGGGCCCACGAGGGTGGAGGGCGCGCCCAGGGGGGTAGGCGCCCCCCTGCCTCGTGGCCTCCTCGATTGTTTCTTGACGACCACTCCAAGTCCCTTGGATCACGTTTGTTCCAAAAATAACTCTTCCGAAGGCTTCATTCCGTTTGGACTCCGTATGATATTCCTTTTCTGCGAAACACTGAAATAGGCAAAAAAACAACAATTTGGGCCGGGCCTCCGGTTAACAGGTTAGTCCCAAAAATAATATAAAAGTGTAAAATAAAGCCCATTAACATCCAAAACAGATAATGTAATAACATGGAACAATCAAAAATTATAGATACGTTGGAGACGTATCAAGACACCTATGCTGCTGCAAACAAGCAAACTTTACACACCCATGATATTTGAAGTATTCCAAACTGAATGTGAAAGATCCATGGTTGCATGTGCTACATCATTGGGTGGCAATAACAAATATTCTGTTTTGCATTATTGTTGGTGACCCATTGGAGCAAACATCTTCATGCAGTTGTGGGCAGTTTAAAAGGACCGCAATATTGTGTGGTCATGCTTTGAAAGTTCTTGACTTGATGAATATCAAGTTGTTGCCTAACCATTACATTCGTAAGCGATGGACAAGGGAAGCAAGGTATCGAACTGTACAAGACAACAAAGGGAAGAGCATCATTGAAAATCCAAATTTGGATTCTATGCTCCGCTATAAGTCTTGGTCTCACAAGTTCCTTAATTTGGCATATCAAGCCACAAGCTCTCCAGAATGTTGCATAGTGGTGGACAACACACTCGATTGCCTTCAGAAGCAACTTCAAGACAAACTTAGTGCTTCTACAAGTATTTTGAGTGATTCAAATCATGTCCAACGTGTTGTTCCACAAGATGAAGGTTTGCTTAGTGCTGCATGCTTAAATAAAGAGGAGGTTAAAGAAAAAACTTCAAAGAGGCGTGGCAATTGGCTCGATAAGTTGTGCAAGTTCAAAAGGAAAAAAACAAGCTAAATCTAGCGTATGTTACTAAAAAAACATTGCTTATAGCGTTGTTATTCATTCTTACTACATGCTAAATACAAAGTTGATTTTTTATCCAGAAACAAAAGAATGGTGGTGGTGTAGAAACTCAAGTACTAATGGATGTCCCTCATAAATCTAGCGTCTGTTGCTAAAAACCCTTGTAATTGTGAGTTCTTTTTCATTACTTTACGCTAAATAATTACGGTGATTGCTTTGTGCAGCAACATAAGAATGGTGGTGGTGTTTC
Organism: Triticum aestivum; assembly: GCF_018294505.1. NCBI lineage: Eukaryota > Viridiplantae > Streptophyta > Magnoliopsida > Poales > Poaceae > Triticum > Triticum aestivum. The sequence continues at coordinate 110,147,566 of NC_057812.1, forward strand.
TCATAAAGTCGGCAATGCCTTCACCAGCTACACAAATTTGCTGATGGTATTTTCCATATTTCTTTGTTTCATCTTCTCTGAACTAGTTTCAATGTTGCCATGTTTTAAGCACGTCTTTCTCTTTGCAGGGTCTTAGTGAAATTGATGATATGTCCTTTCAAGATCTTCTTTAGGGCTCTATTTCAGTACCTACAGCTAGATGAGAGGGTAGTTTGATCTTTTGGGATAAAGTCGGTGATAAGTAGTGTGGTAATTGATGGCTTTTGGTTATTTGTAGATTAAGAACTGTTGAAAAGATGGACAATTTCAGAGATTAGGTGTGTGGTAATTGATGGCTTTTGTGGAGAACTAGATTCCAAATCGGTGATATGTAATGAAGTAACTATTTCTGAAGTTTCTGAACTGAATCAGTGCACACTTCTCTTTTTCTAGACTCTTTACTGAACTGAATATGTTCCTCTGTCTCTGTACATTAGCTAAAGTTCAGCAGGAGTTTTGCACAGCGAAAATGGAGGCCGAACTGTCCGAACAAGTATGTATAAGCTCGATGGGAACAAGGAGATGATAGCCACATGGTTCTCAAATGTTTCTGGATTCTTATCCTCGTGCTATTTACTTGTAGATGATCGATCAAAATCCTGCTGAATGTTATGTACTGCTAAACTGAATACGCCTGTCTCTGTGTCCTGTTCTTGCCTCGCTCCCGAGCTGGGCTTATTTAGCTACCAAACTGGGCCTTATTTGGGCTACTTTTCTCTCTGGGCTGCTTGCTGTGCACTTGAAAAGATGGAACATTTAGCAGCCATTGAATCAAAAAGGAAGGGCATCCATGAGGGGAAAGGCAGAGGCTACCTTTGCCATGGCAAGGTAGAGAATGTGCGCCCAGAAAAATCATGCAATGGTGCAGGCACATCAATTTAACTGGACAGAGAATAAAAAATAAAAATAAAAATAATACATGTTACAGTTGAATAGATTTATCTTTCTCTCATATTCATTTTAGAAATAGTATTATCCTGTTTGATTTCATTTTGTTTACCAATATTTTTTGTGTACAACTCTGATCAACCAACCGAGCATAATCAATGCTTGAACAATTATGTATTTTTCTATTTGAGTTGGACAATTCTTTTTCATAATGAGCTTAGTACTCTTTCCCTTGCCCAGTTCAAAGTGTATTAAATTTACAGATGTCTGAGGATTTCAAATTCTGTAAAAGCGAGATTACACAAATATTAAAGTGATTATATCATTACAATTAATAGTGTTAATTTGCGTACGTGACTCTACTCATCATAGTTTAAATTATATAGATGTGTGTAAGAGAAAACAAGCTCTTCTCTTGTGTATTGGTCATACTTGAAAAAATGAACGAATAAATGTTGACAATATAATTACATCGAATGCAATTAATTACCATAGTGCGCCTCCCTCCCAAAAAAAACATGTGGCATTTCATAGTAATCCTAAAATTATACACGTGCAAGGCATGTGCCATTTACTAGTAATATAAAAGTGCACCGAAATCATACATAATTGATGTAAATATAGCATGAATGCTTCATAAATTTTAGATACATTGAAGATATATCACACGCCTCCTTCCCCTAATGGCGGTGGTGGATAGGCACAAACACGGGGGAGGGGATCGGGGCGAAGAGCTGGGTGGTTGGCAAGGGTAGGGCTGGAATTCGAGCCGAGTCGAGCCAGCTCGGCTCGACTCGCTAGAGCTTATTTCGTTAACGAGCTAGCTCGACTCGACTCGTTATTATAACGAGCTCAAATCCAAGATTGGCTCGACTCGTATAACTCGCGAGCTGGCTCGTTTAGCTTATTAAGCTCGTTAAAGATATATGAACATAAAACTCTCAAATATTAAAAAAATGATTATGTATATAAACATATATATCACTAAACAATAGTAATTTTCTTGTAACACATGAGTCTCCTAGGCGGCTGGGCCTTCAACGGCTTGGCCTTGTGTTGTGCGCCTAGAACATAGGGTGCTGAGTGGCTGATTTTTTTTTTGTATTGAGAGTGGCTGATCTTTTGTACCGAGCCTAACGAGTTACACGAGTACTCGTGAGATTGGCTCGTTTAACTTGGTCTATAAACGATCTTAAACTAAAACTCGGCTCGACTCGTTAGTCTTCGAGTTCGAGTCGATTCGAGATGAGTCATGAGCTACTCGTTTAGCTCGCGAGCCTCGAGCTTTTTTTCCAGCCCTAGGTGTGACGCCCCGAGACCGATGTTCCAGGTGTCTTCCAGTTATTCGCTGTCTTTGCCATGTCATTTTCTTGCGTGTTGCATCTTGTCATGTCATCATGTGCATTGCATCATCATGTTTTTAAAACTTGCATCCGTCCCGGTCTCCCAGTTCCTTCCGTTGTCTGTTCTGAGTCCAATCACACTTGCACGCGCCCGTGGCATGTCCGAAATAGTATTTTATAAGTGGCCGGAAAATGTTCTCGGAATAGGATGAAAGTTGGCATGTGGTCTTATTATAGTGTAGATAGACCGCCTGTCAAGTTTCATAGCATTTGGAGTTCGTTTGACGCCCCAACGATTAACTATAGAGACAATATAGTCGGTCAAATATCGGACGTTTTCGGTCTCCGAAAATCGCTGCCGGGTCTCTCTCTCTTCTTTTCTCTCAGCTCGAGACCGTCTTTTCAGTCTACCTACCGCCAGGCCCTACCTAACCTCTCTCGTCAGCCCGCGGTCCTCCTCGCGCGCGCCCGGAAGTTGTCCCGAACCCGACCCGGACAGTCATCACCATTGTGTCCTGATCATCCCCAAACGTCTACAAAACATCTCCTTTTGTTAATTGGGCTCCCTAACCTATTTATCCGAGATGTCCGATTAAAATCGGAGGGACCAAATGCCCTTATCCGAAAACCCTTTGCTATATATGTATAGGCCCAACCCTAAAAATAAGGAACCTTGTCCCATCCTCCCAGCCACCGGCGCCACTCCTAGATCCACCTCGGGATCCCCTTCGCTCGAACCCATTCCATCCCCTCCTCGTGTTCACCACCTCACCAACCGGTAGCCTCCACCTCCTCCCTTGGTTTTGCCACCACCCATTCCGCCCCGGCTCCTTCTTCCCCGAGCCCACGCAGACCTCCCCGTCTCCCTCGTCGCGAGCCAGGGAGAGGAGCCCTGCTGCCGGCGACCTCGACCACCCGGTCCGCCCTTCCGGTTGGTTCTGCTTCCCTTCCTCCTCCTTTCTCTTTTCCTTCTTCCCGCCTCTCATCTCTCCCCTGCTTCTCTGGACAGGGAGCCGGCACCCATGGAGTTTGCCGCTGCCTCGCCCAAGCCGCGTCCTCACCGGATCTCGCCCAAGCCGCCGCACCTTGACATCGGACCTCCCCACAGGTCGCTGACCCTTTCTCTCCATCCTCCATTCCTCCTCTTTTTCCCTCTCTCTCGATCCCCGCTCTCTTATGCCCCTGTCTCTCCCCGCCATGGACAGGAACTGCCAAGCCGGGATCCGCCGCTGGGAACAGACACCTCCCCCCTTGCTGATCCCTTCCGCCGGCCTCCACCACCTCACCGGAGTTCCTGCCGCGTCGCGCCGCCGCCGTTGACCCTCGTCTGCCTCGCCGGAGTCTGCGTCTTCTGCATCGAGCTCGTGCTCGCCTGTTCGTCCCGCTCGAGACTCTGCTCGATTGACCCAACCGCTTCCCCGTGTCAGCCCAGCAGCGACAAGGCCGCGCCAGTTCTGCGAGGCCTCTCCTCCAGCCGGCCCAAGGTCCTATAGTGAGCCTCAGCCCAGCAATGTGTTCCCCTGTACACTGTTGGGCCGTATTCAGTTTCGGCTTGATAGTGTTTTTTCCCTCTGTTGCGATTGTAGATATTTTTCCAGAGTCATCAGTTTTTATAGAAAAAACCCCCTGTTTCATGCATATAATAACTCATCATCTATGCACCGGATTAAAATGATTTATGTATGAAAGTTGCTTAGAATTTTGTATAGTTTCATAATATGTCTTTTCCATCCATGTTCAAAATGTTTAAAATGTTGTTTGTTTAAATTTGCTTAAATAACTTGCTAAAATGATTCAATTCATAACTATTTAACCGTAACTCGGTTTATAACAAACTTTATATGTAAATGGGGTAGAATTTTGCCTAGTTTAACATGGTGGCTTCTCTTTGCATGTTTGACAACCCTACAATTGTGTTTAGGGCAGAACAGTATCAAATCCTTAAATTGCACATGAGGAGTTTCCGGACTTGTTCTTTGTCGTTCCAGCCTCATTTAAACTTGCCTAGATAGGTAGTTTTCATTTGCTTCATCCTCTTGCCATGTTTAACAACATTTAATATTGTTGGGTACATAAACGAGATTGAACTAAATAACTTGAACGTGGTGTTTCGTCAATATGTAACGGAGTTGCATATTGAGCTCCACTTAATTTGTAGGATCGCTTGTGCACTTTGCCATGCCATGCCCTCTTTAAACCGGACATGCATCATACTTGGTTGTGCATCATGCCATGTCCATGTGTTGTTTATTTACTATGTTGTTTGCTTCTTTTCGGTGTTGCTTCTTCGGGTTGGTTCCAATAACGTCGTGTTCTGAGGATCCGTTCGACTACGTCCGTTTGTCTTCTTCATGGAATCGTTCTTCTTCCTTGCGGGATTTCAGGCAAGATGACCATACCCTCGAAATCACTTCTATCTTTGCTTGCTTAGTTGCTCGCTCCTTTGCTATGCCTATCTTGCGATACCTACCACTTGCTTATCATGCCTCCCATATTGTTGAACCAAGCCTCTGACCCACCTTGTCCTAGCAAACCGTTATTTTGCTATGTTACCGCTTTGCTCAGCCCCTCTTATAGCGTTGTTAGTTGCAGGTGAAGATTGAAGTTTGTTCCTTGTTGGAACATGGAGATGTTGTTCCTTGTTGGAACATGTTTACTTGTTGGGATATCACAATATATCTTATTTAATTAATGCATCTATATACTTGGTAAATGATGGAAGGCTCGGCCTTATGCCTGGTGTTTTGTTCCACTCTTGCCTCCCTAGTTTCCGTCATATCGGTGTTATATTTCCGGATTTTGCGTTCCTTACGCGGTTGGGTTATAATGGGAACCCCTTGACAGTTCGCCTTGAATAAAACTCCTCCAGCAAGGCCCAACCTTGGTTTTACCATTTGCACTAACAACCTATAACCTTCCCTTGGGTTTTCGCGAGCCTGAGGGTCATCTTTATTTTAAAACCCCTCGGGGCTATTGCTCCTCTGAGTGTTGGTCCGAAATGGGCAGCCCGCGGGGCCACCTCGGGGCAACTTGAGGGTTGGTTTTACTCGTAGCTTGACCTATCCGGTGTGCCCTGAGAACGAGATATGTGCAGCTCCTATCGGGATTTGTCGGCGCATCGGGCGACTTTGCTGGTCTTGTTTTACCTGTCGAAATGTCTTGTAACCGGGATTCCGAGTCTGATCGGGTCTTCCCGCTAGAAAGAATATCCTTCGTTGACCATGAGAGCTTGTGATGGGCTAAGTTGGGACACCCCTGCAGGGATTGAACTTTCGAAAGCCATGCCCGCGGTTATGGGCAGATGGGAATTTGTTAACGTCCGGTTGTAGAAAACCTGAAGTTGATCTTAATTAAAATACATCAACCGCGTGTGTAATCGTGATGGTCTCTTTCCGGCGGAGTCCGGGAAGTGAACACGGTGTTGGAGTTATGTTTGACGTAGGTTGTTCTAGGATCACTTCTTGATCATAGTTTCTCGATCGCGCTTTGCCTTCTCTTCTCGCTCTCATTTGCGTATGTTAGCCACCATATATGCTAGTCGCTTGCTGCAGCTCCACCTCATACCTTTTACCTTACCCATAAGCTTAAATAGTCTTGATCGCGAGGGTGTGAGATTGCTGAGTCCCCGTGACTCATAGATACTTCCAAAAACCAGCTTGCAGGTGCCGTCGAACCGTGCAGATGACGCAACCAAGCTCAAGGAGGAGCTCGATGAAGAACTTATCCTTTGTGTTGTTTTGTTCTAGTTGGTCAGTAGTGGAGCCCGGTTGGGGTCGATCGGGGATCTGTGTAGCATTGGGGTAGTCTTCTTTTATTTTGGTTTCGTAGTCGAACCTTGATTGTATCTGGTTGATGTAATGCTTTATTCATGTATTTGCGTGAAATGGCGATTATAAGCCAACTATGTATCTTTTTCCTTATTGTATTACATGGGTTGTTTGCGAAGATTACCTCACTTGCGACATTGCTTTCAATGCGGTTATGCCTCTAAGTCGTGCTTCGACACGTGGGAGATATAGCCGCATCGAGGGCGTTACACTAGGCAAGGGACTCCTCCTTGGCAGTCTGTGAGGAAGTATTGTGTGAAGGCGGGAGGGCGCTATGGCGACAAAGGTGAGATGGACATCACCCGATTTTAAAGGAGAAGACTCCAACGAGAAATGTCCTGCTACGAGGGGAAACAAGCGGGAAGGGGAGGAAGGTGTTTGGCACCCGTTTGATGTCCAAACACGCCGTACAAATAGTTGCTGTTGATCTTTATGCTTGCAAATAAATTGCTAAACCCAAAAGTATCCAAAGTTTTGTCATGGTTGCAGGATAGAAAACTGCGGACACCCTTGTTGTCCGAGTGTGCATGATATTCATCGATAAGAATCCTATATTCAATACCAATATTTATCGCCTCAAGCCTTTGCCGCAATACATCATTGGGCTCAACAAGTTGTGGCAACTGCACAGGAGGAGCATTTGCAAGAGTTTGTTGGATTGCTTTTATTATGGTGGTGATATGTTCAATAGCATTAGTGAAACTACTTTTAGGCTGCTTCATCGACTTCTTACTTGGTGGTTTTACACCTCTAGGTCGCTTTATACCAGCATGTGGTTTCTTAGATGAGCCAAAGCCTTCAGTTGCTGCCACTTTATCATTTGGAGGGGTTGATATTGTAGGAGAGTCATTACCTTTAAGGTTAACATACTGTGAATATGTGGACAACTGGGCATGTCATTTCAGGATGCAAGTGGGGCCAGACTGCCCGCCAAGCCGCAATTCCTCCTAACATACCACTAAAAGTTGCCGGACTGATCGCATGAGGTGAAGTAGGCTCCAGGGGAACCGTGCATTACTTGAATCAATAGAATTGGATGTGAAGGGTTCATCTCGCTCTTGTGGCCTGTCCTAGGATTCTTTCACTCTTCAACAGATAGAATTACACGATGTCAACCTCCTCGCCGCGCCAATGTGCCGTCACACCTTGCCCAGCTAGCCAAATCATGGGGTCACCGTCATGTCTCTCTGCGTAGACAAGCACCTATGCACCAATTTTTTTATTAATAGTAATTAATAATTGAGTAATTATGAAACTAGTTAAGGGTGGGCGAAAATTTGACAAATAGGAAGGACGCCATTGAGGACAGCGTCCAGCCCCGGATGCTATTGTAGACAACGTCCAGGCCTGGACGCTATTGTAGACAACGTCCAGGCCTGGACGCTATGGCAAACAACGTCCATTTGAGAGTTTGGCCTACCCCTTAGATCGGACTAAACCGGGTCATTTCGTACTGACTTATGGAACTTCCATGGGCTATAAACCCTAGTACGCATGCAGTCGTCGATCCTTGACCACGACGTACGGTAAGCACCCTCCCGCGGCCGACAACACTGAGGGGCGGCATCGTCCCACCACCCACTCTCCATTGGGATCCTCCAATCGATCTTGTTGTTGATTCATGTTAGTTGTTCTACGATCCTACTGCATCTTTCTTGTTTGAATCGTCTATACAACTGATTCAATGATTTACAAGTGGATACATTATACATTATTGGATTGTTGTTCCTAGGTTATGGTTCTTAATTGGCTAGTCCATGAGAAGCCAAATTTTCAATCATTAGTTTGTAGTATATCAATTTAAGATTGGGTTATTCACTTCCTACACGTTCGTGTTTGTAGGTGAGTATAAGAACATGTTAATCGTTCTGGTTTATGTAGATGGTGAAGTGAAACATGGATCCATGGGTGTGGAGTATAGTGTTCCTCTGAACTTAACATTTCCAGCATGCGAGAAAACCACTTTTGAAGACATCAAGAGTGAGACATGTCAAGGGCTTGGGCATGTTAATGTCGGTGCTCAAAACAACCTCAATATCCAAGCTCGTTATGATATTGGATCTCCCGGACCACATTATTTTCAATTAATTCCACTATATGAGGAAAGAGGGTGGAACATGATTTTTGAGAAGACCAAGTCCCGGACAACGTGGCAAGTGATAGAGTTATATGTTAATTTCACGCCAAATCAAGACATGTTGAGCCAAGTCAGCGGTGGAAGCAGCATACCAATAATTGAAAGGCAATCACAAAGGTATGGAAATGCAATACAATCACCATTGCATCAAACATCTGTTAGTGCCTTCTCAAATAGTAATACACGTGGTCCTGATTTTTACAGGGAAAATGCTAGCTCCATCTTCCACTCAGGGTAATATGACAAATGATTTGCCAACAAGTACTGTTAATGAATCATTTGACTAGGAGGATACAGATCCAGAGGAGGACTTGATGGGACATGATGATGACGATGAGCATGATTCTATTGCCGCACCGAGCCAGAGTTCAGACGAAGATTCAAAACCAAGAGTTGCGGATCATGTTAATGCATTTCCGTTCATGTATATATGTGGATAGAATGGTCTGAGAGCCTTTAGTGACATATCTATACTAACGGAGACGACAACAGATGAAGGTATGAGTGGTACTCTAGCAAACCACCAATTAGAATCTTGATGAACTTCAAAAGGCATCTGCTCTAGAAGATCATCATATGGTTGTCAATCAACTGCACCTTGTCGAATCAAGTCAATCTGATTTCGATAATATTCAGTACCTATATATTTCATTTGCAAGTTAATAAAATTGTTTGTCATAAAACAAATGATGCCAACACAAATTTGGTGAGGAGAATAAAATACCAGCACTATGAGGGACATCAAACGCATGTGCAACACACCACTTTGCTCCAAAAATAGGGTTATAATCCAAGTGTACTTCTTGTTCTTCTTCCTCTTCATCAAGTTCCTCTCCTTCTTTGGGCTTCTCAAAAATAACTTCAGGGCGACCAAGTGGCAAACGGGACCAAGACCATAACTGTAGCAGCAATAAAGGACCTGAAATTTCTAGTCTCTCCTTCTCAGCACCTATGCTCAATTGTCTATACAATAGAGCAAGAGCAGCAACTCCCCAATTATACTCTATTGGTTGTCCTAAATCCTGCATAAATTGGAGATACATAGCTGGCACTCCATCTCCAGACGTATCGGTAAAAACTATGGAGCCAAGAATTTCTAGAACAAGTGCTCGAGCATGCCAATTAATCTCCCTGTCCATTGGATTATCCGGCAACACATGGAAGCGTTCCCGCAGTTTACCCAGATTTAAAGAGTATTGTGAATTCCTCACAACAGCATTATCATCACCTTTTCGCCTTTTCTTTTGTTTCATGTGTTGTTCATCCACAGGAATCCCAAGCAACCTCTCAACTATTTCTGACCACTGTGCATCAGCTTTTCGAACAAGTGGTTTACCATGGATAGGCAACCCCCACAAACAACTGACATCTTGCAACGTAATAGTCATTTCTCCTACAGGTAGGTGAAAACTATTTGTCTCGGGCCGCCAACGCTCCACCAATGCCGATATCAAATATTTGTCGACATTGATTTTCCTCATCTTAGCAATCTGATAAAAACTAAGGTTCTCTAAAGCTGATGTACATAGGGGGTCAAATGGGATGCCAACATGATGACACCGTACATTCAAACAAATGTTAGGCTGCATCAATACACACAACAATTAGTCTTTAGTTAATCGCTAAGTCTAACAGATGACATGCGAATTTAAAGGATACTCACATTTTCCCAAGTTTTTGGATATTTTGTGTTGGCTGTGAGGCATCCATAGCAAATCACTGAAACATCCATTTGTATCCATTTCAAGACCCTGTTGCGGCATAAAAAGAATGAGTAAGATGTTGACGTGAAAGATCAAAGCAATCAATTGAATTTATTCTTCACAATACTACACTGATAAATAAAACTCAAACAATCAAATGTTTTCAGCTATGCCTACAGTCAGTGTAATCAGTAAAGCTACAAGAAAATAGCATAGGAATCAATTATGCTCAGCTGCTCAAGTACTATGTTATTTCGTAACAGTTCTGAAATTTATAATATTTTGGTTCGATGCAGAATACCTTTTATGAAAGACAAGGAACTAATTTATATTATTTCATAAATGTTACTTTCATATGAATCTATTAGATAGAATAAAGAGACAAGTAGTAAATCCTTAGTCAGAAGTAATTTCAAAGCATCTGCTCCTTGTACAGTTTAATTTGAAAGCATCGACACTGTAATCACTAATTAGGGGCTAGTAGAATGAGTGGTCGGAGTACTGTTGTTTAATTAGGGAATAGCACAATGCGTACCTTCTATGACGACAAATTACAATGTAGCACCCTGGGAAGATCCAACAATGATAGGGACAGCGTACATAGAAGCAATGGAGATAAGGGAGAGGGTCGAACACCTCCGGCCAACTTGTTGATGCCGCCACAGCGACGTCCTCCGCCCACCCTCTTTGGCCCAGAGGAGGTCGGGGCCAGCCGTGAGGATGTGGGCGTCGGGGATGGGACGGAGGGAGGGGCGGTCGTGAGGAGGCGGGGGACGAGGCGGAGGCCGAGCCGGTCGTGAGGAGGTGGGGGGCGAGGCGGAGGCTGAGGCGGTCCGAGCAAGGTGGGCGGCGGGGATTTGCCGGAGGCTAGGGCCGGCCGTGATAGGAGAGGAGATGAAGGTGGGCGACAGGCACGAGATGGATGCAGCAACCACGAGCAGGCTCAACCCAACCAGATGGTGAATGTGCGTCCATATGGGGACGCTGTTGTTCACCGCGTCTTTACTATATTTAAAATTTTCATTTACACTTTATTACTTTCCTAATTACTGGATTATTAATTACTATTAATAAAAATTATACATATACTAAACCTGGCCAGGTTTAGTTTTTCATGTTATTTTGAATTTTTCTTACAATTGAAACTCGCACGAATGGGTGGGTGGCACGTGTATTAGTGGGGGGCCTGGGGGGTACGCGGCTGGGCGTGTCTAGCGGCCGCCGTTGGAAAGCATTCTAAATTCAAGAAACAGCTGCCCATTGGTTGCATGCCCCGGGCTTTCCTCGTCGGTTCCTGATTGGTTCTTTGCAATGGACATGTCGAGTTGCCCACGGCATCTAATCTCTGTTTTGTCTGTTTCTGCATGTCTACTTGCTCTTTTGCCGACAAGTCCGCTGTCTTCGAGTCGCCTGCTGCCCGGGCTCTCTGAATTTCCCATCTGTCGGCTGCCGCTTACGTACGGTGTTCTGGGTGTTTCTGCACCGTCTGCAGTCGTTGCTTTGAAGTTGGGTTTTGGCTCTCGGCTGCTTGCTATAAGTACCGGCTCGGTTGTTCGTCCGTCTTCCATTCCGGCTCTCCCCATTTGTGCTCTTTCCTTCTTCCATTCCGGCTTCTCCCATTTGTGCTCTTTCATTTGGGAATGGTTTTTCCTGCTTCTGCCCGGTCTGGACGTCGCCGCCGAGGTCGTTCTCGACGCTGTTGTGCGTGGTCAGTTGCTTGTGGTTCGTTCAGGCGGCGTGCCCGCTCTACGGCTCACCGGCCACTTCGTTCTTGCCTGCCTGGTGGGTTTACTTGTCCTTGTGTACTTGCAGTAGAGTGCGGTCATCTTATTGGGTTATTTGATTTCATAGGTGGCCAGCGTTTGGACTCGGACCAGTTTCTTAGTGAAGATCTTGATAGCCGCCATCGAGAGATTTCATTAGGGAAGCGGCCTGTTGATTGCACTGTTGGTAAGTGCGTTGGGTTCTTCCTACATATGGGAGTGCCTCTGATTGTTCTTGTGCGTTTCTTTCAACTGTTTTGAATATTGTGGCTAACTTCTTGCTTTTTTTTCTATAGGTTCGACCATTACTGCTGGTTCTTCTTCCGCATCTGATGGCTTTGTGTGTGCTGCTCGGCCCTCCATTGTGCGAACTGGCGAGTTCTTGTTTCTTTGAGATATTTACCCAAAACCACCACATTATGGGCTAGGGTAACAGATCGGTACCACATTTCAGGCAGATCACACAAAACCACCAACAATGGGTCTAATTTGTAACGCGGAGCACTGACGCTGCGTTTTAGCCCCGAAAACAGCGAATCCGACAGGTTGGTCCCGCATGTCGGGCTGACGTGGCACGTGTTGACGGACGCCGTTAGACGGCGAGAGACGGCCGTTTCGGCGCGCCCGTCTACGAGGTCAAGCTGTTCCCTTCCCCCGCTCGATTCAATCCAGTCGATTCAGTCCTTCCCCGCTCCGCTCCGATGGCGACCAGCTCCAGCGGCGACGGCGCGCATGGAGTCGACGGAAGCGGCGATGCCGCACTCAGCGGCGAGGGCCTTGGTACTACTTCAGGGCAGAAGCTGTTGCGCTCGCAATGCGGGGTCATCGGCCCCCACACCGATGGCGGCTGCGACCTAGATCCAGAGTCTGCCGCGGCGGCGGGCCTGTCGCCGGAGCATGGTACCGAGGAAGCAGCTTCGCAGATTGGTCCCGCGGATGTGCTCCCGTTTGTCCCATCTTCAGCTAGGTAATCTGAATCTTTCAAAATCTGTTCTTTCAATCTTTCCTCCTTACTGCAGGATCTGTTTTAAACATTGATTTGTTAGTCATTTAGAAGTGATTGTAGTCCTGAATATTTGTTGACTATCATATCTTTAGTTAGGGTTCAGTTATCTTAGTAGTATTGTATGGTTCTGAATTTTTGGAGAAAATCACATTGTAGTTTTCATTTATGGTATTGCTACACTACACTGCATTGTAATGCTTTACACTGCATTGTAACCAGTCTGAGCTATATTAGGCTTGTAGATATTGTCTTGTTAATATATGTCTATTTTAGGCCTGAATTGCTTACACTGCATTGTCATGTTACTGTAATTTAAAATTTTGCTTACACTGGTAGTAATGTTAGTACTGATTTGCCATGTTACTATAATTTAAAATAGTTCATTATAATTGTCAGATATAATGGTCAGTTATGTTAATACAATTGACTTGTTCATATTCATTTGTATGTCTATTTTAGGCCTGAAGATTTATGGTCAATCTATTTCCAGTTTCCTAGAGAGAAGTATGCTCTTGTTAAGATTTTTGAAAGAGAAATCACTTATGGTAGTTTGGTCAATGTAATGGTCAGCAATGGATACTGTAAGGATGACAGTCTTTGCTACTTGAAAGATGAAAATATAGGGCTGCAAGGTGTTTGTGTGATTAAAGGCAACATTGAAGTAGTTCACATGGTGAGACAATTTGAGAGCACCCAGACATTGTCACTGACAGTTAGAAAGGGAAAGGTAGTTATTGAACCAGCAGTTGGAGAAGATCAACATGCACAGCAAATAGAAAAAGAGGCACATGTTGTTTTTGCTATTGCTGAATCAGGTGTTGTGCACAAAACAGTTCCTCCTAACTGTCAGTTACATCTTGGGACACAGGAAAGTGTAAATTTTTTGCCACTCAAATCAGTTCCTCCTAACTATCAGTTCCATCTTGGGACACAGCTTAACACTGAAGTAAGTGTCAATTATGCTGATTTTCAGTTTGATTCAGATGAGGAGGACAATGCAGTTAGTGAGGAAGCAATTCCTGTAGGCATGGACCCTAATGAGGAGGACAATGCAGTTAGTGAGGAAGGTTCAAGCAGTGATGAAGATTTTGTAGTTGATGTTGACCACTTAGATGCAGGAGAAGAAGAAGATGACTCAGATTCAGTGCAGTATGTAGAAGAACAAATTGCAAATAGGAGGACAGAGGAACCTGAGCTAGATGAAACTCTTTCTGAAATAAAGAGGAAGAGCTGAATATATGTCAAGTACACACTGTGAGGGGGACACAGATCCTGAAGATATATATGACATGGAGCAGGAAGAAGATGATGAGGAGGCCCAAGAGATTCCAGTTCCTGAGCCTGTTAAGAAGAAGGCAAAGAGGCCAGGTCCTACTAGTAGGTCCCACTCTAGTGATGGTCCAAGCATTAATCCTGATTGGTTTCCATCTTCAGAAGAGGAAGATACAGGCTTTGAAGCAGATGATGATGGAAATGAACCAATGTCCTTTGTTATCAGCTCTGGCAGAAGGAGTAGGGCTAAGAAAAGACCACCTAGGGTCTGGTATGATGAGGACAAGATGCATCCAGAACAGCAATTCCAGCTAAAGCTCTGTTTCAAAGATGTTTACCAATTCAGAGAGGCCCTTGTCAATTTGCATGTGAAACAACTTAGAAGATATAAATACCACAGAAACTGCAGTGATAGGGTAATTGTTTGCTGTGAGGGAGATGGTTGTCAGTTCTACATGGTAGCAGCACAGATAACAAATGAGCCCACTTTCTGCATTAAGAAGATGAGGTTGGAGCACACATGTCCCACCCAGTCTGAGAAAACTAGGATTAGTTCAAGGTGGCTTGGCAACAAAATGCTTGATACCATCAGATCAGATCCCAACACTACTGTACCTGCTATTGTTGACAAGGCAAAGAGGCAATTTGGGCTTGAGATTCCTAGGATGATGGCATGGAGGGCTAAGAAGAAAGCAAAAGAGATTGTGCTTGGTGATCACAAGAAGCAATATAAGAGGCTGAGAGACTATTTGGAGACTGTGAAGTTTACAAATCCTGGACCTAGGTGCATTGTCACTACTGTTAGTGGAACCAGAGAAAATCCTACTGCTGGACCAAGGTTCCATGGTCTATTTTTCAGTTTGAATGCATGTTGTGAGGGCTTCTTGAATGGATGTAGGCCATTCATAGGTCTAGATGGCTGCTTCATCAAATTGACTAGTGGTGCACAGATACTAGCAGCTACTGGAAGGGATGCAAACAACAATATGTACCCCATTGCCTTTGGAGTGGTTGGAGTTGAAGATACAGTTAACTGGTCCTGGTTCTTGACACAGCTAAAGTATGCTCTAGGGGGAAGTGAAGAGGGCAAGTTTGGAAAGTACACATTCATGTCTGATAGACAGAAGGTTAGTTCATTTGCTTGTTCATTTAGTTGTTCATTTAGTTTATTTACTTGTTCATTTACATGTTCATTTAGTTCATTTACTTGTTCATGACTAGTTGGTAGGTGTCGATTCGTAACCCTTCTTGTCGACACTTAGGCATAGATAGCCTAGGGTGACCCATGTGGTATCAAAGAACATATCCATCATCAAAGTGATGCCATCATGACTAGTTGGCAGGTGTCGAGTCGTAACCCTTCTTGTCGACACTTAGGCATAGATAGCCTAGGGTGACCCATGTGGTATCATAGAACATATCCATCATCAAAGTGATGCCATCATGACTAGTTGGTAGGTGTCGAGTCGTAACCCTTCTTGTCAACACTTAGGCATAGATAGCCTAGGGTGACCCATGTGGTATCATAGAACATATCCATCATCAAAGTGATGCCATCATGACTAGTTGGTAGGTGTCGAGTCGTAACCCTTCTTGTCGACACTTAGTCATAGATAGCCTAGGTGACTAGGGTGACCCATATAAAATCATTTAAAATCTAATTAACTCATATAAAATCATTTAAAATCATATTAACTCATATAAAATCATATAAAATCATATTAACCCATATAAAATCATATAAAATCATTTAAAATCATATTAACTCATATAAAATCATTTAAAATCATATTAACCCATATAAATCATATTAAATCATTTAAAATCATATTAACTCATATAAAATCATATTAACCCATATTAACTCATATAAAATCATTGTAAATCATATTAACTCATATTAACTCATATAAAATCATATAAAATCATATAAAATCATATTAACTCATATAAAATCATTTAAAATCATTTCAATTCACTTTCATGCAGGGTCTACTCAATGCAGTGACAGCAGTATTCCCAAACTGCCATCATAGGTACTGTTTGAGGCACATCTATGCAAACTTCGAGAGAGCAGGATTTGGAGGAGAGGATTTGAAGAGATGCATGGATGCAGCTGCCTATGCTTACACTGAACATGACTTCAATTTGGCCATGGAAAGCATGAAGGCTGAGTGCACTGCTGCTTGGGAGTGGATGTCAAGAATTCCTGCTAAAGCTTGGTCTAGTCATGCAATGGACACTAATTGCAAAACTGATTTAGTGGTGAATAACTTAAGTGAAGTTTTTAATAAGTACATTCTAGATGTAAGGAACAAGCCAATTGTCACAATGATCAATGGGATCAAGGACAAGTTGCTAGTGAGGTTCCACCAGAAGAGAGAGGGTGGAAAATGTGCTAGATGGGAGATTGCACCAACCTATGCAGAGAAGTTGGAGATGAACAAGAAGTATGCAAGGGATTGCAAAGCACTCACAGCTGGCCAAGGACTTTTCCAAGTCACTAGTGGAGACAAGACCTATGGTGTTGACACAAACATACATACATGTGGGTGCAAGAAATGGGACATCACTGGAGTTCCTTGCAAACATGCTTGTTCTGCCATCTATAGGTCTAAACAGCTGCCAGAGGATCATATCAATGTGTTTTTCAAGAAATCTATGTACTTGGAGGCATATAAGCCAGTGATTTACCCTGTTCCTGGTCCAGATAGCTGGGTGAAAACTCCAACACCTGACATTGAACCACCACAGTTCAAAGATGACAAGAAGGGGCCAGCAGAAGAGAAAAGGAAAAAAAGGAAAGTTTGAGCCACCTCAAGCAAAGCAGACATCTAGGATGGCTACTATAACATGTGAGAACTGCAAGCTGCAAGGACACAAGTACACAAGTTGTCCAAAGCCATTGAGGCCTGATCTGCAAATCAGGAAGAACAAGCACATGGTATTTTCATTTTGAAATCACTTGAATGTTCATTTCTATTGACTGATCATTATAAAGTTGTTTAATTTTTTGATTACAGGCAAACAGGACTGTACCAGAATGGCACCATGGTGCAGCTTCATCAGCTACTGGAAGTGCTAGGGGTGCACCATCATCATCTACTACAAACTCCTCTCCTGCTGCTACTGGAAGGGGAGCAAGGTATGCTACTACTCCTGCTGCTGCTGGAAGGGGAGCAAGGTCTGCTACTACTCCTGCTGCTGGAAGGGGTGCTAGTTCTTCTCCTACTGCTGCTGGTAGAGGTGCAAGATCTTCCACTGCTGCTGGAAGGGGTGCAAAAAGGTTCAAGCCTCCAAGAAGTTCTGCAGAAGCTTCTACTAGCCAGCCTGCAGGCAGTAGGCCAAAGAGGACAAAGTACATGAGCAAGAGGATGGAGGGGTACTTCTATGCCAGTGGGAACTACTAAATGCTCAAATTTGAAGTCTGTATGCAAGTGCATGTGTGCTAAATCAGGCATTACATCACTTTATTTATGACATTATGAACCTATGTATGGCACTCAGAACCTATGTTTGTTAAAACCTATGTATGGAGTTGTGAACCTATGTATGGCACTTTGAAGTTATCTATGTTTATCTCCTGCTGTTAAAATTCTGTGCAAATAGATGTTATGTGCAAATATATGTTGTGTGCAAAATAAATTTTGAGCAAGAAAGATCTGTGCAATATATGTTCTGTGCAAATAGTATGGACAACTACAAACATTTCATTTGATACAAACAAAATACATTAATAAGTAGGCCATTGATCCAAGGATACATTGATAATAAGTAGAACATTAATTAGTTCTTGGGAGTACACAACACAAGTCTTCGGAGTACACAACACAAGTCTTGGACATAAAGATACATAAAGCATCACAGCTTTGGAAGTGCATAAGAGCACATTCATATCAACTACAGTGCTACCCTAAACCACACCACAATACATACTTAAAAATCATCACATATGTCCTTCAACTTCTTGATCTTGTCCTTGTACCCATGTTTCTGTTTGAGCAGATCTGCAATCATGTACTCCAGTTTTTTCTTCTCTTGTTTTAGTTGGTCCCTCTCTGTCACAACTTGGTCTCTCTCTGCCACTAGCTGGTCCCTCTCTTTCTCTGCCTTTGCCCTAAGTACCTGATGAAGATTGGTACAACCATGGTCTGCCAGCTTCTTCTTCTCCATCTCCTCTTTGAGATCACTTAGAGCCAACCTAACATTGCCCAGCTCTATGATAGTATCCTCCTTGTCAGCAACCATTTTTGCAAAGTCCAGTTTGAAAAACCTCAGATCTTCCTCCATCTTCCTCTTTTCTCCAACTAGTTTGTAATTTCTTTCACCAAGCTCAACATTTTCTTTCAGCCTGTCATCGATTTCTTTGTTATACATGCTCCACAATTCAGTGAGGGTGAACTGCATAGCCACTGACTACTCTGGGTCTATCCACTCCAGATAATTGCACTTTAGTTCTGCCTACAATTAAATAAATATGTTCTCAATAAGAAATTGTATGAAATGTGCACAAATTCTATAATACTCTGTACACTCTCTACTTTGTTCTATCCACTCAATTGTAGTTCAGTTATATCCACTGAATTTTAGTTTAGTTCTATCAACTGAATTATATTCTATGCATCAATTGGTGCCTAAATCAAATATTACATCACTCTTAATTAATAGATATATTGTCAAAATTGCATGCACAAATTATGGGCAGAACCAATTATAAAAGCATATATAATTTTTTCCATCTATAAGATTGTATATGCATAGATTATGGGCAACAACTATTACATCAACAGAAGCAACAGAAGCAACATACCTTCTCCTCAGCACACGCAAGAAAACGTCTGCCTGTGTCCACAGATTCAAATGCAACAAGCCTGACGCAAGGTGCTTGATGCAGACAACGAGATGACAGGTCGTGAGCAATGCCACTCCATTCATAGCAAGAGATAGTCCTAGGAAGCTAACCAGCACACAAATTGCACAAATCAGTGGCCTGGTAAAAAATCCCCAAATGATGAACCCTAACCCTAGCGGGATGAACCCTAATCCGTGGGGGAGGCGAGAGGCGAACACGCATACCTGGCTAGTGACTTCTTCGCCGTCCGAAGAAGAGCTCGAGGACTGGTCGCTCCAAGAAACCATGGCGGAGCGGCGAAAGGCGGCGAGTCGACAGTGGCGGCGCCGGCGGTGGTCGGGGTCGAGAGAGAGGATAGAGAGAGTGAGGAAATGGCTGGTCTGGTTCGAACACCGACCGGTACGGGCCACTTGAACGGGCGCGCCGAAACGGCCGTCTCTCGCCGTCTAACGGCGTCCATCAACAAGCGCCACGTCAGCCCGACAGGCGGGACCCACCTGTCGGATTCGCTGTTTTCTGGGCTAAAACGCAGCGTCAGTGCTCCGCGTTACAGATTAGCCCCATTGTTGGTGGTTTTGTGTGCCATGCCTCAGTTGTGGTACTGATCTGTTACCCTAGCCCATAATGTGGTGGTTGCTGGTAAATAACTCTGTTTCTTTTCTTTGCTTATTTTCTGTCCATTTTGTTGTCTCTCTTGGCTAGCGCTTCTGCGGCCTTCCACTGGTTGTACGTGTCACTACTGGCCCAATCGATGTGCAGAAGACACCAGCGTGTAGGCCCAGCGCATGACACGCCCGCATGCACAGGTCAAACGATGAAGGGTATCGACATCTACTCGAATGGAAGCACACGGGGGCATGCAGTGCACGCATGCAGTCGAACGGAAATACATCGATGCATGCAGTGCACACATGCACTCCGATGAATATACGCCGCCGCATGCAGTGCACGCATGCACTCCCATGAAAATACGCCGCATGCAGTGCACGCATGCACTTCGGTACTGCTAGCCCTTTACGGCTGTCGCTTTAGAAAAAACGTCCACACATATCCTTGATTGGTTTTTATTTTTCTTTCCTTATGAGTTGTTCGGGTGGGTATTTGCGTCCGGTCTAGCTGGTTTTAGTTTTCGTACCTTTTGGTATTCTTCTGCAAGACGGATTGTTTCTTCTGTTCTCTGTGTTTCATTGACTGCATCGACTTTGGCTTGCTCATCGGGGTGTGGTTCACCTTTGGGTGGTTCTTCTTTCTCTTTCTTTGATTTTATACTTACAACGCGTTTCTGCTGGTGTATCTCCCGTGTTTTGTTGGCAGATTGTTCCACTTGTTGGACTTTCGTCTTTGCCATTTTTTGCGCACCTTCAACCTTCAACGGAATAGCTTTGTGGCTGACTTGTATTGTTAGCACTTTTTCTGCATAAGTGGAGAGCATACTCACAATGATGTGCCTGTCGGAATATGTACGAAATATTGCTGATGTACATATTGCGTACCTGCCACTGATGTCCCTTTGCAAACCTTCGCCTCTTTTGATTACCTCTGGAACAAGAGAGTTGCTATCTCTCTTCTTTGTTTCTTTGCTCTCAGGATTTCTCAGACTGGTACACTTGCTGGTGGAGTGACCTCGCTATTTATCGTGTTGTGAGAGAGACGCGTGAGATGATTTGCTTACGTTTTTGTGTCACACGTGGTGCACCGTCCACCCAAATGTATGTGTGTATTGACACGTACGCGCGCGCGCGCGCGCGCGTGTGTGTGTACCGTCTGGAAGCTGCTTCTTTGTGCCAACAGACGGGCCACGGGAAGCAGCAAACTTCGGTGCTGCTGACCAGCGATGTCGGTTCGTAATTTCCTTCTAGAGAGTATGCATGCAACCATACAATGACACGACATATTTGTAGTGTCTTTGCAGGCGGCATGCACGTGGTCACATTCGTGCTGCATGGTACTCTGCGCTGCTGCATATTTTATTGTATCCTTCTTGCATGGCCCATGCACGTCGATGCATGTCTGTTTTCCTCTCCTCTGCTACGTGTTGCCTTATGATGCTTCTTATATCTACGATCTCTACGTACGTCGTACGTGCCGACAGAACTATTTTCTACGCGAAAAAACATGGGTGCGTTCCGCTATATATTGAAAGCTACTTCTTTCTTGGCAGTGTAAGCGATGGAGAATCAAGGAAAGTGCAGTAGTGCTCCCTCGGGACCCCGTTTTACAGGCAAGTCATCATTTTTCCTTCCTGCTTCATCGAACAAAGAGGTTGTTCTTCAAGTATTGCTCTACTCTTATCTTATAGGATTTTGTTTCTTCAGATGTGGAGATGGCTAGGAGATTTGGATATTTGAATATGATGGAAGACGTAACGATGGCTCTTGGGCAACCAAAGTTGGTGACTATTCCAGGTCTCAGTCTGGGACTGACTTATGTTTCGCCGATGGCGGATGGTAGTTGGAAAATTATAGAACAGAAAGAAAAATTTCTCGAAGAATGTCCTGAGCAATGGAAGATATGGCGAGAAGAGACTAATGAATGGAAGGTATGGCAAGAAGAGCAAGAATCTTTGAAAGCAGCAGATGAGGCATCCTTGTTGGCAGAGGAACAAGCTCGATGGGAAGCATGGCAGAAAGACCAAGATTCTGTAGAATTAGCAGATGGAGCTTTCCTGGTAGCAGACGAACAAGCTCAATGGGAGGCATGGAAGGAGGACGAAAATTGTGTGCAGGTTTTGAAAAGGCGACGTACTAGCAGCCCGTGAAAAATGCCGTAAAAAGATATGTTTTCATATTCAGTGTTATGCTACTGTACGATGTTGGCTTGGTCTTTGTGTAAAAAATGCAAGAAGAAACGAGCTTACGACAATTGTGGAGCATATGTGCGCCATGAGCTTAGTAGTTTGACACGCCAGTCGGCCCATGGGCTTGGAAAATGTTTGCCTTTCCCAATTCGTTCTATCTGAGCTGCTACGTTTGAAAGCCATATACCATTCAGCCAAATAAGTTTAGTTTTGTGCAGGAATTTGCAAAATCACTCTACCACTTTATCACGGGCACCAATCCTGCAGGAGAGTATACTAGGATGATCTAATTTATCAGCAACTACTTCTAGCTCATT
The DNA here is from genome assembly GCF_018294505.1 of Triticum aestivum. Lineage (NCBI taxonomy): Eukaryota > Viridiplantae > Streptophyta > Magnoliopsida > Poales > Poaceae > Triticum > Triticum aestivum. Next base: position 110,169,510 of record NC_057812.1, read on the forward strand.
TATGTAGTGTGTTTGTGTTTCTACATATAGTTCTCTGCTTACAGTGAACTGTATGCAGTCTAAGTAGTTTATTTGCCTCGGAAGTGTGCTACTTTTAATTTGTATTTTTGTACCCCTACATTTGAAAAAGTTTAATAGCTTCATATGCTCGGTTTCTTCAATATCTCTATACACTGTTCTAAAGTTAAATGAGCATGCACTGATCCACTCTTGAATCAATAGATTGACCATTTGCGAGTGATCATCGAGCGCGGCGGTGGGTTAGGCTAGTTTCGGCCTATGCGCCGCCGACCCCTCCCCAGAGACATCCGGCCAACCGTAAAGGTCAATAGCCTCCCAATTCCCGAACTGCAAGCCCGCCTCCGCAATTAGTGTTCTTTGTCGCCTACTCGCCTCCTCTCCGATAGCCAGCTACCTAGCAAAGGTCCTGCCGCCATGCATGGTGCCATCCTTCCAAAAGAGTCAATTACACTGTTGGTGTCACAACTTGTCCCGAATGTTCACTTTGGTGCTACAAGTTGTGAGATACATCAAAGTGGTGGGAAAACTTGGCACAATTGTTCGCATACGGTGCTTTTCTCAGTTTCGTACAAATCAAGCGCTGACTAAGTAAGACAGCGTGGCGAGGGTCCCATTGGCAGTGACCAGACGTGTGCTGGTGCGCTTGGCATGAGTTTTCTCAGAAACCCCCTCATATTTCACTTTTTTGACAAATAAGCCCCCTCCGGTTTGCTGTACACAGATGGCCTTTCCTTATAATTGACAGACAAACAACAAAATATGTTGTTTTAACAGAAGAGAGCTTTCAAAGTTATTCAGAACTTGCACAGTAGCCTATTGGCTACAGACAAAACTGTACCACCTACAGATTCTTGGTTCGAGTCCCAGAACCACCATTTTTTTTATTTTTAATATGTGTCGACAGATTCAATTAAGTACAGATTGGCAAATACATTGTAGGGTTGTGCGCACATACACCGACTTGACTGAAGCACTCAGATTTTAACAGTATCCGATTTGTTCATGCAAAAAAGAAGGGGCCTTCTAAACCCGTGCTAAACCATAGAGACAAACAACACTACGAATGAATGAGAGGGGGGATTTTAACGTCACGCCATCTAAAAAGCATCCGCGGACGAAATCAACACAAAACTCAACATTCGTCGTCGGCGAACCAACCGATGGAAACCCTACAAAAAAATAGGGGCTACAGAGGGGGGAAGTTGGGGCTATGCTCACTATATACAGGGGCTGCCTCGCCGGGAGCTCGCCGGCGGGGTTCCATCGTCGTCGCTAACGACGATCAACGCGTCCTACAGATCACCGCCGCCGCCGCCTTCAAACGATCGACAGGAGGAAAGCTCGAGGCGAGGGAGTCGAACAGGTAAGTCAATAACGCAGAAAGGAAAGTCCATGTGACGCCCGGGTAATTAAGCTACAGTGATCCTCTGCTAGTGATGCCACGTCACCTTGATTATAGTTGCTAATCTCGCGTTAGTTCGAAACCGATTCACGTTCAAATTCAAAATCAAGCAAACAATAAAAGATTTCAAATATTGAAACTAAAATTGTTGGGAGTTAGCCAAATAATGCATAAGTAAGTATGGTGGAGAAACCACACTTTTATAAAAGTGTAAAATAATCTAAAATGTTTTAAACAGTAGCAAAGACAATTAGTTGAATGCCTTTTACAATAGATAAAATATTAAACTAATTTATTTTGTTGCTCAAACTTATGTGGTAGTAGCTAATTACTAACACTAAATTAGGGACTACTTTTATAGTTATAAAACTAAAATAAAAGAGGAACCAAAATAAAACAGAAAATAGAAAAGGAATAATAAACAAAAATAGAACAAAAGAAAAAAAACAGAAAACGAATCTAACTAAAGATTAAAAAAAAGAGGCACCCCCCCCACTGGGCCATCTGTGGCCCAGCTGGCCAGCCCAACTGGGCAAAGGCCCAGCCGGCCGACCCAGCCCCCTCCATATCCCCACTAGGGAGGAAACCCTAACCCACGACCCACCTCACTCCCCCCCCCCCCCCCGCTGGATCTGGATCGGGGCAAAATCCCGATCCCCTCGCCCCTCTCCACGCGCACCCGTCGCCGCTCGGACTGCGCCTGACGCCGCCCGGAGCTCGTCCTCGCCGGCGCCCCTCCCCACCGGCCTGCCTCCTCTACGACGTCGTCGCCGTCCTCCTCCTCGCCCCCCGTTGCCCCGAACCCCACGAACCCCCCTGTGAGCCCCCGTTCTTCTCCTCCGCCTCGCCCCGCACGCGCTCAGCAGCGCCGTCCCGACGCCCGCGGCGTCGCGCCCGCACGCGCGGCACCCGCGCCGTGGCCGGCTCCCTGCTCATGACCGCGCCCGTGGCCGCACCCCCGGCCTCCTCTTCTCTCCCCCTCTCCGTCGTCCGTTCCGTCGCGTCGACGGGATTGCCGAACGGCACCACGGCCACCGCACCGCCTCCCCCCTCCTCCCGCTCCCTCGACCATCCCACGCCCCAGAACAAAAAAAAGAGGGATTAAAAAAATAAAAATAAAAATATATAACAAAAAAAAATTAAAAGTAATTAAAATAAATATAATTAATAAAAATAAAAATGATTTAATAAAATTAATTATTAATTAATTAATTATCTAATGAATTAATTAAGTTAATTAATCCGGTTTAATTAATTTAGTTAACTAGTTAGGTTAATTAAATAGTAATTAAATTAACTAATCTGTAATTAACCTAAACAGAGAATGACAGGTGGGTCCCACTGGACCCACATGTCAGGTTGACCACGTCAACTCTGTTGACTGCTGATGTCCGCATGACATCATGCTGATGTCATTAATCTGTTTTTCGAATTAATTAAATAATTAATTAAATTCCAGAAATTAATAAAATCTTTAGAAAATCATATCTTTTAATCCGTAACTCGGATTAAAATACTTTCTACATGAAAGTTGCTCAGAACGACGAGACGAATCTGGATATGCGGTCCGTTCGTCCGCCACACACCCCTAACCTATCGAACCCGCAACTTTCCCCCTCCGGCTCCTCTGCCCGAAAACACGAAACACCGGGAATACTTTCCCGGGGGTTTTCCCCCCTTCACCGGTATCACCTACTACCGCGTTAGGGCACACCGAACACCGTGTATTGCCTTGATATATTTTGTGGTGCTTTGTTTGCTCTGTATTCATTATTTCTTCCCCCTCTTCTCTCCGGTAGACTACGAGACCGACGCTGCTGCTGACCAGTTCGACTACGGAGTTGACGACCCCTCTCTCTTGCCAGAGCAACCAGGCAAGCCCCCCCCTTGATCACCAGATATCAACATGTTACTGCTTTCGTTAATCCTATTCTGATGCATAGCCTGACATTGTCGCTACAACTGTTGATACCTTACCTGCAATCCTAAATGCTTAGTATAGGATGCTAGTTTATCATCATTGGCCCTACAGTCTTGTCAGTCTGCCTTGCTATACTATCGGGCCGTGATCACTTGGGAGGTGATCACGGATATATACTATACATACATACATACTATACAGATGGTGACTAAAGTCGGGTCAGCTCATTGAGTACCCGCAAGTGATTCTGACGAGGGGGCTGAAAGGACAGGTGGCTCCATCCCGGTAGAGGTGGGCCTGGGTTCCCGACGGCCCTCGACTGTTACTTTGTGGCGGAGCGACAGGGCAGGTTGAGACCACCTAGGAGACAGGTGGGCCTGGCCCTGTTCGGCATTCGCGGATACTTAACACGCTTAACGAGATCTTGGTATTTGATCTGAGTCGGCTACGAGCCTATACGCACTAACCATCTACGTGGGAGTAGTTATGGGTATCCCGACGTCGTGGTATCAGCCGAAGCACTTCAGACGTCAGCGACGGAGCGACGCGCGCCGAATTGGACTGGAACGCCACTAGGCTAGGTCTGCTTTCAGCCGCGTACGCAACGTGCAGGTGTGCTATGGGCGATGGGCCCAGACCCCTGTGCGCTTAGGTTTAGACCGGTGTGCTGGCCTCTCTGTTGAGCCTAGGTGGGGCTGCGACGTGTTGATCTTCCGAGGCCGGGCATGACCCAGGAAAGTGTGTCCGGCCAAATGGGATCGAGCGTGTTGGGCTATGTGGTGCACCCCTGCAGGGAAGTTAATCTATTCGAATAGCCGTGATCTTCGGTAACAGGATGACTTGGAGTTGTACCTTGACCTTATGACAACTAGAACCAGATACTTAATAAAACACACCCTTCCAAGTTCCACAGACAACCCGGTGATCGCTTTTCTACAGGGCGACGAGAGGAGGATCGCCGGGTAGGTTTATGCTATGCGATGCTACTGGAGCTGCTACTTGGAGATGCTACTTGGAGATGCTACTTGGAGGACTTCAATCTACTCGCTTCTACTTGATGCAAGACGGAGGCTGCCAGAAGCGTAGTCTTCGACAGGATTAGCTATCCCCCTCTTATTCTGGCATTCTGCAGTTCAGTCCACTGATATGGCCTCCTTACACATATACCCATGCATATGTAGTATAGTTCCTTGCTTGCGAGTACTTTGGATGAGTACTCACGGTTGCTTTCTCCCCCTTTTTTCCCCTTTTCCTTTCTTTCTGGTTGTCGCAACCAGATGCTGGAGCCCTGGAGCCAGACGACTACTACCCCGGAGGTGCCTACTACTGCGTGCAGCCCGCTGACGACGATAAGGAGTAGTTTAGGAGGATCCCAGGCAGGAGGCCTGCGCCTCTTTCGATCTGTATCCCAGTTTGTGCTAGCCTTCTTAAGGCAAACTTGTTTAACTTATGTCTGTACTCAGATATTGTTGCTTCCGCTGACTCGTCTATGATCGAGCACTTGTATTCGAGCCCTCGAGGCCCCTGGCTTGTATTATGATGCTTGTATGACTTATTTATGTTTTAGAGTTGTGTTGTGATATCTTCCCGTGAGTCCCTGATCTTGATCGTACACATTTGCGTGCATGATTAGTGTACGATTGAATCGGGGGCGTCACAGTCCACCTGTGTACAACTCACTCTGTGCATTTAAAAACCGAACCGAAAAACCATACCGAAAATAAACCGAACTGAACCAATTTTATGGTTTTTATGGTTTCTGGTTTCGGTATGGTATGAACTTTTCATACTGATTTGAACTTGGTTTTTATGGTATATACCGGAAAACCGAACGGTTAACCGAATAAACCGAAGTAAAAAATAAATTTATATTTCTTGAGATGAACAACCATATAAGCTGTCATTTTTTTATACATGAGTCAAATGCACTACTAAGCACGTAATTTTTTCTTGTAACATAGTCATTTTTCTATTTTTAAAATGCTAAGCACGTCCATAACCATCAATAGATGAATCAATGCATGCATATATACTTATATATATAGTCATATACTATTTGTGTAGAATTATGTGTTTTGAGTCATAAATTTGCTAATTATTATTACGTCATTTCCAAATTCGCATCAACTTTGGTTTTTATGGTATATATCGAAACTATACCGAAATAATTTGGTATATACCAAAACCGAACCGTATTTTAATTTCATACCATATTTACCGAAGTATTAATATCGTACAAACTGAAAAACCGTATAAATCGAACCATGTAAACCGAATTAACCGAACGCACAGGGTGATGTACAGCCAACTGGGGGGCTTATTTGTCAAAAACGTGAAATCTGAGAGGGTTTCTGAGAAAACTCATGCCAAACGCACCAGACCACGGCCTCTGGTCACTGCCAATGGGACCCGCGCCATGCTGTCTTGCTTAGTCAGCGCTTGATTCGTACAAAACTGAGAAAAGCACCGTATGCGAACAATTGAGCCAAGTTTTTCCACCACTTTGACGTATCTCACAACTTGTAGCACCAAAGTGAACATTCAGAACAAGTTGCGACACCAACAGTGTAATTGAGTCCTTCCAAAACATGACTTGGACTCATGGAGCAGTGGGAGCCGAGGTATCAGCTTTTGCTCTTACGGGAGATTATCAAATCCTGCTGCATGCCGGCAAGCAATATCATAAGTAATAAAGCTGCATGCCAACTCTTCCTCTGTACAAGCGGAGCGGCACCATCTGTACGTGCTGGGGCTTGTCTCGTGGTTAGTTGTCTGAACGTTCAACACTAATTGCGGGTTTGTGGCAGGCTTACGCGGGCTGCCACATTGCACCGCACTTATCCTAGCAGACTGTTATGGCACTCACGAATAGCGGCAACACGTGGGCGCCCACTTGCATCCTGAATGTCATTCAGCTCTTGTGAGTTGCAGTTGGATGATCCACTTTCATCATCCAAGCCTGTTTCTGGATCCATGGCAAGGGCACCATCAACATTAATGCCCGATAAAAGTTCTTGCATTTCATGAAAGGACTTGATGGGGTTGGAGAGCAAGTGCCTAGCCCTGTCCTGCATGCATGTGTATAATCTAATCAGTACCATAAGATTCTTTATGATGGTGTATTTTATATGAAACAAAAAACACTACACTAAGTTGTTCCTTTTCAGACTTTGAAATGGCCACTGTACATTTGGCTGCATCAAAACCACCACTCGTATTCATAGCTGTTTGGACTATCTTGCAATTCTTTTTGTAGAGTCTTTAGTGACGATCATCTTGGTCAAGTGGAACCCCCACAACGAACTCTTTGTTTAAAGTATCAAGTATCAACACACTTCGTATAGTGTTGCTTTTTGAACATGAAGCATGCATGTTACTCTTTTTGGGTACTCGATGTAACAATCCAGCATGAGCTTGGTCTGTTCTGTTGAGTATATTGTGTACGTGTATATGTGTGTAGGGCCCACCTCCTGTTTTTCTTGTATAGTTGAGGTTGTGGCTCACCTTTGTACTTATATATACATGCCTGGTGCACCGATCAATACATCGCGATTGCACAGCCATAACTTGTCCTTCTACATGGTATCTATCGCAGCAAGATCCTAACCCTAGCCGCCGCCGCCGCCGCCGCCGCCGCCGCCGCGCCTCCGCGCCGCCGCCGCCGCCGCCGCCGCCGCTGCCGCCGCCGCCGCGCCTCCGCGCCGCCGCCGCCGCCGCCGCCGCCGCTGCCTCACGCCGCCGTCACCAGCCGCCGCCGCCGCCGCCCCTGGTCACCGCCACCTTCACCCGCCCGCCCCGCCCGCCGCCGCCGCCGCCTCCTGTCCCGAGGCCGCCGCCGCCGCCGCACCGCTTCCGCTCCCTCCCTTCCCCGCGACGCACCTCTCTCCCATCCCCACCCGCGCCGCCCACCCCCCCTCCCAACCCGCGCCGCTCCCTCTCCCTCTCTGTAACTCGCGCCGCGCCCCAACCCGATCACCGCCGCCATCATGAGCTCCTCCTCCTCTACAGTCTCCAACCCGTTCGCCGGTCCCGACGTCACCCTCGTCCGCGACCTCAACATCCATGAGCGCGTCCCGGTCAAGCTTGACCACACCACCGCCTCCTACTCCGCGTGGAAGCGGTACTTTTCGCTCGTGTTCCGCGAGTACCTCCTTCACGGCCACGTGGACGGCACCGTGGACTCCGCGCTCATGATCCATGACGAGGAGTGGATGATCCTCGACGCCACCATCATTCGCTGGTTCTACCTCACCATCTCCAGCGACATCTTCCACACTGTGGTGAACGACGGGGACGACGCCCATGCGGTCTAGACCAAGCTCAACGGCCTCTTCACCGACAATCGACTGCAGCGCAAGGTCCTCCTCTATGGTGAGTTTTACGGGTGCCAGCAACTTGACTCGTCCATCGATGATTTTTGCATGCGTCTCAAGAAGCTCGCCGATGAGCTCCGTGATCTGGGGGAGAAGATCGGCGACGAGCTCCTCATCAGCACCCTCTCCGGCGGCCTCAACGAGGACTTCGGGAACGCCGCCTCCAACCTCACCCTCATCCCGGAGCCCACCTTTGGCAAGGTGGTCGCGTACCTCAAGCTGGAGGAACGCCGGATGCGGGCGGCCAGGACGCGCGCCACCCACACCGTCCTCGTTACCGGCACACGTGGGGGTTCGGCCCCACCACCGTCTCGCCCGACGCCGCCCCCGCAGGCGGCGCCCGCCTTCCCGCCGGGCTTCCCGCCCGCCCCACCCGCCCCCTTTCCGCCGCCCCAGCCGGCGGGCAATGGGGGAGGCCGTCGCGGCGGCCGCCGGGGTGGCCGCAAGCAGGGAGGCGGCGGCGGCGGTGCTCAGGGAGGAGCGCCACGCCAGCAGCAGCCGGCTCCTCAGCCGGCGGCCCCGTGGTACGCCCGTCAGAACCCGTGGACCGGCCTCGTCCATGCCTATTCTATGCCGGTTCCACGGGCTCCTACTCCGGGTCTTCTCGGCACTCGGCCTCCGTCACACCAGGCGTATTACGCCGCGCCGCAGCCCTATGCGGCACCCTACGGGCAGCAGCCGCCGACAGGCGGGCCGCCGCTGCTGCCCCTGACGTCTACGCCATCTCTTCCGCCGGTGCCATGGGACCCAGCTCTCCTGGCGGCTCTCCACACCGCCCCTTCCCCGTCCAGCTACACCGGCGGCAGCGATTGGTACATGGACAGTGGCGCCACCGCTCATATGGCGGCGTACCCCGGTAACCTCCATACTGCCCACCCTGTCCACACCTCCAACCGCATCACCGTCGGTGACGGTTCTTCTCTTCCTATCACCCATATTGGACATACATATTTTCCGTCTAACTCCACCCCTATCTCCATGTCTAATATTCTTATTTCTCCTGATCTTATTAAAAATCTTGTTTCCGTCCGTTCTCTTACACGTGAAAATCCGGTGACCGTTGAATTTGACGACTGTGGTTTTTCTGTTAAGGACGCTCGCACGCGGATGGTGCTCCACCGATGTGACAGCCCCGACGAGCTCTACCCGGTTCACTCCGCCGCCTCCACCACTTCCGCCGCCCCTGTCGCTCTCGCCACCGGAGTGGATCTCTGGCACGCTCGCTTGGGTCATCCTAATCATGCCACCCTTCGCCACATACTTCGGAGTTTTTCTTTCACGTGTAATAAGAACGAGGATCACTCGTGTCATGCATGCCGTCTTGGCAAACATGCTCGTCTTCCGTTTAGGGCTTCTTCCTTTGTTGCATCATACCCGTTTGAGTTGATTCATAGTGATGTTTGGACATCTCCTGTTGCAAGTAATACGGGCTTTCTTTATTACCTTGTCATCCTTGATGATTTTTCGCATTATGTGTGGACCTTCCCGTTGCGCCGCAAGTCGGACGTTATCTCCACTCTTGTCGGTTTCTACTCTTATGTCCGCACGCAGTTTGGCCGGCCCATTCTTGCGTTGCAGACAGACAACGGGAAGGAATTTGACAACACCGCTGTGCGCGATCTTCTCGCCACACATGGCACGATTTTTCGTCTCACTTGCCCGTACACCTCGCAGCAGAACGGTCGTGCTGAGCGCATCCTTCGCACTCTTAATGACTGCATTCAGACTCTTCTCTTTCACGCCAATGTGCCTCCGCGCTTTTGGCCTGACGCTCTAGCCACCGCTTCCCTCCTCATAAACATCCGTCCATGTCGTACTCGCGGGAACTTTACACCTCACCACCTTCTCTTCGGTGCACCCCCCTCTTATGAAGGGCTTCGCATTTTCGGCTGCCTGTGCTACCCTAGCATCGCTGCCACTGCGCCTCATAAGCTCGCACCCCGCTCCGTCGCCTGCATTTTTCTCGGCTACCCACCTAACACTAAGGGCTACCGCTGCTACGATCCAGTCTCTCACCGTGTTTTCACCTCCCGACACGTTTACTTTGATGAGATGGTCTTCCCGTTTCAGCAGCAGGCACCCCTCGTCGTCTCATCACCGCCGGCCACCGCAGGCCCATCGACGACCTCGTCAGGTGGACGAGCACGCCTGGTTCGTGGACCGCCTCCGGGCTTTGGCGGTCCACGGGCCCTATTGCCGGCGTCCTCCACGGCCGGCCCTGCCGTTCCGGCCGGCGCCCCGCCTTCACCCGCCGCCCCCGACTCGGGCGCCGCGGGGTCGGGCGCCTCCTCCGCCGCCCTGACGCCGGCCGCCTCGCCGGCCGCCTCGACGGCCTCGCCACCGGCCGCCTCGCCGGCCGCCTCGACGGCCTCGCCGCCGGCCGCCTCGCCGGCCGCCTCGCCGGCCCCGTCGCCGGCCGCCTCGCCGGCTCTATCGCCGGCCGCGACGCTGGCCGCGACGCCGGCTGTGACGCCGGCCTCCTCGCCGGCCACCTCGCCGGCCGCGACGCCGGCTGTGACGCCGGCCTCCTCGCCGGCCACCTCGCCGGCCGCCTCACCGGCACCGGTGGCCCCGTCCGGTCCTGTCACCCGTGCTCGCGCCGGCATTCACTGCCCGAGCCTCCGCTACTCGCGTGACGAGTACGTCCTCGCCGCCTCTGCCGCGGAGCCGTCACCCATTCCTGCGTCCGCCCGCGCCGCCCTCCGTGATCCTCACTGGCTTGCGGCGATGCAGGAAGAGTTCGACGCTCTCCAACGAAACCGCACCTGGACTCTGGTTCCCCGGCCTCCTCGCGCCAACGTCATCACCGGCAAGTGGGTCTTCCGTCATAAGACCCGCTCAGACGGTTCACTTGAGCGCTACAAGGCTCGCTGGGTGGTCCGCGGTTTCCGCCAGCGCGCTGGAGTTGATTTCACGGAGACGTTCGCCCCGGTTGTCAAACCGGGCACGATCCGCACTGTCCTCCAGCAGGTGTGTCTCCACATGCACGCCCCTCGTGACTCTCACTGGACTCTCGTGAAGCGGATCCTTCGCTACATCCGCGGCACGTTGTCCCTTGGGTTGACACTCACGGCGTCCACTTCTCTGGAGATGGTGGCTTACTCCGATGCAGACTGGGCCGGCTGCCCCGACACTCGTCGGTCCACCTCTGGCTATTGCGTCTACCTCGGTCCTTCCCTCGTCTCGTGGTCGTCCAAGCGACAACCCACGGTTTCGCGCTCTAGCGCGGAGGCTGAGTACCGAGCTGTGGCCAACGCTGTCGCCGAGTGCACCTGGCTTCGACAGTTACTTCAGGAGCTACATCACGATGTCTCCCAGGCTACGGTTGTCTACTGCGATAACGTCTCTGCGGTGTACCTCTCCGCCAACCCCGTTCATCATCGCCGGACGAAACACATCGAGCTGGACATTCACTTTGTGCGCGAGCAGGTGGCTCTTGGACGCATGCGGGTTCTCCATGTGCCGACTGCTCAGCAGTTCGCTGATGTGATGACGAAGGGACTGCCGACTTCCACCTTTGAGGAGTTTCGTTCCAGCCTCTGCGTCACTGGCGCCGCTTCGACTGCGGGGGGTGTTGAGTATATTGTGTACGTGTATATGTGTGTGTAGGGCCCACCCCCTGTTTTCCTTGTATAGTTGAGGTTGTGGCCCACCTTTGTACTTATATATACGTGCCTGGTGCACCGATCAATACATCGCGATTGCACAGCCATAACTTGTCCTTCTACATGTTCATTCCAACTTTATGGTTCTCTGCTGATAAGCTCCATCGCCGTCCAACTTTTCCCTTTCCCTTTGCCATGGCCAATCCAATGAGAAGAAATGATTTCTTATGAAGTGATGAAATGGGCAACATTAAGCCACACGATAACGAGCAGAACCAGCCAGAAAACTAAAATTATTTGAATAATAAATAGCTTATATAGGCCATACAAGCAGCAATAGGTGTGTAGCGATGAAAACAGCATGGAGTCACAACAGCATGGGACATTAATGAGTATTGATTGTGGGTACTCATACTAGGTACCCTTGTATGCCATACTGGCCTGTGTATACACATGGCCATGGGGCCCATGAAGGGGCTGACCGACCTAGGTTGTGTGAGCCGGGGTCCCCTAGAGGAAGGCTTGCAGGTTGCTTGGCGAGAGATCATGAGATTTACTCATAATATGGCCTGTAGTTCTGCTCGTACAAGAGAAGGTCACCGACATACCTTGACCATATAAAGGGCGCCAAGACCTCGCAGGAAGGTCAAATTGTACACAAGTCGTGACCCTAGGGACAGGAACCCTATCAATCCTGTGCGTCTTGCCTAGTTTTGTTAGCCGCGAGTTAACCAACTTGGTGGGATCTCTCATTGTAACCATGCAGGGGAACTGGATGTCAATAGATTGATAGATAAGAGTACATCTAGTCCATAACCAGGAGATACAAGTGAAAACTGAAAAAAAAAACCCCATAAAAATCAACTATGACCTCCACGACCTGACCCGGCCAACAGACAACAATGACCTGACTCGGCCAACAGGGAAGGAGCGACCTGAATCATGTCAGGACTACCAATTTTCCATTGCTTGCAATCATCCAATGGTGTGCATCAGTTTTGATCTGTTCTTAGACTCTGCAACGGTGTTTGGACCTTATCAAACACTCTTTTGTTCTTCTCTCTCCAGACCGACCACACGACCAGAATTATCAAGGAATTTAGAGTTTTCCTAGTCACCTGTTGCAGCCTCACTCGCTGAAGACCACCAAACGCGGAGCCGTCTATCTTGATATATGATCCAATCAAGGCATCAGGGCTATTACTCACGACAAGGGGCCCCGAGCCTGGGCAAATCGTGTCCAAAGACCCCTGGCGACCTGAGGTGACGTCCCAGGTCCAAATAAATCATGCGCAGCTTCCATACTGCTACAACCCACCGGCGAAATCCTCCTATAGATAGGCATTACAACACACAATAAAATACTACTTGTCATCCTCAATGTTGTTGCTCTTGATGTTTTGATTAGCATCTGCTTGACCTATTTTATCTTTCCACATGCAACCTGCTAGTTGGTGCCTCTAAGTGCACTAGTCTGATCTAGTACTGGTCCCTATTAAGTGCCCATGCCTGACTCTCAAGACGCATCTCATGCTACACCCTATTTGCTCCTTGGTAGGGCTGTGTATCAAGAATCTTCATCATAAACATACTCATCACTCTAGGATCCAATTGTGAAGTACACTACTTGCAACCACAATCTGTCCCACCGCACGCATATAGATTTCAAGTTGTTCTTCCACTGGCATGCAAAGTGTCTACCAAGAAACCACGTGATCTGAGATGGCCACAAAGGTTATGATAGGAAGCTTTTTCAACATCGTGCATGGCCACAAACGATTAGACCGCGTGAATGGTCTGATCCTACTCGTGGATCAATAAATTTGTCCATGGACTAGCGTGTAAGCCCTAGAGGCAACAACGAATCAATAATAAAACAGAAAAGGAGGCTTCTTCTCACGGCTGTGCTCTCAGGAGCTTGGTCTGTGACAGTTAAGTGTGTTAAACGATCTAATTGCTTCAACAAATAGGCGTTCAGCCTTCGATAATGATATCTGTTGCAACAGACTGTTTGCACAGTTCGCCCAGTCGTCATCCATGCCAAAATACTCGATCAGGTGGCCTATGCATTTTATTATTTGCTGTTAGCAAGCTTATTGCCCCCATTTCACACTATAACTCCATGTCCACTATGCATACTCCCTCCGTTCCAAATTACCCGTCGTGGTTTTAGTTCAAACAAATTTAAACTAAAACCACGACGAGTAATTTGGAACGGAGGGAGTACATGCCAAGGAGGCAAGGGTACACTAAAGTCTAACAGAGAGTTAATGGCGGTGGGACATGATTTTTTTTGGTTCAGTTCGCCCCCCTTTTTAATTTTTATTTTTATTTTCGATGCAGATCAGTGGTATGCAGTCTAATTCACATGGACTTCACTTGTCATTAACAACTCACTACATGCAGGAGCATCCCTATTCACGCGTGCTACGAGTTAGTTTATATCCAAATTGAGATATATTGATGTGTACAGATATATCCCAATTCAGTCACAATCTCTTGTTAAAATAGGGGTATAATTGGAAATGTTGCAATAACTACATGCTTGATTTCATTGGAGTATGAACAATGTGCTCATTTCAACGGTAAGGGGACAGAATCAAGCAAGTTTCAACACTACGAGGGGGTGTCCAACCTAGAAAGTTTCTGGTATTTGACAGCCTGGCACCGAGACCAGCAACTTATTGAATCGCCGGTCCTGTCTGATACTTAGAGGAGGAAGTACAAACTGGAAGGAAATAACTTAGTACTGGAGTGATGTGGCACTCTTGGTAATGGACCAGGTAGCTCACATTGTTCATGCTCTCGTCAAACTACCAATCCCATGACAATGGACTAGTGGATGTTGTTTTCAAATATTTATCTTGGAATCTCATGCATATTTGAATTTGATATTAGCGTAAAGAAAAATATGTGTATACCATATCGTGTATTTGCCAGTATGACAACCACTTTGCTGAAGAGATGCTTTATGCATGCACGCGTGTCACCAAATCAAATGTGCCTTGTTTTGATGCTCACTTTCAGAATTGAAACCAGCATCGCCGTCTTCTAATCATTGCAATATTCCTTGCATGAATGATCTGTAGATATGAATATTGTATATGTGCTCACATGTACATGTGGTCTTTAATTTTTTTCCCTCTATGAACAGCTTGTTTAGACAAGATACTTATCTACAAAGTTGCACTGATACGGATACGCATATCAGTATCGGGTCGATACTGATACGTAAATACGGCATTTTCAGAAAGCGCCAATACAGGGATACCCACTGGCCAGCAACAGCCAGTGACAGACACGTGTAGAACAAGTGAGCTACGGTAGCATGAGAGAGAGGAAGAGGAACAGGAGCACCGGAGCTGGCCAAGTGAGCAAACTTGCTGCTGCTTGTCGGAGGGGGGCGGCGAGTAGGTTCTGGCTGCTGGATACCGCCGGCTTGCTACCAGCGAGCTGCTGGTGGAGGAGCCGCCGCGTAGGCCATGAGGGGTCAGGAGAGGAATCGTGGTTTGCTGTGTGAGAGGAGAAAGAGGGGCAAGAGCCCCGAGCCGCTGCATCTGATGGCGCCGCCGCCGTCTAGGTTGGGACATAGGGGATATCGGGTCAGAATATGCTCTGCTTAATGGGCTGATGATGGGCCGAAAGTATCCACAACGTATCACGTAGGTATCCTGCACGGAGACGTCCGGAAGAAGAGATCCATGGCGGACTCGGCCGAGTGCTCGATTTGCCATGCGGCCGTTGATAACTGAAGACACTCACTATTCGAATGTCATATGGCCAAATGTGTGTGGGCACTTGCGGACGAGGAGGTAACAGAAGTGATCATTTCAAACAGGGCGGAGGATGCTAAGCTGTGGCTGTTTTGGCTAATGGATACCTTACCTACGGTGGAACTTACCCGAGTTCTGATGACTATGTGGGCTATTTGGTGGGCCCGGAGGCGAGCCATACATGATGATCAATTCCAGAGTCCTATGAGTACTCATTGCTTTGTCAATAAATTTTTGGAGGAGCTGGAGATGGTAGCAGATCAGCGCCCCAACGCCCAAGGATATGCTAGAGACTTGCATGTGAATGCCCAAGAAGCACAGGAGGCTAGAACTAGTGCGTGTGCTTTTCCTGCACCTTCCGCTGCTAGTTGGCTCCCTCCACAAGAGAGTGATGCAAAATTGAATGTGGACGGCGGCATATGCAGGAGAGGCGATCGAGGGGCTGCAGCTGTTATATGCCGAGACAAGACTGGTCAGTACTTGGGGGCTTCGGCGATGGTTTTCGACGGTCTCGTCGACCCGGCGACTCTTGAAGCCCGAGCGTGCAGTGAAGCACTGGCGCTAGCATCAGACCTAAACCTCCAGTCTATTTGTGTGGCGTCTGA
This sequence comes from Triticum aestivum, assembly GCF_018294505.1. Lineage (NCBI taxonomy): Eukaryota > Viridiplantae > Streptophyta > Magnoliopsida > Poales > Poaceae > Triticum > Triticum aestivum. Next base: position 110,185,210 of record NC_057812.1, read on the forward strand.
CTGCGCAGAGGTGGTCGCAAATCTGGAGACTGGAGGTCCGTGCCGCTACTCTATGATTTGTGAGGAGTTCAGAGCACAAAGAGTTCCTTTTGATTGTATTCGAGTAGTTCATGAGAGGAGGATTCATAATGCTGAGGCCCATTCGTTGGCCAAAGCGGCCTCCTCTCTCTCTTCTGGGCGCCACGTGTGGCTAGATGTTTTGCCCAATATCATCTGTATTCCGTCGAAACTTGATACTTAATAAAGTTTTACAGATGCTCAAAAAAGGTATCCTGCACGTAGTGATGCAAAGCGGTGCCCGGATCCGTCCCGCTTCGTATACAAAATGAGTAAAACTAGTTGTAGCTTTTGTTAGATAAAGCTAGTTTATTTTGTACTAGCAGATTGATTTTGCGGGACTATGCGGGATGCCCGCCTGCATCCCTAGGCTGCACGTATCGGGAATGAAGATCAATTGTTTTTAACACTATTTTCGGGGATACTCTGCTGATACGCATCCAGCACGTATCGGGCTGATACAGATTCGCTAGGGCCTGGATGTATCCGTGTTTTCTAGTTATCTAATTGCCTTTTCATCGAATTTGCCGAGATAATTTTATGCTAATTCATCAGTGATTATGCTTTAATGTGTTAATTTTGTTATTATACAGCAACTACTTTGCTGGGTTGGAAAGCTGGGGAGATCCCACTCCTAGACCATCGCCCTTTACTCTGAAGGAGCTGGGTGATGCCTGGGTTGCTGCTGCAAAGCGCCAGCTCATTCACAGGCCCAAGTCACCGACCTGTGAGGAGCGGCTAAGGCGCCTGCGAGAGCATGATCGGAAGAGTTTGATGATAGCATTGGGTGTCTATGCTGAACAAAACAATATGCAAGTATGTGACCAGAATCAAAATATTTAAGTTGGTGATATATTTTATTTAACCATTGGTTTATGACTATTCTGTTTATTTCAGACTACTTTGTTAGTTAATTAGTGGTTAGAATAGTTAATATCCCATGCCTTGATTTGTTTGTTGAATTAACAAAAGGTTGTGGAACTACAACTACACCTTGCTCCTACAAAGTGATAGATCACTAGTGTTGAAGGAACTACAACGTGTTTTGCTGGATACCAAGCATGAGTTCAGTCCAAAACTCCTAGAACACAAGCTCCAGTCCATGATCTTAGATAAGAATACCAAGTTCTGTTATAGCCTTATAGGACCTCAATTATAGGGCTTTGGCAAGCCTTTACATCTTAACTTGTACTTATATAGCTAAACACTCTGGAAAACAGTAGTTAAGGTTCAACTTGTACTCAGAGCTAGAAGACTAGAAAATAGTAGCTAAGGTTAAGAAAACAAAAGAAATACAACTACATATGACTTAAGGACCATCTTATCTAGAATGGAGTAGAAGTAATGACTTGTGATTTTTTTCTTTAATTTTCTTTATTGTTCCTCGTCATTTGCAGATTAGAAATGTAAACATATCTTGTCAGGCTTATTAGTTTACACGCATCATTTTTATTTCAGCCTGCTGACCTTGAACTGATAGAAGTGAAGGAAAGAAATCTAGTCGACGAGGAGGGAAAGGGTTATGTGCATTTCAATTTTCTTGTGAAAATGCAACATAACCCATCTAGTTTGTTCTTTGCGGAGGTGCATCCGGACTGTAGAGAGGGGGAGGATGTGTATCTTTGCACTCCTCTGGAAGCTAATGACTCGGGTAACTATCTATTATGTTGTTCAGATTGATATTTTTTCAGAAATTTTTGTTATGCATCTCTACTAATAATACACTTTCTCTGTTTTATAAGGTGACTGTTATGGGTGCAAGGACCGTGCAAAGGAGCTTATGCATCCCAATAGCGGTGGCTACTTGGGGGGGCATATGGATGTTGTTTTCCCCTTTATTTATGTAAGTGGTGAAGAAAGTGAAGATGAGGCCTGATTTCTCCTGGTTTGCATAGTTTCTTGTGGACATGAGTGTTAGTCGTAGCGTGACGTCCTAGTGGTCGAGTCTGACAAAATGGGGTTGTGCTAGTTAGTGGTCGTAAGGAAGGATCAATCCTCCTCACAAGGCTTCAATATGATTTCTCTCTCTTTGATTTTGAACGCAGTTGTTCTACTCTGAGTAGAGAGGGAGCTACGCTTGAAAAAACTACTGTAGAGAGGAAGCTTTATGATAAGGTGTTGCGAAGTTGCAAAAGACGGATGAATGTTTCCTGTACATCTTGTTAGCAGAATTTTTGTTTCAGTGCTTTAATTTTTGGGATAGTGTTGCAAAGCTAAGGGGTTGGACCATAGTATAATATATTACCTCCGTCCTAAATTACTTGTCTTAGATTTGATTAGATATGAATATATCTAACACTAAGTAATTCAGGACGGAGGGCGTATTATTCTTGTATGCCTGTAGCTTGGCAGGTGGATTAGGTTTATTCCAGGAACTCGAGAACCTTGTATATGCACACCATCATTTTATGGGATTCTCAAATCATAAAAACCAAAGATTTAAAAACTACAGTATTTTATCCTATAGGTACAAGATACCGCTGCAATAATATAGTACCATATTATTTTGGAGTATTACTGTAAATTTGTTTAGCTAGAGCTTATATGTAATGTAAACTAGCAACAGAGCTGCCGTTTGTTATTCTTTTTTAGTGTGCTCAGTTTTTAGAAAAGAGACCTGGGGTTCCTTTTTAATACAGAGAAGGAAAACATAGTTTTGTAAATACTGTAGTATTCCAATTATCCCTAGCGAAACATGTTCTACCGTTTCATTTGTAAGCTTCACTAAGAAAATAATTCTTTAGGTCAACTTTAAGAGTGGTGCTTTCAGATTTGCGAATGCCCAACTTCCTCAACGGTTTGTTTCTTGCAAAACACGAGATGAACTGATCAAAAACATAGGGAAACAAACAATACACTTGCGCACGAGAGATACTCTAAAAAATGTGAAAGAATTATGAAGCAATAATTTTACCATGCGATTCCATCAACTAAGTGTGAACTAACTATACATACTAATAATTACGAAATGCAACGACAGTACTATTAGCATATTTCCAATTTTATATACAGTCATATGTTTGAACCCGTCTGGAAGCCTGAGATAGGAGTACGGCTCTTTGAATGGGATATAGTGGAGTATAAAACTATCACATTCCATTCAACCCTAGCAAAAAACTACAGTACCACTCTAAAAAAATAGTAAAAACATTACCAATTTTTTACTAATTTGTTGCAAAAAATTACCAAGTCAGAGGTCGATTAGGCTCATTTAAATCTGTTTATGGCAGGCTTGGCCCATGCGTCATGGCTAACGTGGCACCTTAAGTCAATGCCGTATGTTTGACCGGTAAGTTAGGCGTTATGACATGTAAGACCCCACATGTCAGTCTCAAAAGAAATCCCCAAGTCTCCTCGTTCCTCCGGCCCGCCCACCTCGTCATCCTCGGCCATGGCAGGCAGCCACCACCGCCGGACGAGGGCAAGGTCAAGAGCGTCGGTGGCGCGGGGCCCATTTTGCGGCCGCCCGGAGGTCAGCTCACCACTGCTCGCGCTCGCTTCCAGTTGCTTGTGTGCTATAGCTTGGCCCGGCAAGTGTGGCAGCCAACCATCCAGCTCGGATGTGAGCCGCGCTCGGGCCAACAAGCCAGCTCGGGCGGAGGCCAGTGCGGCCACTTGCTCGCTCAGCGGCGCGACGGCCGGCAGCCTGCTTGACAACCACGCCCTGCGGCACGGGGCCAGCTCGCCCATAACCGGCACCGGCGACAGTCACACATACAAACTGTTTGAAGAAATGTCCAGGGAAAATGCTTGAAGGAGGAAGAAAATGATTGATGCTTACATATGGATCCCACCTATCATAACAGTTAACACAATGGTCAATCAAGCGCGGAGTTGACTACTCTGCCACGTCAGCGCTTGCGAGGGGCCCAACCTGTCATAAACGGGCTTAAACGAGCCTAATCGGTCACTTTTCTAACTTGGTAATTTTTTGCAACAGATTAGTAAAAAAATAATAGGTTTTTGCTAATTTTGTGGAGTTGTAGTTTTTTGCTAGGGTTGGATGGAATGTGTGTTTTTTTTCTTAAAAAAATACTCGCTCGATTCGGTGAGCATACAAACACTTTGGGCACTAACAATAGAAATACTTGATTCAACTGTCAAGATAGTACAAAGAATATAAAAAATAAAAATTACATCCAGGTCCGAGACCACCTAACGATGACTCAAAGCACTTGAGCGAGCCGAAGAGATGACGGAGCCGGACAAACATTGTTGTAGTATATAGTCAAGAAGTCGTCGTGCTAAGACCCCATAGGACCAGCGCACCACAACAACCGGCACCTGATGAAGAGGAGCGTAAATCGGAAGGATCCAACCTGCACACACAAACTGTGACGAAAGAAGACCGGATCCAAGCGGATCCACCGAAGACAACGTCGACCGGATCCCACAAGATCCGTCGGAGGCACGCCACCACGCGCCCTCCAACGACACTAGAAACACCGTCGGGGCGGGGAGAACCTTATTCCATTTTCAGAAAGCCGTCGCCGCATCTTCTTCCTGAACATGGTACAAACCCTAGCAAAACTCAGAAAAACACATAAAAACGGAGCCCTCCCGCCGACAAAGGTAAGGATCCACTGTGCCTCCATGGTCCTAGACCATAGGAGACGAGGCGTACATGCGGCGACAAGAGGCAGTGGAGACCCTAGGTGTGCGCCTTGGGTCGCAGCCTCAACACGAGCGAAGGTGTAACTAAAAGTACGATGTTTAACACTTGGTAATACTCCCTCCGTTTTTTTTAGTTTGCATATAAGATTTTGTCAAAGTCAAACTTTGTTGGAAAAAATATCAACATCTATAATACTAAAGTTATATGGTATGAAAGTTGATTTCATGATGCATCTAACAATATTGATTTCATATTGTGAATCTTCGTATTTTTTTCTATAAACTTCGTCAAAGTTGACAAAGTTTGACTTTGACCAAATCTTATATGCAGACTAAAAAACCCGGAGGGAGTATTAAAATAGTATAATGGAAATAAAGGGGTTTGTGTCTTCAATGGGAAAATGGGGAAAATGTAAGTATGGTGAATAGAGAAGAACTTAATTGCTGCTATCATGGAATCATTTTTGTGTGTAGTTGTATTACAATGAGTATTTGATAAGTAAGTGTTTTGCATATTTGAGATCACCATATTTGATATTTTGAACAGTTCTGTCCAAACAACCCAATGGCGTGAGCTATGAATATCTATGCACTTCTTTGATCTCTTTGCTTCAACTTCCAAACTCAACGGCATAAATGCCAGCTTCGTTAGAGTGATCACTATCATATTCAACCATATGCAGTTAAGGACACTCGATTTTATATCTATGCACTTCTTTAATCTCTTTGCTTCGGCTTTGTTGGGCCAAAGCTTGTTCTAGGACTTGGTTAATGCTTAAAAACTCGTAGCCTTCTAACTTCTCTTTGATATGAGTTTTTAAACCATCAAGCACAAGATCCGCCGAATCTCTCTCGATTCTCCAAGCTATAGCACCCATTTTTTGTATGTTGACGTAATCGGAGACTGATTCATCATACTTTTGTCTAACTGATGTAAGATGGGATAAGTTAAGCTCATTGTCACCACTATAAAAATGGTCATGGAATTTTTGTTCTAACTAAAACCATGTATGAATAGAATCAAGTGATAAAGCAGACAACCATGAGAATGCAGTACCGGTCAAAAACAAGGGAAAATAACATACTCTCCACTCGTCTAGTGAACCGGCTTCACCCAATTGCGCCAAGTATTGGCTAACATGGTCCCATGTAGTTTTTGTTCTTTTTTTAGGAAACGACAGGAGCACTGCCTTTTTCTTATAGAAGGGATGGAGAAAAAACACAATTGCAGAGGGGCGACCGTTTCTAGGGAACATCGTAGGAACCACTAAAAAGACTGATCTAAAAACTAGTTTAGCCAATACCGGCATTTGGCAAGCTTCCTACAAATGCCAATTCATGCTGGTTAGTTGCGTCTAGGGCTAGTGCCGCAACCTCGAGGTGCGTCAGTCGTTGTCCAGTGAAAACACGCCTATTCCCTCCTTCCAGATTGACCATAATGTGTAGATGATTCTCCCGCTCCGCCTCCTGCGCACCTGCTTGGACTGTGATGTCAGCGTCGTGTCCCACTACTCGGACACGTTTCCTAGCTCCAGGAGGAAGCCCGAGATTGGTACGCCCTCGTTTGTCCATGTTCACCTGGTTTCAGACCGCGACCGTGAAGGGACAATCCTTGCATGGGTGAGTTGATGTTTCTGGTTGTTGGAGGCATAGCAGGCACCTGGGGTCATGATGCCACCCCCTCACAGCCAACATATCCGCGGTGAGGATTTTCCGTGCAGAGCGAGCTAGGCGAAGAATTTGCACTTGGGCTCAGTCTTTGCGGACCAGACCTTGGCCGTGTTGAAACATGTGTAGGAGCCGAAGAATTGCGCGCCGTAGGCCAAAGCAACAGAGTATGACCAAAGGTGGTTAAGTTCCAGTGAATGCAGTCCTCTTGGGCATGCAGAAGGGTTGTCTGATTGATCCACTCAGAGAGAGTCACAAATTCTCCCAGTTGCTGCATGGCCTGAAGTTTGACCACCGCCCTGGTCCTGTTCTCGTTCGTGAGTTCATTGTGCACCGGTCTGTTCTTTCTGGAGGTTATCTTGTAAAGCTCTGGAGCTAGAAGCTTGAGGAGGCCACTTCCAGTCCAATTGTCATGCCAGAAGAGGGCCTTTTACCCATTGCCCAACGTAATTGAGGTGCACGCGCGAAAGAGGTTCAGGTATGCTTGGTTGCATGGTAACTCAGATACCCGTCCATGGCCTCTCTGGATCAGTCCATTGTAGCCACGACCACCGAAGATGCAGGGAGCGGCCGAATCTCTCTAGGTCCATGATCCCTAGGCCGCCCAAATGCTTCGGGCGGCAGACGGTCTTCCAATTAACAAGGTAGTGACCACCCGAGGTTTGAGATTGGTCTTCTTTTTGCGAGATGAAGGCTCGAATTATTTTGTCGATCTTTCTTAGGGTCATGTTGTAGGGTGGAGAGCCTAAGTGGATATCTTTCACGAATTGGAGGGGGATCCATGAAGAACGCGAAGAACACGAAGAACAAGAGGGGAAATCACAAGGGGAACACTCAAGAACAAGTCCAATCACACATCCACTAGACCAACAAACACACATGATTCACAAGGTACAAGAACAATCAATGGGAAATAAGATACATGGTAAAGTTCATCTCAAATCCAAAGGAGATGAGGTCTTGATGATCTAGATATATCCTTCCCACAAGGAGGTCTTGAATCCCTAGGGATCTTCTCTAATGGAGGCCTTGAACTCCAATGGAGTCTTCTCTCTCAAGAGGAATCCCGCAAGGGGAGATACATGAGCTAAGCTCTGATGTCTAGATCTATTCTTAGAGTCCCTAAAATGAAGGAGAAGGAGGCAAGGAGGGGGCAAGTGAGGGCGAAAAGGTAAAGTTACATGGGCCTTACCCAAATTCGGTCTGCAGATGCACTACCGGACAGTCCGGTACGGGGGGCCGGACAGTCCGATGAAAATAGAAACTTTTGGGCGTCTAGAAATTCTACTACCGGACTATCCGCTTGGGGGACCGGACTGTCCGGTAGCACAATTTCTGCACAGACCAAAACTGCTCTCTGGATGGACCGGACTGCCCGGTTGGGCGACCGGACAGTTCGGTAGTGCAAATTTTGCACCGTCTTCTTCCATCATCGCTTCCAAGCTTCCCTCTCAGACGGTGTAGTCGTATAGTTGTGCTTGCACTCCTCCTCATCATCCGTGGTGCTCCGATGATACCTATGCATGCACATGAGAGGAGTGTCAAGTAGTATACCATCCTCGATGGGGTCAAGTGAACACGTGTAGAGGAGATGATTCACCTTTGTGTATGTGAAGTAGATGTCGCACATGTCACTCCCCAAACAGACTCTTGACATGGTGATGTCTGTACAATGCTCCGCATCATCCCCTTCCCCTTGGGAAAGATCCGCCATCAGATCGAAAACCAAATCACCATGGGAAAGAGATGGCCTTTGTCAGTGTCAAAACCGGCGGATCTCGGGTAGGGGGTCCCGAACTGTGCGTCTAAGGCGGATGGTAACAGGAGGCAGGGGACACGATGTTTTACCCAGGTTCAAGCCCTCTTGATGGAGGTAAAACCCTACGTCTTGCTTGATTATTCTTGATAACATGAGTAGTACAAGAGTTGATCTACCATGAGATCAGAGATGCTAAACCCTAGAAGCTAGCCTATGGTATGATTGTATGTTGTCCTACGGACTAAAACCCCTCTGGTTTATATAGACACTGGAGGGGGCTAGGGTTACACAAGGTCGGTTACAAAGAAGGAGATATACATATTCGTATTGCCTAGCTTGCCTTCCACGCCAAGTAGAGCCCCATCCGGACACGGGACGAAGTCTTCAATCCTGTATCTTCATAGTCCAACAGTCCGGCCAAAGGATATAGTCCGGCTGTCCGGAGACCCCCTAATCCAGGACTGCCTCAGTAGCCCCTGAACCAGGCTTCAATGACGATGAGTCCGGCGCGCAGTGTTTGTATTTGGCATTGCAAGGCGGGTTCCTCCTCCGAATACACCACGGAAGAATTTGAATATAAGGATAGTGTCCGGCCCTGCAAAACAAGTTTCCACATACCACCGTAGAGAGAATAATATTTCCACAAATCTGATCTGCTGACATGTTTTGGCAGCATGACAACATGCCCTGGCCCGGTAATTATTCGAACCGTTTTTCCTTAACCAGCCCCGCACATAACGCGAGGCGGTTTCCTGACACGTCTTGTCAAAGCAGAGATCGTGCCCCCCTTATTACGGGATTCTCATCAATACGGACGTGGGTAACCCAACCACGCCATCAATTATGGCGCTTGGGGGATAAGAGAGTTTTACAAGGCAAGTGGGGGCGCACAATTTAGTCCGCACTTATAAAGGGATAAGATCTCACCTTTTTCTACCCACGCCTTCTTCCTCCTTGCTCATCCATTCTCGCGCACTCGAGCTCCAGTGCCCAAGTCCGCATCCTCCTCCTCAACTCTCTCCAAAGCATGTCCGGAGCGGGAGGCAAGTGGATGGCCTCCTCCGTCATGGAGGGGCACATCAAAAAGTTGCGTGGAGCCGGATACTTAGCTGCGGACATCGCGCACCAGCTGCCAGCCGCTGGGCAGGTCATCCCTACCCCAGAACCTCACAAGAGGGTGGTCTTCCTCCCCCACTTCGTCCGCGGACTGGGGTTTCCCCTTCATCCATTTGTCCGCAGCCTCATATTCTATTATGGGCTGGACTTTCATGATCTGGCCCCGAACTTCATCCTCAACATCTCGGCGTTCATCGTCGTGTGCGAGGCCTTCCTCCGCATCCGGCCCCACTTCGGCCTGTGGCTAAAGACCTTCAATATCAAGCCGAAGGTGGTGGGCAGCCAACAAGCGGAATGTGGCGGAGCCATGGTGGGCAAAATGCCCAACGTTGCATGGCTCGAGGGCTCCTTTGTGGAGACCGTAAAGGGGTGGCAATCGGGGTGGTTCTACATCACCGAGCCGCGCGACACCAACTGGGTGGCGGCCCCCGAGTTTCGATCCGGAATCCCCACGCGGCTCACTTCCTGGAAGGAGAAGGGCCTATCCTGGGGTTCATCAGTGGAGCTGGACGGACTCCACAAGTGTATTCGGAACATGACAAGCAAGAAACTTAAGCTTGTCAACATAGTCCAAGTCATGCTCTTCCGCCGGATCCTCCCGTGTGAACAACGGGATTTCAACTTATGGGAGTTCGACCCGGCCCGGCACCAGACTCTAAGTGAGCTCTTGGACACGACGCACAAAGACGTCTGGAGGGTGCTGTTCATGGGCGCCGAGGTCCCACCCTCTTATGGGAGTTCGACACGACGCACAAAGACGTCTGAGCTCCCATGCCTTTGACATGACTGGGTGGAGGCATCGGAGCAGATTGACTGTCCGACCACTCTGCCCGAAGACACTGCGGACGCTCTCCTGACGGAGATGCTGACTCCGGCTCCTTATAAGGTGCCGGAGAAGACCAAGAAGAAGGCCAAGGGAACCCGAAAGAGTTCCCGGCGCCAGGTGGTATCGGACTCATCGTCCGATAACTCCGCGACGCACTCCTCCCATGAAGACGAGGACGAAGATGAAGATGCTCCCCCTCCAACCGGGGGAGACAAGAAAAGGAAGGCCGCCCCAACCGGGGAGGCCGAAGGGTCCAAGAAAGGAAGGACTCTCCTTCCGGACTGCTCCACCACCACCACCGAAGGCGAAGAGGAGTGGCTGCTCAGGGCCAAGCCCCTAGCAAAGTTGTAAGTATTCGGATACTAGAGTAACTCATAACATACCTTTGTCACACTGCTTCTCCTGACGCCGAATATGATTATGCAGACCGCCCCAAGCCCTTATCGACGTATCCTCGTCGGATGGCTCCTTGGATTCGTCGAATATGGACAACGATCCACTTCCGACCGCCTCCTCCCCTTGCCCTACGGACAATGCCGAGGTATTGTATCAAGGGGCACCAAGCCGGGGGGGAGACAGTCCCGGAGGTGCCTCAAGGCGACCTTCTGGACTCCAGGAGCAAAGGGGGCAAGGCTCCCAGGGGCTCCAAGTTCGGCTCTCAGCCGAACACCGCGTCGAAACCTCTAGTGGTTCCGGACTCGGGCAGGCAGCCCCCTTCCAAGAGGGGTAAGACGCCCGTGCCGGTGACCTCTGTCCATCCAGAGGCACTGAACAACCTGTTGGGAGCGCTTCGCGGTGCTTCCATCGACGAAGAGCACCGCACTATTATGAGTGCGGTGATCGAGAAGGTTCAGTCCGCCAAGAGCGGACTGACTGAAGCCTGTGCCAGCCTTCTAACAGGCTTTGAGGTAAGTATTTAAAATATAGGAGAGATATTACCGCATAGACAGTAGCACCTGATGCTCTGTTTGGTGTTCACAAAGAAAAGCTGAATAGAGGATCAAATAATATCTGCAGGAGTCTACTATAAGTATGTCCATATGCATATGCAGGCTTCGCTGCTGACCTCTGCCGCACTGACTGCGGGGGTCGCCGCACTGAAGCAGGACCTCGAGGGGTCCGAGAACGAGCTCGGCCTTGCCAAGAGGAAGCTCGAGGAGAACAAAGGTGAGTAATACCTTGTCTATATATATATATATAAACATGTGATTGGAAAATTATAGGATCATCATGAATTTGCCAGGGGCCACGACCGAAGTGGCGACCCTGAAGCAAGCGCTGTCCGAGGCTGAGAAGAAAGCGGCCCAGGAGCGCACCGAGCGGGAAAAGCAAGAGGCACGGGTGGGCGAGGTGCAGCGAGAGCTCCAAGCTCTCGTGACGAAGCACGAGGCGTTGGAGCTTGACTCGAAGATGCGAGAGTCTGAGCTTGCCACGACCCATGAGAGCGCAAAGAGTGCCAAGGCTGAAGCCCAAAAGGCCCTCCAGGAGATTGTGGCGATGAGGAAGATAGCGGCGGGCAAGGCATTCAATATGCAAGGCAAGCGTGTGAAAGTAAATTACTTGTTACTTACCCGAGTCCGGAGCTCTCCAGGAGCATTCGCAGATTTGCCCCGCAGCGTGTCGGATGCTGTAAAGTTTTACCAGGCCGAGGAGGGAAGCTCGACGGAGAAGCTGTTCTGGTCTCAGTATACTAGGACCGAACACCCGATGCCGATGAGCGACCAGCTGAAGCAACTGGTCGAGCTGCACAAGGCGGCTGAACAGGCCATGAAGGGCTTTATAGTCCGGATGTGGCCTGGCGACGCCCTTCCCAATAGCTACTTCGGCCTGGTGAGGCGGCTTGTGGATGCCTGCCCACGGCTGGAAGTCATCAAGCGGTCCGTATGCATCGAAGGTGCACGCCGGGCTTTTGCCCGTGCGGAGGTGCACTGGGCCAAGCTGGACGCCGTGAAGCTGGTGAAGGAGGGGCTGCCGCAGGGCAAGGAGCATCGCCACCCCGAGATGTATTATGAGGGTGTCCTGAAGGGTGCCCGTCTTGTAGAGGACGAGTGTGCGAAAGATGTAATATTTGAATAAACTTGCTCATGTGATCCTGTATTATGAAAACTTGTTTATATGCGCTATGCAACGCTTGTTTGAATTTAAAATATTACCTTCTGTTTGGCTGTTTATCAAATCTGAGAGATGGCTAGTCGTTGGCTTCTGCCCCCATGCCACGAGTGCTGGGGTGTTCGGGATAAACCTGAGCACTCTTGTTCCCATTTTTGGGTCCTTCGAGGGAGGTGCCCAGCACAACGAACAAGGCAATTGGACTATAATGCTTTATCACTCTCACTTACCAATAGAATTCTACAATTTTAAATTTTGGCGAAGCCCCTAGTATTCGGAAGGCCGAATTCGGGGCGCTATACACGCCTTAAGCCGGACAAAGCCGACTCATCGCTCTAAGCGGCATAAGTCTTTAGGGACTCGAAACCTCTCGAACAACGAGCAGTCTCTCGCCTTATCATGACAGTCAATTTTAGCTTTCTCTACTGAGGTGCTTAGCCCACAAAACCGGGGCACAATCGCAGTAGTTCTCCCAGTGCTACCTTAGTCAATGTAGTGAACGTAAGGTACCAAAACATGGGAGCCGGACAAACTCAACTATTGACCCAAGACATGATTCAGAGCTGATGCATATAATGCTATAAGTTCGGGGTGCCGTACTATCAAAAGTGTTCGGGCATCTCACGCCGTATTATGGGGTATGCTTAAGCCCCTAGCGTATTGGCCGTACCAGAGTGTACGGGTGCTGGATATCATGAATGAACACACACACACACACACACACACACACACACACACACACACACACACACACATATATATATATATATATATATATATATATATATATAAGAAGAATGCAATAATAGTCTTAGTGCTATGCATTGTTTATTCAAAAAGGTGCGTTAAAGCAGAATGATACAAGTAGTGCGATAAGCAAGAAGTAGGACTATTTGACATGTCCCCTCCAAGGGCAAGCTGAGGAATGGTATTAAAGCAAGTATTTCACTCATTATCGTAATCCACCTGGGAGTTCCATGGTGCGATGTAGCTTTCTGCCTCCTTGGTTGCTGCATCATGTGTCCGGCAATCATGCTGCCGGATAGGGTTTCTAGAGATTAAAGTCCTGAAAGAGAAAAATAACAAAGCTGGAAGCCCCTAGTGCGGTTGTGTCACACCCCTAGTTATGGTATGACCTAGACTAGCCTTCTTGTGAGCATCATCTTTAATTTTCATCTAAATTTGAAATGGGGATTTGTGAAACCCTCAGAAATCATTTCTGGAAATAACCCATAAAAAATTACTCCAAAAAGGTCCAAGAAAATGCTCATGTTGCTCTCTGAAAATATTGGACAGAGATGAAAATCAAACCAATATTTTCAAGAGCTCATAAGTATTTATTTTGGGCATTTGGAATTAATCCAGTAATTAATTGCTTTGGATATATATTGCTATATATATAATATATGTCCAAAAATTCTGAATTTTGCTGAGAGGCTTTGGAATAACCCCTTAGGTCCCCGCAAAAATTTTATAGAAGAAAACAAAATGATTTAGTATTATTACTAAGTCAAAACAAATGTCAGAAAATAGAAAAGAAAACAAAAAAAGGAAGAACGCTTACCTGCACTTACCTCCCTGTGCAGCCCGGCCTGGCCCAGCGCCCAGCAGGCCGGCCCAGCCAACTGGCCGCGCCAGTCGTCTCCTAGCTCGCGCCAGGAGGACGAGCGCGTGGCTAGCGCGCGCGAGCACGTGCCCCGGCCACCTCCTGCCTGCCTGCCTGCGTGGACGCCGCAGAAGAGCTCACCGCAGACGTGTGGATCGAGCCGACGCCGCTCACTCTCCCCTCGCCCTCTCCCTCGCTCTCTCGCGCGAATGGCCGAGCGCTGCCGTCGCCGCCGTTCACCATGGCCGCAGCCACCGCCTCCCCCTCGCCCTCTCTCCGTGTCTGCTAGCTCCGCCACGTCTCCGTCTACCTCCCCGTCGAGCCACGCGCCTCGGGAGGCCCTGGAGCGCCTCCATCACCATCGTCATCATCTCCGGCCGCCGTGGATCCCCATCGCCGCACCGTCGACCTCAGCGCGTCCCCGAGCTCACCGTCAAGCCCACCGGGATCGTTGTGAGCTCCTCCTCCTTCTCCCTCTCTCCGTTTAGCCATTCGCGCGCCGTAGCCCCGTCCACCACCACGGCCGTAGCTCTTCGCCGCCGTTCATGTCGCCGCCGTGGCCACTGTCACCTAGGGCCGCGACCGAACACACCACCGTGCTCAGTGCAACGCCAGGAGGCCGTCGAGGCACTCCGCAGCCCCTGCCGTGCCCCGTAGCTCGATTCCGCCTGCACCCGCGCACCGGCCGCCGCCTTGAGCTCCGCTCCGGCGAGCTCCGGCCACCCCGCGTCCTTCCGTCGCGTCCACTAGATGCGTGCGAGCACCAGCTCCTCGTAGATGGTCTCCACGGCCCATTTGGTCACCGGAGGACCAAATCTGAGGCCCTCCGCCGCGTCTGGCCTCGCCGGCGTCGAGTCGCCGGCGGGTTTGACCCCGCTGACCGGGGTTTGACCTTCCCTCTTGTGTCACTAATGCGTGGGCTACCCTCCCCCTTGACATTTTAGTTAGTATTAGTTTAACACTAATTAACCTAGGTTAGTTAGCTAGTTAGTCGCTGACCAGTGGGCCCGACGCCCACTAATCCTAATTAGACTAAATAAACCCCCTATTAACTAACTAAGTCACTGACGTGTGGACCCCACACGTCAGGTTTGACTTGGTCAGCGCCATTGACCTGCTGATGTAAGCATGACGTTGTGCTGACGCAATATATCATTTTCTGGTTTTAAATTAAATCAGGAAATTCCAGAAAATTAGCTAAACTTCAAAAATTCATAGAAATTCAACCGTAGATCAGATTGAAATAATTTATATATGAAAAATTATCAGAAAAATTCAATCTATCCATCTGTACCATTTTCATGCATGACAAACCAACCTAAACCTGCTGTATAGGTGAAAACATATAAATGGCATATATAAGAGCTTAATTTGGAGTTGCATTTGAACCCTTGGTTCTAATGGACTTCATTCAAATTGAATACTAGTTGCATTAGCTCAAACAACATCACATATTCATGCCATGTTCATGCATCATGTTGTTGCATATGCTTGTGTTTTGATTGCCGACACCGTTCCTTCTCGATAGGTCCTGCTCCGGAGACCGATCTAGAGTGCCTGTCAGAGGAGCAGTGCCCCCCTGTTGATCTACCAAGCAAGCAAACCCCCTTGTTCATTCCGATACAATCCTGCTCTCTTGCTCCTGCTCTCATTTATTGCATTAGGACAACAACGATTCAACTGCTACTTTATGCTGCGGTAGTTGAACCCATTCCTCTGCATGACCTGTCATTGCCACAGTAAATAGTTAAAACCCACTAGCATGTGGAGTTGATTGAGCCATGTTGTGTTCCTACCATGCATTGCCTGCTATTTCTTAGAGTATGCCAGGTCTGATTCATTGGGAATGAATTGGAGTACAATGCTATGTTCTGATGCTGAGAGTTAAGTGTGTGAACACGGTTTGGTAAAGGTAGCGGTGAGAGGCCATGTAGGAGTACATGGTGGATTGTCTCACTGGAACCGTCCTTAAGCACTGAGTTCTGTGTATGTTGTCCAATGACTAGCTACTACCACACATTGGGTTCCGGTAACTCGACCCCTCTCGACTTATTAACCAACTTGATCTTTGTCCGGGAGTTGCAATTAGTTTCTGGTGTTTGTAGGTAGTGCTATTTTTCTACCGAGTGGCACCCGGCAGGGTGGACTTGGGACAGACTAGGCACATGTGGCCCGGTGTACCGAGTGGCACCCGGATGGTGGGCTCGGGAACCCTATACACATCGTTTGGGGCCGTGAGCGAAATCCCGGCCGGATCTCCTTGCGGATGGAACCCGAATAGGCAATAAACCTGGACTAGAGTTTTGTGTGGTTAGTCAGGTCGTGGCCGACACCCTCGAAGGCTTCCGCTTGAAGGTTGCCGAGATACATGACGTGTATATGGTGATAAGTGGTGAGAGCGTGTGTGAAGAAGTACACCCCTGCAGGATTATCATGATCTATTCGAATAGCCGTGTCCTCGGTTATGGACTTCTTGGATGCTTACGTGGTACATAGACAACTTAAAGTGGATACTCTAGAAATGCTCAAGACAAGTGTGAGTGCTATGGATGGCCTTCTCGTAGAGAGACGGGGATGAATCCATAGTAGTGTATTGATGTGGTGATTAGTGGACTCGTGTGCGCTGCCTCATCTCAAAGAAGTTTCTCGTAGTCGTAGAACATGATAGCCACTGAGTCAAAGCTGGCTTGTTACAACTAAACCCCACATTACCTTCTTGATACAAATGCATGTATGATAGGATCTAATGTAAGTCTTGCTGAGTACCTTTGTACTCACATTTGCTTTATTTATGTTTTGCAGGTGAGACATCTGTCTCACTAGTAGTACTGCTTGGACTTCGATGAGTAGCTTGTTACCTCAGCTATGATCTTGTACCCTTGGGAGGGACTTGTAGATAGTCAGGCTTCTTAGCCTTTTTCTTTTGTAGTTGTCTGTACTCAGACATGTAATGCTTCCATTGCTTGTATGCTCTGAATGATGGGTCATGAGACCTCTGTCTGTATTAATGCTATGTGGCTCTTCTGGGCCTTTATCTATGAGTTTGAGTTATGTTGTGATGCCATGTTGTACAACACATACTTGCATGTTATGCGTACGTGTGACGTGTATTGCTATGTGTGGGATCCGACAACCTAGTTGTTTATCCTTGGTAGCCTCTCTTATGGGGAAATGCAGTCTAGTGATTCCACCGAGCCATGGTAGTCCGCTACAACCCGGTTTACTCAGAGTCCTGGTAGGCCAGCACTACTGCTCCGGAACACTTAGACTGGCCGACATGTGATTCACTTTGTTCTTGTGTCTGTCCTAGCCTTCTACAGCCCGGTTCACCGGAGTCCTGTTAGCCCAGTGCTACAGCCCAGATTCACACGCTGCTGACCGACATGCTCGATGTTGATTCATGTATGCCTGTCCCCGTAAGTTAGTGCCACTTTGGGTTCACGACTAGTCATGTCGGCCCGGGTTCTCTGTCATATGGATGCTAGCGACACTATCATATACGTGAGCCAAAAGGCGCAAACGGTTCCGGGCCATGGTAAGGCGACACCCGTGGGAATACTGTGCGTGAGGCCGCAAAGTGTTATGAGGTGTTACCGGCTAGATCGATGTGACTTGGAATCGGGGTCCTAACAGGTTGAGCCGCGTCTTGGGGCGTGCCGTAGTCGTGCCCCCCTCCCCACATGTGCCCATGGTATTTTTAATGCGTAATTATGTACACGTGGCATGGATTTCGCCATTTGGCTGGGACCGGGGTGGAGGCTACATTGCTATGCGAGGTCAGAACATGCCAGGCGGTCTTGTTGCCGATTACTCCGGGCGCGCTTGAAGGTGTTAGGGTCCTTAATCGCCGAACTAGTGGATTGCCTTAAGAGGCTGCTTTGCGCTTCTGCTGCGAGGGCCGCAGTGTGCTCCTCCGTGCGGAGGGAGCGCTCTGTGTTTCCATTAACTGTGATGACCCCCAAGGTCCTGGCATCTTGATCTTGAGGTATGCATAATGCGGTAACGCATTGAATCTCGCAAATGCGGTTCTCCCGAGCAGTGCATGATAGCCACTACGGAACGGGACTATATCGAAGATTAACTCTTCGCTTCGGAAGTTACCCGGGGATCCAAAGACCACTTCTAGTGTGACTGAGCCTGTGCAATGGGCCTCTACACCTGGTATGACGCCTTTGAAGGTCGTTTTGTGGGTTTGATCCTTGAGGGGTCTATACCCATTTTGCGCACTGTGTCCTGGTAAAGCAGGTTCAGGCTGCTGCCGCCATCCATAAGGACTCGAGTGAGGTGAAATCCGTCAATGATTGGGTCTAGGACCAGTGCGGCGAAGCCGCCATGATGGATACTAGTGGGGTGGTCCCTGCGATCGAATGTGATCGGACAAGAGGACCATGGCTTGAACTTTGGGGCGACTGGCTCCAACGCATATACGTCCCTTAGCGCACGTTTCCGCTCCCTCTTGGGGATGTGGGTTGCGTATATCATGTTCACCGTCCGCACTTGGGGGGGGGGGGACCTCTTCTGTCCTTCGGTGTTCGGCTGCCGGGGCTCCTCCTCGTCATCGCTATGTGACCCCTTATCTTTGTTTTCGGCATTTAACTAGCCGTCCTGCTTGAACACCCAACAATCCCTATTGGTGTGGTTGGCTGGCTTGTCGGGGGTGCCGTGTATTTGACATGAGTGGTCGAGTATACGGTCCAAACTGGACGGGCCTGGAGTGCTTCTTTTGAATGGCTTTTTCCGCTGACCGGGTTTAGAGACTTTGAATCCGGCATTGACTACCATATCCTCGGTATTGTCGCTGTTAATGCGGCGCTTGTGTTTGTTGCGACGCGATCTGCCATTGCCATCCTTGGTATCCGAAGTACCATGGTTCTTTGATATGTTATTGCTGCGAGCCAGCCAACTGTCTTCTCCCGCACAAAAGCGGGTCATGAGTGTCGTGAGGGCTGCCATGGTTTTTGGCTTTTCCTAGCCAAGGTGCCGGGCGAGCCACTCGTCGCGGATGTTGTGCTTAAAAGTTGCTAGGGCCTCTGCATCCGGACAGTCGACGATTTGATTTTTCTTTGTTAGGAACCGTGTCCAGAATTGCCTGGCCGATTCCTTTGGCTGCTGAATTATGTGGCTCAGGTCATCGGCATCCGGTGGTCGCACGTAAGTGCCCTGGAAGTTGTTGAGGAACGAGGCTTCCAGATCTTCCCAACAGCCAATGGATTCTAATGGCAGGCTGTTGAGTCAATGCCGAGCTGGTCCTTTGAGCTTGAGTGGGAGGTATTTGATGGCGTGTAGATCATCACCGCGGGCCATGTGGATGTGCAGGAGGAAATCCTCGATCCATACCACATGATCTGTTGTGCCGTCGTATGATTCAATATTTACGGGTTTGAAACCCTCTGGGATTTGCTGATCCATTACTTCGTCTGTGAAGCATAGGGGGTGTGCGGCGCCTCTGTACTGGGCTATATCGCGACGCAGTTCAAATGAGTCTTGCCCGCTGTGTTCGGCCCGGCCAGATTTACTTTTGCTATATCCGGCGTGACGGTTGTCGTCGCATAATGGCACGCCCCCGTGATCCGTAGATCGATCTTGCATGTTTTGCTTTGTCCTCCAATATGTCTTGCAGGTCTAGCATGTTTCCCCGTGCCTTGTCATTTTTATTTGAGTGGCGTCGGGGGGCGGGCAGAGTTTTTGGCTGAATGCCTCTATGTCGCGGCCACGAGGTGGCCGGTCAGCCGCATCGTATGCTGGAGATGTAGGTTTGAGTGCTTCCTCCTCCAGTCGGGGTAGCAAACTACGCTTTGGGTAACTCTTGGAGGGGCGTTCGAGTTTATATTCCTCGGCCGTAAGGACTTCAGTCCATCTGTCAGCTAGCAAATCTTGATCAGCTTGAAGCTGATGTTGCTTTTTCTTAAGGCTGTTTGTCGTGGCTATAAGCCGGCGCTTGAAGCGCTCTTGTTTGATGGGATCCTCAGGCACGAGGAATTATTCATCGTCGAGGCTTGCCTCGTCTTCAGAGTGAGGCATGTAATTATCATCCTCCGCCTCTCCATCTGCCGCTCTCTCTGGAGGGCTGGCTTCTCCATCCTCCTGCCCTAAATCTTGTTGGAGGGGATTGTTGTCATTTTCGGCACTGTCCGGAGTGCTATTATCTCCTGTGCCGGGGTCACCACTTTTTCTTTGGCGAGTGACGGTGTCCTAGACTAGGGGGTACTCACCACGTCGTCCCCCGATCTATTAGATTGGGCCGAGGCCCCCCATGGCCGTATACTCATGGGCCAGTTTGGATAGCTGTCGCATACAAGGAAGATTCCACAAAGACTTGGCGATCAAGACAAGAACTTCTCCCCACCGGCGTATTCGGCTAGGACTCTTGTTAACCTAGGCCTCTGGTGCATTATATAAACCAGGGCCAGGCTAGTCGATAGAAGAGACAACATACAGAACAGCAATCATACCATAGGCTAGCTTCTAGGGTTTAGCCTTCTTGATCTTGTGGTAGATCTACTCTTGTACTACCAATATCATCAATATTAATCAAGCAGGACGTACGGTTTTACCTCCATCAAGAGGGCCCGAACCTGGGTAAAACATGGTGTTCCCTGCCTCCTGTTACCATCCGGCTTAGACGCACAGTTCGGAACCCACTACCCGAGATCCGCCGGTTTTGACACCGACATTGGTGCTTTCATTGAGAGTTCCGCTGTGTGATCGACAAAAGGATCGATGGCTCGCCTGCAGATCAACTGCGACTTCGGCGTCTTCGTCACCAGTTCGACTGGTCACCTTGGTTCGACCAAGAATTGCGCCCCGTGTTCGGATCACCATGTTCGGATGAGGGCCTTCATCAAACATCAACTCCGATCTCTATCAAGGTCGTGGAGGAATTATCTATGGAGCTCGGGGGCTCAACATCAACATTGCCCTCAAGCGACCGTGCTGTTTTTTTCTGGACAGCGAACTCGTATCTGCCGCCACCACCTCCTTGAGTATCGGTTTGACGATCGCTTTGGTGGAATTGTGCGGAATTGGGTCTATAACAACCCTGGAAAATTTCTTCGAGTTCTGATGGAGGAATCTCTGGCAATCCACGATATACCGGAGCCGTGTCAAATCTGGATGGGAATTTGGATGAGTTTAGGGTGTGGTGTCCAGCTTCTAGCTCGGACGTCCTTTGGAAGATCCAACCGTTGATCGTCTGCGGAATTCCTATATCTACCACCTCTCGAAATTTCAGCTCAATCCGACCGTCCAAACTCCGGGAACCTTCCGATTAGTGCATCACTTTTCAGATCTATTTTCTGCGCGAAAACGAATCCGACCCGAGTTCATCTTTTTTATGAACGGGATTTCGGACATCCCTTTTGAAGGAAGTTTTGTATGGGGTATTTTGTTTTGTTCCCGAACACACCCCACTAACTTTAAGATCTTTTGAACATGATCTTCAACATCATGCTGGTGTCAAACCAGTCCGGCAATATTACTCAACGACTGCCGAGCTGCGCTAGACACGTCGTCACTTTAGCCGAGCTCAACTTCTTCAGATCATCATCTCGGCAAGCTGAACAAGAGTCCGACATCGTGAAGGATAAATCATCATCAACATCGCCGCCCCACGGTCACTTCATCAAGCCGGCATCGACCAAGTCACGACCTGCATCGACAGGGCCGCACTATTGCTTCTTCAAGTTGGTGTCCATCACGCCGACCTACTTCGACTCATTGGCTGACGTTGAGGCTTCGACATCTCGGCTGGACCAGGGGCTTCGCCATCTCTTCATCAACCTACTCTGGACGCTTCGGCGTCACTAGCCGACCAGCTCCGTCACGTTAGCTGGGCCGAGGGCTTTGCCTCGGCGAGTCAACCTTTACCAGCATTGCCATGCCGTCGTTTTATCGCCCATCAGGCAATGGGTGTGCGGATCGAGTCCCAATTTTGGGAATCACCTTCCTTCGGATTGCTACAACAAATAAACCAGGTGCTATCAATCCCTAATATTTTTTGCTTGTTTGGATTCATTTTTCCCAAGGAATTATTACTCTGATTTGTCCATCATATGTACACAGGTCTATCAAATGGTACCCGCATTCACGATAGTTGCATGGTGGTTCGGTCAATTTTCGTACATAGTCCGGCGAACGCCGCATCCGGAGCTCGGACCGACCTGTGAATTCAGGCTTTGCCACGCCTTTACCGCATCACGCCGATGCCCTGCATCGACATTGACTTCGGCGCCAGGCCATATTTCTTTTATTACTCACTTTGCATAAATTATTTATTATGCAACGATTTTTTTAAATTATCATTATTACTACTATCTTCGGTTTGCACTATTTTTTGTGCACAGGAAAATGATCCGGGGACTTCGGCGTCACCTGCCGGTCTGCATTGACCGTGCTATGTCACCACTTCGGCGTGTCGAGCTCTCCGCGCCGCCACCTCGGGACCGGCTTGGGGGATGGAACCTTACCCCGCATCAAGCTCGGACCGCGTCATCAATACCGAACACATTAACCAGCTAAGTTGCTTTCATGCTCAAAGCTTTAATTTCTAACTTGTGTTCGGTTCGACCAAGCATTATACTTTTTGGAAAAAAGTTGCTTGTAAAAATTTCCTTGTCCAAACTTTATTTGTGACACATAAATTCAAATACCCAATTCATTTGGGGGCTTCCTTCATGAACCTTTTCCTCTTGCATATGATTATACTTGTACTGCTTCGTTCCTTGTTCGTGTATTACGCCACAATATGCACCATATTGACTTAAGCGATTTGCAAGCTGGGTTGCCTCGCTCCTGTGTTTACCCCTACGTTCCCGATTGTTCGGCTAGGGAGTAAAGGGAGCACCTCTGCGATTGTCACGATCGGGTCGCCCGAGCCGGACCTCAGACTGGGTGAAGCCGAAAGCTAGCGCTCTTATAGTTTTCAATGATTGTCGGCACACAACGGAACTCATGAGTACAAAAAATCTATTGCACAAGTCTCATAATAACAATGAGCACCGAAGAAAGGTATCGGTGGGGGTACTATTTTCTTCGAAGATGCTTCTTACACTTCATGGTAATATAGCATAAGTTCCCTGAGCGTGCTTTGTCTGTTACAGCCTTATGGCCTGATTGCCTGGTTATTGGAAACACCGTCGATATTCTCGACCGAAGGAGTACATAACACTTTTCGGTCCTTGACCGAAGAGGGAGAAGCTGACGGTCAGTTAAGACGCGTTTAAAGTTCGGTTGAACATATATATGATATAAGTACTTCGGTACATGCAATCATTCTTCTACCCAAGTCACTTGGGGGCTCTTAAGTTTATTTGAGCCGTTTTATAATAAGTGTTCTTCTTCTTAGTCGTTGCAAAGTTTTATTATTATTATTTATCACTTCTTTTTTCGACATGAGTGTGCGGTCACTAGCCGGGGAGCCTAATTTCTCTCTCAAAGCCGCTAGAGTTTAGTTTGCTAAACTGGCCTGATGAGAAGTACTCCGCCCTCGGGATAGGAGGTTGAAGCCGTAGGCTGACCCACTCGAAGTCTTGAGATAGGATGTATCATGTTAAAGCACGATAGAAGCACTTCTTTTTTCTAATACCAACTTTCGGATTGGCACCGAACACTTGATATTGTTCAGACGTCATGTTTTTACTGACGTTTCTTGGTTTTCCAAGCTTTTTGGCACTTTTAAACTATTTGTGCTTTTCCAGCATTAGTCTCGCAGTGCAACGCCGGGCACATTTAGGGATTCGGTAAAAACATTCTCAGATATTGCTATATATGCATCGGTTTCGAATTGTGTCATCGGTCAATAGTTAGGTTGCCCGGCTCTTGCACTTGCTTCCTACGTTCCGTTTTGTTTGGCTAGGCGTGCAAAGGGAGAACCACTGCGATTGTGCTTCCAGCTCACATGGTTAAGCACCTCAGTGGAGAAAGCCGAAAACTGACTTTCACAATAAGCGTAAACTGGTCAGCGATCCGATGACTATGTTAAATGATGGGCCGTTCATAACATTGGCCAAAGTGTTTACGGCTTGACCCCGACTGTCGCCAAACACTACCGGGGGCTATTAACTGGCCTCCCAAACTAAATCCTCGATATTTTGCTCTTACATTAGAGCTGAGGTTTAATAATCATGCTTAGCATGACAACCCAAAGAAAGGAACCGATAGCGGGACTATTTTCTTTGGAAGACATTTCTTCTGTTAAACAGTAATATAACTCTCTGCGTACCTTTGTTTATAAAACCGTATGGCCAGATTGCCTTGTTTGTTGTAAATCTTTGCCCTCATAAAGGTTTTATAAAGTAGGACAAACACTCCTCGGCTATTGGCCGAGGAGGTGGAAGCCGATGGTCGGTTAACAAAGTTTTGTACAATGCGGATCTGAGCATTAATGACGTAAAGTACTTGGATACATAGAGTCATTACACATAATTTGTGATTTTACTATGGATATTGATCCTTAATTCGGCCACCCGTGCCCGCATTAAGGCTCGGGGGCTACTGGGCTTCGGGCTTATTATTTACAAATATTAAAGGGGCACATCGATCCCCTGATCTGGTGTTGCCACCTGACTAGTGTCTCGGGGGCTACTGCATTGCTTGTCCAATGCAGAAAATTTTATGTGCAATATAGTTTCCGAGGAGATTTTGATCCTCAGGTTGGTCGGCCGCACCCAACCTGAGTCTCGAGGACTGAGCACGCTGCTTTTAGTGTCCGGAAGTATTCTGCTGAGCTTGGACTTGATCCTCAGGCCGATTTTGCAAATCAACCTGAGTCTCAGCGGCTACTAGGATCAGCGGTCTTACGTCATCCTTCAGGGGCATCTCGGGTTTTAGACCGATACACACCTTGAGGGCTACTGGCTATATATCTCGACGGAGAATAAATTGCACCAATAAAAAATATTCACAAAAATCGGCCCACATTCGGGGTGGTGCACCACCTCGGAAGCAGTCCGGCATAAAGCTCGGGCGCTAGTGGCTGGCTCCATAGAGGGCATTTCCGGCATTAAGCTCGGCTAAACTCCTTCAAACTTTTGTGAACCAAGGTGATATGACACCTCAGATATAGTCCGGCGTTGGAGCTCGGATACATAGTCCGGCGTTGGAGCTCGGATACATTCTGGCGTTAGAGATGGGAAGCGGTCCGGCATTGGTGCTCGGCTGCAAAAGATACCTCAAATACAGTCCGGGGTTAGAGCTCGGACGCAAGAAGACACTGCCTCCCGGGAACAACTTCAAACCCGAGGTGTGACATAAAAATAATAAGGCATTGATAAAGGCCAGAAACTTGAAGGGGCTCCTTGGATACCCGGCGTATAAACTCGTCGAATGCATTTCAGCGATCCTCAAGATCGAAGATGAGAAGATTTGTTGAACCAGTTTTCAAGACCGACGACCGAAGATGAAGAACAGTTTGGAAGAATCGAGGAGCGTCCCTAACTTGAAGACCGGTTCAGGGGGCTACTAACGGTGTCCTGGACTAGGGGGTACTCACCACGTCGTCTCCTGATCTATTAGATTGGGCCGAGGCCCCCCATGGCCGTATACTCATGGGCCAGTTCGGACAGCTGCCGCATACAAGGAAGATTCCACAAAGACTTGGCTATCAAGACAAGGACTTCTCCCCACCGGCGTATTCGGCTAGGACTCTTGTTAACCTAGGCCTCTGGTGCATTATATAAACCAGGGCCAGGCTAGTCGATAGAATAGACAACATATAGAACAACAATCATACCATAGGCTAGCTTCTAGGGTTTAGCCTCCTTGATCTCGTGGTAGATCTACTCTTGTACTACCCATATCATCAATATTAATCAAGCAGGACGTAGGGTTTTACCTCCATCAAGAGGGCCCGAACCTAGGTAAAACATCGTGTTCCCTGCCTCCTGTTACCATCTGGCCTAGACGCACAGTTCGGGACCCACTACCCGAGATCCACTGGTTTTGACACCGACAGCGAGACTTAGAGCAGCGCCGCTGACACCGACGCTTGGGTTGCTTCTTGGAGGGGTCATCCTCCGCTGTCTCGTCGCCATTGCCTTCTTTGAGTGTGTCCAGCATGTATATGTCATATGATGAGGTGGCTGTCCAGTGCCATGTGGGCAGTGGTTCCTCTTCCTCTCCCGCATCATCATCCATACCGTCGATGTCTTCGGAGTCAAAGTCGAACATGTCGGTTAAGTCGTCGACAATGGCTATTAAGTGGGTGGTGGGTGGGTGGCGAATTTCTTCGTCATCCGCATCCCAATCCTGCCGGACATAGTTCGGCCAGGGTTCTCCTGACAAGGAGAGAGACCTTAATGAGTTCAGTATGTCGCCGAAGGGCGAGTGCTGAAAAATATCTGCGGAGGTAAACTCCATGATCGGCGCCCAATCGTATTTGATAGGCACGGGCGCAGGCAATTCGGAGTCCGTGGCTGGAGAAGGATCCGGCAGTTTGGCAACATGGCTCTCGTGAAGGGTAAGGTCGATATTCGGCTCGATCGCCGCTGAGGATACGGCCTCCATGGCGGGGTATATCCACCCGTCCATGGATGGCGCAAGTGGTTCCAAATTGAGGGTCAGAGCGGTTGCCGATGCGATCTCCTGAACACTGTCTGATGGTAGAGCTAAATCGTACCCATCGTGACCGTGTGGCGCATAAGGCAGGGGCTTGAATCCGTCGAAGATCAAGTCTCCGCGGATGTCGGCCGTGTAGTTTAAGCTTCCAAACCTGACTTGATAACCAGGGGCGTAACTCTCGATCTGCTCCAGATGGCCAAGCGAGTTGGCCCGCAGTGCGAAGCCGCCAAATACAAAGATCTGTCCGGGGAGAAAAGTCTCACCCTGGACTGCATCGCTATCGACGATCGAAGGAGCCATCAAGCCTAATGGTGATGACACAGAGGAACTCTCAATGAAAGCACCAATGTCAGTGTCAAAACCGGCGGATCTCGGGTAGGGGGTCCCGAACTGTGCGTCTAAGGCGGATGGTAACAGGAGGCAGGGGACATGATGTTTTACCCAGGTTCGGGCCCTCTTGATGGAGGTAAAACCCTACGCCCTGCTTGATTATTCTTGATAATATGAGTAGTACAAGAGTTGATCTACCACGAGATTGGATAGGCTAAACCCTAGAAGCTAACCTATGGTATGATTGTAGGTTGTCCAACGGACTAAAACCCCTCTGGTTTATATAGACACCGGAGGGGGCTAGGGTTACACAAGGTCGGTTACAAAGAAGGAGATATACATATCCATATTGCCTAGCTTGCCTTCCACGACAAGTAGAGCCCCATCCGGACACTGGACGAAGTCTTCAATCCTGTATCTTCATAGTCCAACAGTCCGGCCAAAGGATATAGTCCGGCTGTCCGGAGACCCCCTAATCCAGGACTCCCTCAACCTCGTCATGTAGAAGTGGACGTTCACCAAGTAGTCATCATCTTGAAGCTCATAGTGTTCACTCTCCAATGTCGCACCATCATGTGGTTCCTTCAAAAGGAGTAAGGACAACAAACACTTGGAAAAACAAATGTGGTTAGCATTAGTGCAAAACCAAGCATTCAAGTGGTGATCACCGAACAAGTGTCGTCATCATGCATAGCATAAGGTGTGACAAAGGATTGTGACATGGCATGTAAGCATATGAATTGAGCACAATCAAGGTCATCATGGAAACAAGCATGTAAATGTGAGGCAGTTATGCAAATATGTGTGACAAGAGAATAAGAATCTACCTCATGGTCATAGCAATCATGCATAAAGTGCTCGACAAATGGTCGATGGTAGGCATAAGAATCATTCACAACACCAAAATAAATGAAGTGTCTAAACACATGGGTCAAGTGCAAGACAATCCAAGCATAACAGGAAAAGGGTGTGATGTCTACTACACAACTTCTTCTTGTAGACTCGTGTTGGGCCTCCAAGCACAGACTTTTGTAGGACAGTAGAAAATTTCCCTCAAGTGGATGACCTAAGGTTTATCAATCTGTGGGAGGTATAGGATGAAGATGGTCGCTCTCAAAAATCCCTGCGACCACATAACAAAGAGTCTCTTGTGTCCCAAGCACACCAAATACAGTGGCAATTTGTATAGGTGCACTAGTTCGGCAAAGAGATGGTGATAAAAATGTAATATGGATAGTAGATATTGCTTTTTGTAATAAGAACAATAAAAAACAGCAAGGTAGTAATTGATAAAATGGAGCACAAACGGCATTGCAATGCGTGAAAATGAGGCCTAGGGTCCGTACTTTCACTAGTGCAATATCTCAACAATGCTAATATAATTGGATCATATAACCATCCCTCAACATGCAATGAAGAATCACTCCAAAGTTCCTATCTAGTGGAGAACACAAGAAGAAATTGTTGGTAGGGTGCGAAACCACCTCGAAGCTATTCTTTCTGATCGATCTATCCAAGAGTCCATACTAAAATAACACTAAGTTATCCTTCCTGATCCATCTATCAAGAGTTCGTACTAAAATAACACCAAGTTATCTTTTCCGATCGATCTATCAAGAGTTCGTACTAAGATAACACCAAATAATTTCAGATTCATAATACTCAATGTAATACAAAGAACCTCAAAGAGTGCCCCAAGATTTCTACCGGAGAAACAAAGACAAGAATGTGCATCAACCCCTATGCATAGATTACCCCAACGTCACCTCGAGAATCCGCGAGTTGAGTGCCAAAACACATAACAAGTGAATCAATACAATACCTCATTGCCACCACGGGTATTCATATGCAAGACATATGTCAACTGTTCACAAATCCATAAAAGTATTCAATCCAATAAGAATGAAATCTCAAAGGGAAAACTCAATTCACAACAAGATAGAGAGGGGAAAACACCATATGATCCAACTATATTACCAAAGCCCGCGATACATCAAGATCATGACATCTCAAGAACACGAGAGAGAGAGATTAAACACGTAGCTACTGGTACAAACCCTCAGCCCCGAGGGTGGACTACTCCATCCTCATCATGGTGGTCGTCGGGATGATGAAGATGGCCACCGTTGATGATTTCCCCCTCCGGGAGAGTGTCGGAACGGTGTCTAGATTGGCTTTTCGTGGCTATAGAGGATTGCGGCGGTGGAACTTCTGATCTAGGGTTATTTCTGATGATTTCTCTATTTATAGGATTTCCACTGCTACGAGTTGTTCCGCTGCTAGCATAGAACTACCTTAGCAGGCATAGTGTCGCCATGTAGATGTAATCCTTGGGTCTTCAGAACCCTTGTATCCATACTAATTGTAATAGAGAGCTGATTTGTTCTATGCCAAGCATCGCCGTATTCCAGAAGACTTGACCTTTGGGCTGGACTACGGGGTGTTCTGGTCTCTATGAGCCAGGGTGCCACATAGAAAGACATTCCCTTCATATTTAATGATGAGTGTAAAGCCGCCTTCCAGGATCTCAAACATGCTCTACTTTAATGCTCCTGTCCATAGGAGATATGCCCTAGAGGCAGTAATAACAATTATTTTGTATCTCCAAAGCTTGTAATGAATGTTTAGCTTCCATGCTATAACTGCAATGGTTCTCGAGTCTGCAATATCCACGAGGCTCGGAGGGAAACTCATGTGCATGTGTGGTGTACTAAATGGTAAAATGTATTCCTAGTCTTGCCTCTAAGACTGGCTCATGTATTGCATGATGATCCTATTTGCCTGATCATGGGCATGTCTATGCTGGCAATTTTGAGGCCACGATATTGGTAGAACACTTGTGTTGAATCGACCCAAATTGATGTTATGCTATGAGATTCTTTTCATCAAAAGTTTATGGTTAATATCACAGAGATAGTTAATGTTTGCATAATTCCTCAGACCATGAGAGTATCGAGTTCCTTCGTGCTTGCTTCGTGAACTTTGGGGTTTGTTAAACGTCATCCGTAGCTGGGTGGCTATTACGGCGGCTTACAGGTTCACGGAAAAGTATGGCAAGTAACAAGATAGCTCAAGATTGGGATTTGCTCCTCCAACGATGGAGAGATATTCTCGGGCCCTCTCGGTGTTACGGTATGCATAATCGTCTGGCCAGACACCTTGTGATTTGATCACTGGGATGCCGGAACACGGAAACGAGAAAAGAGAACAAAACCGGTAACGAGGTAACTTGAATGGTGGAAAAATTGTTCGTCCATGAGGATGCAATAAATCTCACCTCGGTTGTTTGTGACATATCGCGAAGCAACAATAACAGCTCACTGCAACTGGAGGTTCACTCGAATACTTATACGTGTGGGTATAGGGGTCAATATGGGTGTCCGTGGCTCCGATGTTGATCATTGATCGGAAGGGGTTCCGGGTCATGTCTATACTTCAACGAACCTATATGGTCACACGCTTAAGGGTCATCTATCTGCTGAATACTAGACAGGGAGTCTGAGAGAAAATCACCAAAAAAGTTTCGGACACCGTAAAAGTTTTGAACAGTGGAAAAGCTCCGCAGAGAGAGGTCATCGGATGAGTTTCGGTGAAACCAAAAATTTGTTTCGGGATATACTATTAAGTCAAATTGGTTTCGGCACATGCCTGATAATTCTTGGAGGGTGCCAGAATCATTCTGGAAACTTTTTGGAATTTTCCGTGATAAAAACTGGAAATGTTTCGGAGCTGCCGGAGGCACTTCAGATGCGTTTCGCAAATGAAAATCACTAAACCGAAATTGTTTCAGAATGTGTTGAAAATTATTTGAGTGGGTATTGGAAATGTTCTAAGCCCACATAAATATTTTCAGTTTGAACGGACGCTGAAAAAAGTCGTCGTGAATAGTGAAAATCACTTTATGGATATTTTTTTGGAAAGCCACCTTTTAGGGCTTTTGCAAAAGGGCTTCCAGAAGGGCTTGGGGGCCAAGGAATCCTATCATGGGGGTCCCCAAGGGGGTGGCCGGCCAAGAATGGTGGAGCTCCATGGAGCTCCACATGGCATCCCATTTTGCCCATAAACCCCTCATATGTGACCTAAAGCATGCGTTTTTTTGGTAATTTGTGGAGGCAGACTACCCCTTGGCTTTCCTATAAATAGAGGGTGTGAGGGCTTCCATCTCTTCATCCCTTGCTCTCATACACATGCCATGACTTGTCTGGCTTCTCTATCCCTCCCAGCGAAATAGTTTCGTAGAGCCGAAAGGCTGTCTGGGTTCCGGCAGGAACTAGTTCTGGATGGTGAAGCCCTGCCGGATAGCTGACACTGTATGTGTGCAACCCCATAGAGAGATTGTAGTTTCGATATTCTGCCTGAGGGGTTGTTCGATTATCCTCCCGAAGGGCTGTCCGAGTTACCGTCCAAGTTTGGAGGGTCCTCCCGAAGGGCTGTCCGCGACATCGTCCGGGGGACTGTCCGATCGCCTCTCGAAGGGCTATCCGGAGAGGGAGTACATCCTCGCGGTTGGGAGGTTGTAAGTCCTAGCTGCGGGGATCTGCACTGACGATCTCCACCGACTCTTCTTCCGCTGTGCTACGAGTCGGTACGGATCAGATCAAACCTTGTATGCAGTCTCCATAGTGGTCATGGGCGTGCTCGCTATACCGGAAATTTTTATTTTTTGTCGCGTTCCCCTACAGTGGCATCAAGAGCCATGCTATGCGTAGATGCATGTTACGATCTAGAATACACGGAGATGTATGGGTATTGCATAATATAATTTTGTAGTAGATGAGATGTATTGCTGAAAATTATTTATGCAGGTGGCAGATGAAATCTGTTACCCGATATTCTTGTTGCTTCCCTAGAATTTGTGTATTTCTGATCTTGAAACGGCATGATGGAATTGCACAAAGTTCTGGCAATCCGTGATCCTGGTTGATCAACGAAGTGCTATCAGTTCTTGGGGTTCCACCATAGTTGAGAGAAAGATGAAGTTGTGCAGACAAAAGGGCAATGCAGATATGATCTGCACGGGGTCATGCATATGACGAAGTTTAGTATGGGGTTCGAGATTTTATTATCTCATGCTTCATACACTCCGAAAAGTTAATCTAGCGACTTGAATAATCATACTTGATGATAAACGTTGGTAGCTGCGGTTTAAGTCAAGACCTTAGAAGCCACGTAAAATAATTTTTTGCATAAACCGATTAGAGGCGTCTAACTTGGTTTTCTAGGATGGTTTGCATGTGATGTGGTATAGCAAGTCTCGTGTAAATTTGATTATGTATGAGATGACTATATGATGTAATTAACATGACTTGCGTGTCTTGATTCGGCATGATGGCTGGAGCCATATGATTGTCACGTTAATGACCTTCATGTCAACCTTAAGTAATGCATTTATTTTATCTGCTATGGAGATAGCAATATTATCTGGTGCATCGACAAGGTGGTGGCACTCTTCGCAAAGGTGAACACCGACGCGAATGCCAAAGACGAAGAAACACTTGACTTCTCCGTCAGAAGAGGCTATACCATATCATGCTATTATGAATAGCCTGAGATATTTATCCCTCTTGATGCACCCTTATTGATTGCGCGGTAGTCGCTTTTTATTTGGGTCATCTCTCACTTAAAATATCAAGTAGTTAGTGTTCTCCCAAGTGCAGCACCGTCACAACATCTATCCATTCGGGGTGCGCCATGGATGCATGGGTACGAACGATTGGAGAAATGAAAGGCGGGTGAGGTCAGATCTCGCAGCTAAATCACATGGTTGTCTTTACGTTCATGGCAGGATCATCTTGAGCTTGGAACACACGCATCGAAAGATGAACAACAGTCACATAGACATGTGATTGGCAACTTGGCCTACCAATTGAAATCCTCATCATGGGATGATGATTCTATGACGTTGAATTGATATTTGGATCTTGAATCACTCAAAATCAATTTTGAGAGATATTGATTTGAGTGGGAGCACACTTTAGAATAAAAATGTTTATTCACTAGTGCAAATTTCTTTATAAACAAAGTCTAAGTGAAACTTGTGTTTTCCGTTGTAGATCAAATGGCTCGCAACACCGCGATTAACTTAGGCCCGATGTTAGAGAAAGAGAAGTTAGCTACGATTGGAAACAACTATGCGAATTGGGTCCATAACCTGAGGATTGTCCTCAGGAGCGCTAAGAAATTGTACGTGCTTGAAACTACTCTTCTAGCCAAACCGGCGGCAGAGGCCCCGGAAGATGAATGAAATGTCTGGGCCACTAAGGATCATGATCACAACTTAGTGTAGTGCCTCATGCTAGCTTGCATGAGTCCAGGGCTTCAAAAATGTTTTGAATTTCATAAACCCCATGGTATGATCCGGTAATTGGATGCTCTGTACAAGGAAACCGCAAAGTATGAATGATTTGATATCATGAAGGCTTTGATCGAATGCAAGATGGCCGAGTGTAGTTCAGTTGGCGAACACGTGGTCAAAATGATTGGCTATTCTGAAAGGCTTAAAGCCCTAGAATTTCCACTTCCACCTGGCCATATGATGGACATGTTGCTTTCTTCACTCCCCCCGTCTTACGACGGTTTTGTCATGAACTACAACATGACAGGGATGGAGAAGACACCGGAAGAGGTGCTCGCCATGCTGAAAACTACAGAAGGAGGACTGCGGAAAAATCGCAAGCAAGTGTTGCTTGTGAATAAAACCGCCAGTTTCAAAAAGAAAGGCAAGCCAAAGAAGGGCAAGGGCGCCGGTAAGACCGGCTCCCAAAGCAACTCTAAGGGCGGAGCCAAGAATGAAACTGAGTGCTTCTACTGCAAGGGCACATGACACTGGAAGAGAAACTGCAAGAAGTATTTGGAACATAAGAAGACCGGGAAAACCAGAAAAGGTATAATTATTATACAGGTTAATGTCATTGATGTTTTGCTTGCTAGCGAAAATTCTAAGTCTTGGGTATTTGATACCGGATCGGTTGCTCACATTTGCAACTCGATACAGGGGCTTCAGAAGGTGCGCAAGCTGGCAAAGAATGAAGTCATGATGCGCGTCGGAAACGGCGCTGGGACCGCCGCTCAAGCCATCGGCATTATGCCTCTACATCTCCCTTCAGGATTTATCTTAGAACTAAGTAACGGTTATTTTGTTCCACTATTGTGTAGAAACATTGTCTTCGGATCATGTTTAGTACACGAAGGGTATTCATACAAGTCCGAGAACAATGGTTGTTGACTTTATTGTAAGGATATGTTTTGTGGATTTGCACCCATTGTTGGGGGCCTTTTCATACTAAATCTTGAATGTGAAAATGATGTCTTTAACATGAATGCTAAACACCTTAAGAAGGCTGATACCACCACCACTTACTTGTGGCACTGTCGTCTTGGCCACATCGGAAAGAAACGAATGCAAATACTCCAGAGAGATGGAGTTTTACCGTCCTTTGATTTTGAATCATTTAACACATGTGAAGCTTGTCTGATGGGGAAAATGACCAAGACGCCATTCATGGGTCATCCTGAACGGGCGGGTGAATTATTGAAAATAATACATAGTGATGTATGTCGTCCAATGAGCACAGCCGCACGGGGTGGGTATTTCTATTTCGTGACTTTTACTGATGATTTAAGTCGGTATGGCTATATCTACTTAATGAAGAATAAGTCGGAAACCTTTGAAAAATTCAAAGAATTTCAGAATGAGGTAGAAAATCATCGTAACAAAAAGATTAAGTTTCTGTGGTCTGATCACGGAGGCGAATATCTCAGTCATGTTGGCCAACATCTGAGTGACCGTGGAATCATTTCAAAGCTTACGCCTCCCGGAACTCCACAGAGAAACGGAGTATCGGAAAGACGTAACCGAACCCTGGTAAGGTCGATGTTGTCTCTTACAGATCTGCCAATATCTTTTTGGGGTCACGCACTAGAAACTGTAGCTCACACACAAAATAGAGCACCGTCTAAGTTTGTTAAGACGACACCACATGAGATGTGGAATGGGAAGAAACCCAGTTTGTCGCATCTTAAAATTTGGGGATGTGAGGTACATGTAAAACATTTGCAACCTACCAAACTCGATCCCAGATCAGACAAGTGTAACTTTATAGGTTATCCAAAAGAAACAATTGGGTATTCCTTCTACCTACCCTCCGAGCACAAAGTGTTTGTCGTTAAAAGCGGGGTCTTTCTTGAGAAAGAATTTCTCGCCAAAGAATTAAGTGGGAGGACAGCAAAACTTGATGAGATTAGTGAATCTTTGGCAACTGTTGATATGGCTAAGGAACCGGAAGAAATTCAGCTAATTATCCCCGCAACTGAGCCGGAAGTTGTCGCATATGACGCGGAGACTTCAGACAATGTTGTAACTGAACCGCGCAGATCACGTAGGGCTATCCAGCCACCTGAGTGGTTTCATAATGAAATCTTCATTCTTGAAGACGATGAACCTGCGCACTACAAGGAAGCGATGGCGGGGCCCAGCTCAAAGGAATGGCCCAAAGCCATGAAATCCGAAATGGAATCCATGTACGAAAATCAAGTTTGGAACTTGGAAGAACTTTGAGAAGGCGTAAAGCCGATTTGTTGTAAATGGATTTTCAAAAGGAAGATGGACGCCGATGGTAACATTACTTTCCACAAAGCTAGACTTGTCAGGAAAGGGTTCACACAAGTTCCTGGAGTGGACTACGACGAGACTTTCTTGCCCGTAGCTTTTCTTAGGTCTGTTTGGATATTACTAGCAATTGCTGCTTATTTGGATTATGAAATATGGCAGATGGATGTCAAAACGGCTTTCCTAAATGGAAACCTCAAAGAGGATGTATACATGATACAACCTGAAGGTTTTGCCGTTCATAAGGATGCTGGAAAGGTATGCAAACTTCAGAAAGCCATTTATGGTCTGAAGCAAGCGTCAAGGAGCTGGAACATTCGTTTTGATGAAGTGGTCAAAGAATTTGGCTTCATCACGAATGACGAAGAATCTCGTGTTTACAAGAAGTTTAGTGGGAGCGCAAAAGCATTTCAAATCTTGTATGCGGATGACATATTATTGATTGAAATGACATGAATTTTCTTAGCGAAATAAAAGACTCATTGAAGAGGAGTTTTTAAATGAAAGACTTAGGTGAAGTGGCATATGTATTGGGCATCAGAATCTATAGAGATAGATCAAAACGCCTGATAGCGCTTAGCCAAAGCACGTACATTGACAAGGTGTTGAAAAGGTTCAACATGGATAAATCCAAGAAGGGCCTTCTCCCCATGTCACCTGGCACAGTGCTTTGCAAGAATCAGTGTCCTCGGACTCTCGATGAGCGAGCACAAATGAATGATGTTCGATATGCCTCGGCAGTTGGTTCTATCATGTATTCCATGCTATGTACAAGACCGTATGTTTATTATGCGCTAAGTGTTAGCAGCTGGTACCAAAGTGATCCAGGATTGGAACACTGGGCCGCAGTCAAGGGTATTCTTAAGGACCTCAGAAGGACCAAGGATTTACTCCTTGTGTATGGAGGTGATGAAGAGCTCATTGTAAGTGGTTACACTGATGCAGGCTTCATGACTGACCCAGATGACTTCAAATCTCAATCAGGCAATGTTTTCATATTGGACGGTGGCGCAGTAGATTGGAAAAGTTCCAAACAAAAGACTGTGGCGGATTCTACGACGGAGGCGGAATAAGTTGCTACTTCAGAAGCCTCCAAGGAGGCGGTATGGATCAAGCAATTTCTTGAAGACCTTGGTGTGGTTCCTAGTGCCCAGGACCCGGTGGAGATCTATTGTGATAATAGTGACGCTGTGGCTCAGTCAAGGGAGCCAAGTTCACACCATAATACAAGACATATTGAATGCAAATATAAACTCATTCGACATCATGTCGAAGCGGGTTTAGTGAAACTACGCAAAGTTCACACAGATCTGAACATGTCAGACCCGATGACAAAGCCTCTACCACGAGCAAAGCATGAGGAGCACTAGATAGCCATTGGTGTTAGGGAAGCCATGTAACTGGATTATGACTCTAGTGCAAGTGGGAGTCTGTAGGAGATATGCCCTAGAGGCAGTAATAACAGTTATTTTGTATCTCCAACGTTTGTAATGAATGTTTAGCTTCCATGCTATAACTGCAATGATTCTCTAGTCTGCAGTATCCACCAAGCTCGGAGGGAAACTCATGTGGATGTGTGGTGTACTAAACGGTAAAATGTATTCCTAGTCTTGCCTCTAAGACTGGCTCATGTATTGCATGATGATCTTGTTTTCCTGATCATGGGCATGTCTATACTGGCAATTTTGAGGGCACGATGTTGGTAGAACACTTGTGTTGAATCGACCCAAATTGATGTTATGCTATGAGGTTCTTTTCGTCACAAGTTTATGGTTAATATCACAGAGATAGTTAATGTTTGCATAATTCCTCAGACCATGAGAGTATCGAGTTCCTTCATGCTTGCTTTGTGAACTTTGGGTTTTGTTAAACGTCATCCGTAAGTGGGTGGCTATTACGGCGGCTAACAGGTTCACGATAAAGTATGGCAAGTAACAAGATATCTCAAGATTGGGATTTGCTCCTCCGACGATGGAGAGATATTATTGGGCCCTCTCGGTGTTACGGTATCCATAATCGTCTGGCCAGACACCTTGTGATTTGATCACTGGGATGACGAAACACGGAAACGTGAAAAGAGAACAAAATCGGCAACGAGGTAACTCGCATGGTGGAAAAATTGTTCATCCATGGGGATGCAATCAATCTCACCTAGGGTGTTTGTGACATATCGCGAAGCAACATGAATAGCTCACTGCATCTGGAGGTTCACTCGAATACTTATTCGTGTGGGTATAGGGGTCAATATGGGTGTCCACGGCTCCGATGTTGATCATTGATCGGAGGGGGTTCCGGGTCATGTCTATACTTCACCGAACCTATAGCGTCACACATTTAAGGGTGATCTATCTGCTGAAGACTAGACAGGGAGTCTGAGAGAAAGTCACCGAAAAAGTTTCGAACAACGAAAAAGCTCCATAGAGAGAGGTCATCGGATGAGTTTCGATGAAACCGAAAAGTTGTTTCGGGATATACTATTAAGTCAAATTGGTTTAGGCACATGCATGATATATATTGGAGGGTTCCAGAATCATTCTGGAAACTTTTGGAATTTTCTGGGATAAAAACTGGAAATGTTTCGGAGTTGCCAGAGCCACTTCAGATGCGTTTCACAGATGAAAATGACTAAACCAAAATTATTTTGGAATGCGTTGAAAATTATTTTAGTAGGTATTGTAAATGTTCTAATCCCACATAAATATTTTCAGTTTGAATGGGCGCTGAAAAAAGTCGTCGTGAATAGTGAAAATCACTTTATGGATATTTTTTTGGAAAGCCACCTTTTAGGGCTTTTGCAAAAGGGCTTCTAGAAGGGCTTGGGGCCCAAGGAAGCCCCTCATGGGGGCCCCCAAGGGGGTGGCCGGCCAAGCATGGTGGAGCTTCATGGAGCTCCACATGGCATCCCATTTTGCCCATAAAACCCTCATATGTGACCTAAAGCATGCGTTTTTTTGGTAATTTGTGGAGGCACACTACCCCTTTGTTTTCCTATAAATAGAGGGGTGAGGGCTGCCATCTCTTCATCCCTTGCTCTCATAAACATGCCATGACTCTTTTGGCTTCTCTCTCCCTTTGAGCGAAATAGTTTCGTAGAGTCGAAAGGCTGTCTGGGTTCCGGCAGGAACTAGTTCTGGACGGCGAAGCCCTGCAGGATAGCTGACACCGTATGTGTGCAACCCCATAGAGAGATTGTAGTTTCGATATTTTTCCTGAGGGGCTGTTCGAGTATCCTCCCGAAGGGCTGTCCGAGTTACCGTCCAAGTTTCGAGGGTCCTCCCGAAGGGCTGTCCGCGACATCGTCCGGGGGACTGTCCGACCGCCTCCTGAAGGGCTGTCCGGAGAGGGAGTACATCCTCGTGGTTGGGAGGTTGTAAATCCTAGCTGCGGGGATCTGCATCGATGATCTCCACCGACTCTTCTTCCACTGCGCTACGAGTCGGTACAGATCAGATCAAACCTTGTATGCAGTCTCCATAGTGGTCCTGGGCGTGCTCGCTATACCGGAAATTTTTATTTTCTGTCGCGTTCCCCTACAGTGGCATCAAGAGCCGTGCTATGCGTAGATGCATGTTACGATCTAGAATACATGGAGATGTATGGGTATTGCATAATATAATTTTGGAGTAGATGAGATCTATTGCTGAAAATTATTTATGCAGGTGGCAGATGAAATCTGTTACCCGATATTCTTGTTGCTTCCCTAGAATTTGTGTATTTCTGATCTTGAAAGGACATGATGGAATTTCACAAAGTTCTGGCAATCCACGATCCCGATTGATCAACGAAGTGCTATCAGTTCTTTGGGTTCCACCATAGTTGAGGGAAAGATGAAATTGCGCAGACAAAAGGGCAATGCAGATATGATCTGAATGGGGGTCATGCGTATGATGAAGTTTAGTATGGGGTTCGAGATTTTATTATCTCGTGCTTCATACATTCTGAAAAGTTAGTCTAGCGACTTGAATAATCATACTTGATGATAAACGTTTGTAGCTGCGGTTTATGTCAAAACCTTAGAAGCCACATAAAATAAATTTTTGCATAAACCTATTAGAGGCGTCTAACTTGGTTTTGTAGGATGGTTTGTATGTGATGTGGTATAGCAAGTCTCGTATTAATTCTATTATGTATGAGATGACTATATGATGTAATTAACATGACCTGCGTGTCATGATTCGGCATGAAGGCTGGAGCCATAAGATTGTCATTTTAATGACCTGCGTGTCAACCTTAAGTAATGCATTTATTTTATCCGCTATGGAGATAGCAATATTATATGGTGCATCGACAAGGTGGTGGCAATCTTCGCAAAGGTGAACACCGACGCGAATGCTGAAGACGAAGAAACACTTGACTTCTCCGTCAGAAGAGGCTATACCATATCATGCTATTATGAATTGCCTGAGATGTTTATCCCTCTTGATACACCCTTCTTGATTGCGTGGTAGTCGCTTTTTATTAGGGTTATCTATCGCTTAAAATATCAAGTAGTTAGTGTTCTCCCAAGTGTAGCACCGTCACAACATCTATCCTTTTGGGGTGCGCCATGGATGCATGGGTATGAGCGATTGGAAAAAAATGAAAGACGAGTGGGGTCATACCTCGCAGCAAGATCACTTGGTTGTCTTGACGTTCATGGCAGTATCGTCCTGAGCTCGGAACACACGCATCGAAAGATGAACAAGAGTCTCATAGAGATGTGATTGGCAAGTTGGCCTACCAATTGAAATCCTCATCATGATATGATGATTCTATGACGTTGAATTGATATTTGGATCTTGAATCACTCAAAATCAATTTTGAGAGATATTGATTTGAGTGGGAGCACACTTTAGAATAAAAATGTTTATTCACTAGTGCAAATTTCATTATAAACAAAGTCTAAGTGAAACTTGTGTTTTCCGTTGTAGATCAAATGGCTCGCAACACCGCGTTCAACTTAGGCTTGATGTTAGAGAAAGAGAAGTTAGCTACGACTGGAATCAACTATGCGGACTGGGTCCGTAACCGAAGGATTGTCCTCAAGAGCGCTAAGAAATTGTACGTGCTTGAAATTGCTCTTCCAGCCAAACCGGCGGCAGAGGCCCCGGAAGATGAACGAAATGTCTGGGCCACTAAGGATGATGATCACAACTTAGTGTAGTGCCTCATGCTAGCTTGCATGAGTCCAGGGCTTCAAAAATGTTTTGAATTCCATAAACCCCGTGATAGGATCCTGGAATTGGATGCTCTGTACAAGGAAACCGCAAAGTCTGAACGATTTGATATCATGAAGGCTTTGATGGAATGCAAGATGGCCAAGGCTAGTTCAGTTGGTGAACACATGGTCAAAATGATTGACTATTCTGAAAGGCTTAAAGCCATGGAATTTCCATTTCCACCTGGCCATATGATGGACGTGTTGCTTTCTTCACTCCCCCCGTCTTACGATGGTTTTGTCATGAACTACAACATGGTAGGGATGGAGAAGACACTGGAAGAGGTGCTCGACATGCTGAAAACTACAGAAGGAGGACTGCGGAAAAATCACAAGCAAGTGTTGCTTGTGAATAAAACCGTCAGTTTCAAAAAGAAAGGCAAGCCAAAGAAGGGCAAGGGCGCCGGTAAGACCGGCTCCCAAAGCAACTCAAAGGGCTGAGCCAAGAATGAAACTAAGTGCTTCTACTGCAAGGGCACACGACACTAGAAGAGAAACTGCAAGAAGTATCTGGAAGATAAGAAGACCGGGAAAACAGGAAAAGGTATAATTGTTATACAGGTTAATGTCATTGACGTTTTGCTTGCTAGCGAAAATTCTAAGTCTTGGGTATTTGATACCGGATCTGTTGCTCAAATTTGAAACTCGATACAGGGGCTTCAGGAGGTGCGCAAG
The DNA here is from genome assembly GCF_018294505.1 of Triticum aestivum. Taxonomy (NCBI): domain Eukaryota; kingdom Viridiplantae; phylum Streptophyta; class Magnoliopsida; order Poales; family Poaceae; genus Triticum; species Triticum aestivum. Next base: position 110,226,330 of record NC_057812.1, read on the forward strand.
CTGGCAAAGAATGAAGTCGTGATGCGCGTCGGGAACGGCGCTGGGATCGCCGCTCAAGCCGTCGGCATTATGCCTCTATGTCTCCCTTCAGGATTTATCTTATAACTAAGTAACTGTTATTATGTTCCACTGTTGTGTAGAAACATTATCTCCGGACCATGTTTAGTACACGATGGGTATTCGTACAAGTCTGAGAACAATGGTTGTTGACTTTATTGTAAGGATATGTTTTATGGATTTGCACCCATTGTTGGGGGCCTTTTCATACTACTAGTAAGTGTGCACGTGCAATGCACGTCTAGATTAACATGACAATTATATGTGAAAACTCGTATGTAAAAGGATAATCTGATAGCAGCATGAAATATTTAAAATGAATTGTTGTATACAAAAAGTTGTTTTTTCACCAAAGAAGAGGTATTGCATTCATGTTTCAAACCATTAGTACCCTTTTTATTCTATGAATCTTGAATAACATGTTCAAGTACTCCGTTACATCACTATTTAATGTTTCAATCAACCCAAGATCTACATCTATTGTTAGTAATATGATTATTCTCTTACAAGTCCAACTTCTCATAATCATCTTTCTATTTTGCTGTCATCATCGTCTCAACCAACGCCACTGAGTATCACAGCACTATGGAGTAGGGGAACATCCACTCTGACCTATGGTGTACATGGCGAGCTTCTTCAAATAGAAGGCCAACAATAATGCCCCTCCCAGCATAAGTTTGGTTGCTTAGCAGACATCCCAGATATTAGAAATAGATTCCTAACTCACCTACAAGTCAGGCTAGAGTTCCAAGGAGTACTGCAATGTGACCATTAAATTAAATAATTGAATAAATACTGGAATATGAAGATTGAAAGTGAACTATGAAGACAAAAATTAGTTAATGCTTGCTGAGCTTGGGTAGGTAGTTGCATTTTCAATACCAGCTATCATATGGATAACCGCATACCAGCGCAAGAGAAAGAGGAAGTGACTCAACAATAATAATTGGCCTTAAATAACAACAATCTCTTCCCACTCAACTTCCGTCCTTTTAGCCCGCCAAAAAGAAATTTTCAACTTACAAATATCGATTTTGACTAAATTTCAGTAGATGACTACAATGGCAAGTGGATGTGTAGTAGTAGTAGAGCCATGGTTCCTAAATATGCCATGTGATCCGAATATATAGTCTTCGATGTCGACATCTTTTCACCAACAATATGGCAAAGCCTTGCATCACAACTCGACACCTCTCTGTGAAAAGAGTACAGGCTAAGCAACAAATAAAATGTCAGAGGTGGTTAGACAGGCATTGAAGAAGAGAATCATTTTTATTGGATAGTATGGTAGGATAACATAAAGCTTAGAGAATCATAATATTCCCCTCAATTGTTACCACGCTATTGAAGAACCATGTACTGACTATGAAGTATTGGTCGATACTAAAAGATGAAGTTGTATAGTAGACGAACAACAGTCAAACCTGTTAAACACAAGATAAGTAAAGAAGAACCTATAGACAGAACGTCTTGCAAACTGGACAATGTATTTGTCACATAAATAGCCAAAATGACTGCATGACCATATGTAAAAACTGCACAATGGAAGTTCCATAATTCAGTCACAAGAAAACTTCAGCAAACCAACATTTAGTTATTTAAATCAAAATTCAGCTTCTTTTCTACAGAAGTGGCACTTGGATTAAGCATTTTAAAAACATGCATGCAAGGCTGCCAATACCCATCGGCAGGCCAACATATAAGAACAAATTATGCTTCTTGTATTGCAGATATTCATATAAGCATATACTGAATTTTTCTGTGCAGAAAATGATTTGCCGTAGATTGTCAAAGAGATTTTGTATAGTCCTTACATTCAAATAGTCTAAAAACTAACATAAAAATGCAGTAATCCATTGGCATAATGCACTCCATAGAATCATACTGTACATTTTAGGACCGAGCTAAAAAAAGGAGAAACCATAAAATCATACCGTACAAGATGCTGATCCTCAGTGTACAACAGATCAAATGATATTCAAATTCTCTTTAGGAAATAAAAAATAATACTTACCTGCAGAAAAACAATGGATCGACACTCGATATTGAACAGAGTATATTCTCATCTTCAAATGAATGCAGAAATAAATACTGTGTAGGTTTTGAAGTACAATGATGCTTAAATCAACTCTCTTTTTTCTTGCAACAAACAAATTCTTGATTCATCGGCAAGCTTCGAAACAAAATTCAATTTATTTACATTGAAAGCTGGATGCAAGATGTGTGATTTTCCATCTCTGCATATGAGGGCATAACCTAAAACAATGCACCTAGGAACATAAGAAAGATCAACGACGAAACATTTATTCTTCTTCTTTGTAAAGGCCAAAGGCACTCCAGGAACTCAGACTCTGCATGCAGTTCCGGCGGAAGGGAAAAGCACGAAAGCTACCTCTAAAAGACTCCCGCTTGAAGGGTCAATAAGAATTAAGAAAGGATTTCCTCCTGCAGTATAATAGAGAACCTGAATGGTTTTTGTTCATCTGCATAACACATACACTGCAATTTATGAGAAACCCCCCAAAAATTATATCACCCAAGAGAGGCATGAGCTAGCGTACATTTGCGACCGAAAATAATAGATGCGCCGACCCAGATCACGAGTCAAAGCACATGAACAGGTCTATAATAAAAAACGAAAAATTCCACCTGTATATCTGTGAACGGGGCAACCAGGGGCGGCCAAACATAGGCACACTTCGATTGTTGTTAGAAATAAGCCACACCACCACCGGTGACCAGCATGTGTGCGTGTGTTGGTCGAGCGAGGACGCCGGTCCGTGGCCGCGTCCGTGGCCGTGGCGAGTGGAGTCTCCGTGCGGCAGTTCCTACATGCATGCTGCGTGGGCGCTGCGTCTACTGCTGGCTACAAAGCCGGTGACGTCCAGGTTGTTAGTAGCGTGCATGTAGCTAGGAATTAGCTAGGTAGTTAGTGCATGGGTTAGTGGCCGATCTGGGCGGCTGGGCTGCGCGTGCGTCTACATATTGAAGTGGCCGTGGTGCTGCTGTGTAGAAGAGCCAGAGAGAGATGTAGCCTCTCGGAGTGTATGTGTGCTCGCCGTGGGGTGGTGTGTGTGTGGCTGAGTTTGTGCTTAGGAGGGAAATACAAGCGGCCGTTCGTGCGGCCGGCGGCGTACGTGCGCCGGGCAAAATCTTCTTGTGTTCTCCTCGTTCTTTCTTCTACGTCCGTGAGAGAGAGAGAGAGAGAGAGAGAGAGCTCATATGAGGAGGAGAGATAGGGCTAGACAACAACAATTGTCGCATGTGGAAATCGAACAGCTGGAGAGAACAATCCTGTGACCGAACGCAAATAAGAATCATTAGAATGAACTCGTAGAACAGGAAGAACGTCATGCTGTATCACACGATTTTTGTTGACGTGTTTTGGAAATTTAGATTTGCATCAATGAAGTTTACCATAACACATCCTATCCCCTTGATCTTGTAAGGATAAGTACGCACATCGATGAACCACCACCTCCGTGTACATCGTTGCCCCGCTGGCCCGGCCATGATGCGCTCGTCGATGCGCTGGACTTATCCGCTCTGCCGAGCCCTACTCGCGCTCAGCAGCCTGCCTGTTAGAGCCGCTCCATATGCCGCATGACCGCCATCGCCGCAGCCCTGCAGCCCATCGCCGCTCGTGTCGACCCGCTGCTGTTTGCGAGCTGCTGCATACGCGCCATGCGCTACCGTGCGAGCCGTGTCATGGCCACGCAGCTGCAGCCGGACTCTCGCATCCCACACATCGGGCAGCGCCGATCCAACGGAGGGCGAGCATCGGGCGTTGGCGGTCGAGGCGATGTAGTGGAGGGGGAGGCTGGTGGCGATTGAGGTGAGGTGCGAGTTGCAGCGACCAGGGGAGGGCAGCGAGTCGTGACTGTGGAATTGAGATCGTAGACGCGGCGGCGGCGGCGCTCGACGGGGAGAGGAAGAACGCGAGGTTTGGGGGTTGGACGAAGGGCACAAGCCTGATCGCGGACCTTTCTGGTTGTCGTTACTTTTTTTTTCTTGTAGCTGTGCGTACGTGGGATTGGGATGGTGGAGTTTTCGTTCGTCAGGGGAATATGTTTGCTTGTTTAATAGTATATGTTTAATAGTATAAGTATAGAAATCTTGAATGTGAAAATGATGTCTTTAACGTGAATGTTAAATGCCATAAAAAGGCTGATACCACCACCACTTACTTGTGGCACTGTCGGCTTGGCCACATCGGAAAGAAACGCATGCAAAGACTCCAGAGAGATGGAGTTTTACCGTCTTTTGATTTTGAATCATTTGACACATGTGAAGCTTGTATGATGGGGAAAATGACCAAGACGTCGTTCACGGGTCATCCTGAACGGGCGGGTGAATTATTGGAAATAATACATAGTGATGTATGTGGTCCAATGAGCACAGCCGCGCGGGGTGGATATTTCTATGTCGTGACTTTCACTGATGATTTAAGTCGGTATGACTATATCTACTTAATGAAGCATAAGTGGGAAACCTTTGAAAATTCAAAGAATTTCAGAATGAGGTAGAAAATCATCGTAACAAAAAGATCAAGTTTCTGCGGTCTGATCGCGGAGGCGAATATCTCAGTCATGACTTTGTCCAACATCTGAGTGACAGTGGAATCATTTCATAGCTTGCGCCTCCCGGAACTCCACAGAGAAACGGAGTATCAGAAAGACATAACCGAACCCTGTTGGACATGGTAAGGTCGATGATGTCTCTTACAGATCTGCTGATATCTTTTTGGGGTCACGCACTAGGAACTGCCGCTCAAACACTAAATAGAGCACCGTCTAAGTTTGTTAAGACGACACCACATGAGATGTGGAATGGGAAAAAACCCAATTTGTCGCATCTTAAAATTTGGGGATGTGAGATACATGTAAAACATTTACAACCTACCAAACTCGATCCCAGATCAGACAAGTAGGTTATTCAAAAGAAACAATTGGGTATTCCTTCTACCTACCCTCGGAGCACAAAGTGTTTGTCGCTAAAAGCGGAGTCTTTCTTGAGAAAGAATTTCTCGCAATAGAATTAAGTGGGAGGATAGTACAACTTGATGCGATTAGTGAATCTTCGACAACTGTTGATATGGCTAAGGAACCGGAAGAAATCTCGCTAATTATCCCTGCAACTGAGCAGGAAGTTGTCGCATATGATGCGGAGACTTCAAACAATGTTGTAACTGAACCGCGCAGATCAGGTAGGGCTATCTAGCCACCTGAGTGGTTTCATAATGAAATCTTCATTCTTGAAGACGATGAACCTGCGCACTACAAGGAAGCGATGGCGAGGCCCAACTCAAAGGAATGGCACAAAGCCATGAAATCCGAAATGGAATCCATGTACGAAAACCAAGTTTGGAACTTGGAAGAACTTCCAGAAGGCGTAAAGCTGATTGGTTGTAAATGGATTTTCAAAAGAAAGACGGACACGGATGGTAACATTACTATCCACAAAGCTAGACTTTTCGGTAAAGGGTTCACACAAGTTCCAGGAGTGGACTATGACGAGACTTTCTTGCCCGTAGCCATGCTTAGGCCTGTTCAGATATTACTAGCAATTGCTGCTTATTTCGATTATGAAATATGGCAGATGGATGTCAAAACGGATTTCCTAAATGAAAACCTCAAAAGAAGATGTATACATGATACATCCAGAAGGTTTTGTTGTTCATAAGGATGCTAGAAAGGTATGCAAACTTCAGAAAGCCATTTATGGTCTGAAGCAAGCGTCAAGGAGCTGGAACATTCGTTTTGATGAAGTGGTCAAAGAATTTGGCTTCATCACGAATGACGAAGAATCTCGTGTTTACAAGAAGTTTATTGGGAGCGCAAAAGCATTTCAAATCTTGTATGTGGATGAAATTTTATTGATTGGAAATGACGTGAATTTTCTTAGCGAAATAAAAGACTTATTAAAGAAGAGTTTTTCAGTGAAAGACTTAGGCGAAGCGGCATATGTATTGGGCATCAGAATCTATAGAGATAGATCAAAATGCGTGATAGTGCTTAGCCAAAGCACGTACTTTGACAAGGTGTTGAAAAGGTTCAACCTGGAGAACTCCAAGAAGGGCCTTCTCCCCATGTCACCTAGCACAGTGCTTTGCAAGAATCAGTGTCCTCGGACTCTCGATGAGCGAGTACAAATGAATGATGTTTCATATGCCTCGGCAGTTGGTTCTATCATGTATGCCATGCTATGTACAAGACCGGATGTTTCCTATGCGCTAAGCGTTAGCAGCCGGTACCAAAGTGATCCAGGATTGGAACACTGGGCCGCAGTCAAGGGTATTCTTAAGGACCTCAGAAGGACCAAGGATTTACTCCTTGTGTATGGAGGTGATGAAGAGCTCATTGTAAGTGGTTACACTGATGCAGGCTTCATGACTGACCCAGATGACTTCAAATCACAATCAGGCTATGTTTTCATATTGAACGGTGGCGCAGTAGATTGGAAAAGTTCCAAACAAAAGACTGTGGCGGATTCTACGACAGAGGCGGAATATGTTGCTACTTTAGAAGCCTCCAAGGAGGCGGTATGGATCAAGCAATTTCTTAAAGACCTTGGTGTGGTTCCTAGTGCCTAGGACCCGGTGGAGATCTATTGTGATAATAGTGGCGCCGTGGCTCAGGCAAGGGAGCCAAGTTTGCGCCATAAGACAAGACATATTGAACGCAAATATAAACTCATTCGACATCATGTCGAAGCGGGTTTAGTGAAAGTATGAAAAGTTCACACAGATCTGAACGTGTCAGACCCGATGACAAAGCCTCTACCATGAGCAAAGCATGAGCAGCACCGGATAGCCATTGGTGTTAGGGAAGCCATGTAACTGAATTATGACTCTAGTGCAAGTGGGAGTCTGTAGGAGATATGCCCTAGAGCCAGTAATAACAGTTATTTTGTATCTCCAAAGTTTGTAATGAATGTTTAGCTTCCATGCTATAACTGCCATTATTCTCGAGTCTGCAATATCCACGAGGCTCGGAGGGAAACTCATGTGCATGTGTGGTGTACTAAACGGTAAAATGTATTCCTAGCCATGACTCTAAGATTGGCTCATGTATTGCTGATGATCCTGTTTTCCTGATCATGGGCATGTCTATGCTGGCAATTTTGAGGGCACGATGTTGGTAGAACACTTGTGTTGAATCAACCCAAATTGATGTTATGCTATGAGATTCTTTTCTTCACAAGTTTATGGTTAATATCACAGAGATAGTTAATGCTTGCATAATTCCTCAGACCATAAGAGTACCGAGTTCCTTCGTGCTTGCTTCATGAACTTTGGGGTTTGTTAAACGTCATCCGTAGTTGGGTGGCTATTGCGGCGGCTTACGGGTTCACGGAAAAGTATGGCAAGTAACAAGATAGATCAAGATTGGGATTTGCTCCTCCGACGATGGAGAAATATTCTCGGGCCCTCTCGGTGTTACGGTATCCATAACCGTCTGGCCAGACACCTTGTAATTTGATCACTGGGATGCCGGAACACGGAAACGAGAAAAGAGAACAAAACCAGTAACGAGGTAACTTGCATGGTGCAAAAATTGTTCGTCCACGAGGATGCAATAAATCTCACGTCAGGTGTTTGTGACATATCACGAAGCAACAAGAATATCTCACTGCAACTGGAGGTTCACTCGAATACTTATTCGTGTGGGTACAAGGGTCAATATGGTTGTCCATGGCTCCGATGTTGATCATTGATCGGAAAGGGTTCCGGGTCATGTCTATAATTCACCGAACCTATAGGGTCACACGCTTAAGGGTCATCTATCTGCTGAATACTAGATAGGGAGTCTGGGAGAAAATCACCGAAAAAGTTTCGGACACCGTAAAAGTTTCGAACAGCGGAAAAGCTCTGCAGAGAGAGGTCATCGGATGAGTTTCGATGAAACCGAAAAGTTGTTTCGGGATATACTATTAAGTCAAATTGGTTTCAGCACATGCCTGATAATTCTTGGAGGGTGCCAGAATCATTTTGGAAACTTGGAATTTTCCGAGATAAAAACTAGAAATGTTTCGGAGCTGCCGGAGCCACTTCAGATGCGTTTCTCAGATCAAAATCACAAAACCGAATTTTTTTCAGAATGCGTTGAAAATTATTTGAGTGGGTATTGGAAATGTTCTAAGCCCACATAAATATTTTTAGTTTGAACAGACGCTGAAAAAAGTCGTCGTGAATAGTGAAAATCACTTTATGGATATTTTTTGGAAAGCCACCTTTTAGGGCTTTTGCAAAAGGGCTTCTAGAAGGGCTTGGGGGCCAAGGAAGCCCATCATGGGGGCCCCCAAGGGGGTGGCCAGCCAAGAATGGTGGAGCTCCATGGAGCTCCACATGGCATCCCATTTTGCCCATAAACCCCTCATATGTGACCTACAACATGTTTTTTTGTTAATTTGTGGAGGCACACTACCCCATGGTTTTCCTATAAATAGAGGGGGTGAGGGCTGCCATCTCTTCATCCCTTGCTCTCATACACATGCCATGACTTGTCTGGCTTCTCTCTCCCTCCCAGCGAAATAGTTTCGTAGAGCCGAAAGGCTGTCTGGTTCCGGCAAAAACTAGTTTTGGACGGCGAAGCCCTGCCGGATAGCTGACATCGTATGTGTGCAACCCCATAGAGAGATTGTAGTTTCGATCTTTTGCCTAAGGGGCTGTTCGAGTATCCTCCCGATGGGCTGTCCGAGTTACTGTCCATGTTTCGAGGGTCCTCCCGAAGGGATATCAGCGACATCGTCCGGGGGACTGTCCGACCGCCTCTTGAAGGGCTGTCTGGAGAGGGAGTACATCCTCGCGATTGGGAGGTTGTAAATGCTAGCTGCGGGGATCTGCACCGACAATCTCCACCGACTCTTCTTCCGCTGCGCTACTAGTCGGTACGGATCAGATCTAACCTTGTATGCAGTCTTCATAGTGGTCCTGGGCATGCTCGCTATACCAGAAATTTTTATTTTCTATCGCGTTCCCCTACACTGTCATTACGCCTCGCAACTGGGACATACATTTTGAAGTCATATGTGAAATAGATGATAACGTGGTAAGTGCAGTTTTGGACCAACAAGTAGGTAAGAAGTTTAATGTTATTTACTATGCTAGTCATACTCTTACTGATGCTCAAAGAAACAATCACTGTTACAACGAGGTGCTATACAAACGGTTTTTAACCCATTTCCGCGATAGCATTTGGAACCGTCGCCAAGTGAGTGTGGGCGATAGCGGGGTCCTTCCCACACGACCCAGAAACCGTCGGGGATAGGGAGCCTTGATGCATACAGTTGTCCCTATATAACCGTTTCTGATATCTCGAATATCCCAAACGTTTCATCATTGCTACTTGTTTGTGCTCGCATTGCCATCGTAGTCAGGGTTTTGTGGTTTTACCTAAAACTAGGCACATTCCAGGCACATACCAAACTGGATCTACGTTTACGATGCCTGGCACATCACAAACAGTTCATGATTGTAAACCGTGTACGATAGGTAGACAATCACGCACATTTAGTTTTCCCGCACCGTTTGTGATAGAGTCTGACATCACACATGCTTTGCAAATGGCAACTGTGTGCATTGTTACATACATTTCCTCTCCATGAACCGTGTCAGACTATGATGCATATCGCACACGCTGTGCTATATGTTTCCTCTCCGTGAACCGTGTCGAATTATGATGTATATCACACACGCTCTGTTTTATTGACCATGTGCGCCGTACTGACCTGCACACCCTAATTTAATTGCTGCTATTTAAAATTGTAGCTAATTTGAACTTGAAAGTTGGCTATAGCTTTGTTCATATCCATCAGGTTTAAACAACCAATGCATTATTCGATTCACAGGTACATATGTTCAAGAATTACATAAGTACCAAATAAAAAAATGATTAACAAGGGTTCTATACTTGTACTATTACAGATGGTAAAGAAAGAGGCGACAGAAATTCTGATTGCTGAACAAGGTGAAGCGGAATGGCCCTATTGTGCTCTCATGGATGCAGAAGGCACACACGACTCTAGTCCAACCCCTTGTGATGGTCGGCCACCAACGATGTAGTTTGAGAGGTAATCTTCAGTAAACTGCTTCAGGATCCACTGCAAAGGAAAAAAGATTCAGACATTGTCATCTAACACAACTCATTACGGGCAGTAAAAAGAAGTCTACAAAGTTCTTACTTACCATCCTGCAGTTCACTGTTGTCTTGCATAAAGTGTAAACAAATAGTTCGATTGACATCTTTTGACCTATTTTAATAACAATATTTATCAGTTTCCTCACTTGATGCTGGTTCATGAATAGCTCATTGCCCCATACATAGAAAGGGTCGAAGTGTGAATCTTTGGCAATGACATATGTACCTAAAAGCACCAAGTTAATATTAGAAGCTAAACAACAATTGCAAAATGATGTAGTACAACATTCCCTCCATCCATTATATAAGATTTTATTACATGTATATCTAGACATCATCAGAACATTAAAGTAACACTCTTCCTTGTTGCTATGTAGTCTGGGATTGCATATTTAGTCATGTAGTACAATGCATGTTGCTATGTAGCCTCAGATATATTAAATATGGCCCTAGTTAACCTACTGATAAATGGGTTACAGCTATATTAAGTGAAATGTCCGATTCAACGATTAATCCCTTGTCATCCCCCAGGCTATATGGTACCAGCTACCGATATCCTGAACAGTGAGTACATATAAGCAATGCGATGAAACTAACCTCGATGGAAAATAGCACTGTTCTTTGTCCTGTATGAGTACATACGAAGGCACGTTAAGCACAATAGGCTAAACATCAACCAAATATATCCATGGTAGACAACATAATCTACAAATGATAGCTTCAGTGTGCAGGTTTAAGCACGCTAGTTAAGCAAAACAAGAAGTGGAAAGGTGTGTTAACTGCATCAGACATAGCATTTAAAAACAAGCAAATAGTCATTCAAACTGGTATTGTGGAGATCTAAAGTACACTAGTTATTGTTAAAAAACGAAAAGGCATGTTAACTGCAACATCCTTAACAGCAACCAAATATCATAATTTATAGTGGTATTGTTGAAACTGTTATTGATGAAATTAAACTACACGGCAAATAGTTGCACATTGTGAAGAACTGAAATAAACAAGGCATAAGGCCATCTCTAGCTGATCCTTTAAAAGTTAACAGACTAAAACCCTTAGTTGAAATTGAGGAAATACCGCGGCAACTGAAATTTTTACTAGGCGGGAGTAACAAGGCAAGGCTACTAAAAATTTGGATCAAGGGTGAGCAGATATTTTTTAGATTGCAAGGGATGCAAAGGCGGGACTAAAATGCTGGGGCAACTGAAAATTTTAATCAAGGGCGAGCATATATTTTTGAGATTGCGAGGGATGCAGAGGGGGGGGGCTAACAAGGCGGGGCTATTGAAAATTTGAATCAAGGCGAGCAGATATTTTTGAGATTGCGAGGGATGCAGAGGCGGGTGTAAAATTCCGGGGCTACTGAAAATTTGAATCAAGGGATTGAAGCAGAGCGGGAGTAACAGACATCGCACACGGTCTGCACATACTAATCATGTGCTATCAAACATTAAAACATTCCAGGCGGTAGATATTTTCAAGATTAATAGGCAGTAGATATTTTCAAGACCGGGAGGCAAGCCTCGTGGATCCCTATCTACTGTGCTGATGTGAGTGACTGCAGGGAACGGGCATGGCACACGGGTAGTCTGACCAAACTATGTCTGTTGCGTACCCAATCGCAGACGGCTTCTACATCCAACTCGTGTGTTGTTTATAAATTTGGCAAAATGAATAACGCGGGAGAGGGTCAGAACACGAACACACTTGCACGTTGACCAAATATATGTATGAAAATGGTGGTTTGATGTTCGAATACCCAATGCACAACTTTGATGTGGCACCTGTCGCACAAAAGCACAGTATTTCTAGTCAGCCACCCCCTATGAACCCCACTTCGTGTCGGTGGTAAGGGAATCCTAGCTACGAATGCATGCCCCCAAATAGGTAGGTATGAAATCTCACCCTACCGTAACACAAAACCTATAGGAGTCCATCATATATATATGGTCAAACTTCCCCTTTCGCTTCCCGACAAAGGTGGACCGTGTGCCGACCCACAAATGTGTGCTTGCGGCGCGAGATGGGTGAGACCACATACGAACCACATGCGGGTGGCCCTACTATATGTATGAAAAGGGTGTGGTGTGATATTTAACTACCATTCACAACTTTGATGTGGCACATGTGCCTCGCAAATTAACTGGACTTCACCGACCCCACGAATGTTGCAAGTAGTGCGAAGTAGCCCCCCCTCCCCCCACACACATGTCGTGGGGAGGGCATCTCATCAAGACATACTGTAACACGGACCAAGCAAAATCCAAGTTGGTCGTACAACCTCTCCCGCTCGTTGTTGGTCAAAGTGATGGACATCCACACGGCCCCGCAAAATGGGCTAGCTTGTCGCCAATAACCTCATGAGGGAGTATTGTACGAAGACAAACCCACTCTGTGCATGTGGCCCAAGTATGTATATGGAAGTGGTGTGTGTTGTGTTTGAATACCCAATGCACAAATTTGATGTGGCACCATGCTTTGGAACCTAAAATCCCCACACTGAGCGAGGGTTCACCGCGCGTAGCATGCACTCAAACTTAATTAGGCTTGTAATGGTCGACCTACTATACGGTAACTCGAAGCAAAGAAGAAGAATCCACCCTGGTAACCTTTCTCGTTGTTGGTCGAAATGATGGACGTCCCACACGGGCCCACGAATATATATAGGCTTGTCACCCATAACCAAGCGAGTGAGAGTGTGTCCAAAGACAACCGTTGCATGTGTATGTCCCGAACATATTTATGGAGGTGTGTGATGCATGCATATGTGTTGAATTAATACCTGACCCAATGCACAACATTGATGTGGTGCATGCATTGAAAATCGCAGAGGTCCCCACAGAAAGCAAGAGGTCGTTCATGACATGTCGTGTGCTCGCCCCCCCTTCGATCCAGCGGGATGGATTCATGTGTACACATGCGCTATTATATATATGTAATCTCACATCATGATCTATATCATGAGACAAACAAAAAATTAATCCCTTCCTAAGTCAAATTAGTTAACCTCTCTCACGCTGTCAGTGAAAGTGATGGACCAAGCAGGACGACAGATGGAAGCATCGCCGATAACCGCGTGAGTGAGTGGCATATATAGGAGAACAACCATCGTGATTGCACGTGTGCCAGAACATATATATGGAGAGGTGTGTTGTGATGTTTTGAATACCTAATGCACAACTTTGTTGTGGCATTTGCCTCAAAAACCGCAAAGTCCCCACAAGAGTGAGGAATTCATGTGACACCTAGTGTATATATATATATATATATATAATATGCTGGTCACCCCCCTTCGACACGTACTATACACCTAGCTAGTAACACAGCCCTAAAAGAATTAATCCTCCTTGTTCGTCAAACGTACCTCTCTCTCGCTGGGTCAAAGTGATGGACGACAAACTCGCGGGCCCAGCATAGAAGCGAAGCGTACGTCGCATGTGAGTGATCATCCTATATAGGACTACGTACCACCGTCTGCATGTGGCCTAAAGAGGTGTTTGTGTGACGTTTGAATACGCAATGCACAACTTTGATGTGGCACCACATATATAGGAAACCAAAAAGTCCCCACAGAGAGTGCGAGGTTCATGATGCGTGGTATGTGCTATATGTATGCCCTCATTTGGCGCGTGGTATATACGTACTTCTACTATATAGCACAAACCAAAAAGAATCATTCCTTGATGGTCAAATTAACCTCTTTCTTATTGGGTCAAAGTGATTGATGACAACCTCGCATGCCCACAAAAGGAACCGCCACACGCGAGTGGGTTCCTATAGGGCAACCACCACCTGCATGGTATTGCGTGATGTTTGAATACCAATATAATGTACAACTTTGATGTGGCACTTGCCTTGGGAATCGGAAAGTCCCCACATGGAGCGAGGTTATGACATGCATATATATATATAGAGTATTCATGTTGCCCCCTCTTTGACATGTACATACTCCTACCATGCATATATGTAGCACAAACCAATAAAGAACCATCCTTGTTGGTCAAATTAACCTCTATATCATTGTAGTTGTCTCTAATGTATAACCCCAAAACGATAGTGTTAAATCGGTAAGAGACATCATAGATCACACCATATCTAATAAAGTACGATCACGATATTCGGACACACCATTACACTGTGGTGTTTTCAGGTGGCGTGAGTTGTGAAACTATTCCACATTGTTTTAATTGAAGGCCTAACTCTTAACTCAAATATTCGCTTATATATATAATATGCTGGTCACCCCCCCCCCTTCGACACATACTATACACCTAGCTAGTAACACAGCCCCAAAAGAATGAATCCTCCTTGTTCGTCAAACATACCTCTCTCTCGCTGGGTCAAAGTGATGGACGACAAACTCACGGGCCCAGCATAGAAGCGAAGCGTACGTCGCATGTGAGTGGTCATCCTATATAGGACTACGTACCACCGTCTGCATGTGGCCTAAAGAGGTGTTTGTGTGACGTTTGAATATGCAATGCACAACTTTGATGTGGCACCACATATATAGGAAACCAAAAAGTCCCCACAGAGAGTGCGAGGTTCATGATGCGTGGTATGTGCTATATGTATGCCCTCATTCGGCGCGTGGTATATATGTACTTCTCCTATATAGCACAAACCAAAAAAGAATCATTCCTTGATGGTCAAATTAACCTCTTTCTCGTTGGGTCAAAGTGATTGAGGACAACCTCGCATGCCCACAAATGGAACCGCCACACGCGAGTGGGTTCCTATAGGGCAACCACCGCCTGCATGGTATTGCGTGATGTTTGAATACCAATATAATGTACAACTTTGATGTGGCACTTGCCTTGGGAATCGGAAAGTCCCGACATGGAGCGAGGTTATGACATGCATATATATATATATATATATATATATATATATATATATATAGTATTCATGTTGCCCCCTCTTTGACATGTACATACTCCTACCATGCATATATGTAGCACAAACCAATAAAGAACCGTCCTTGTTGGTCAAATTAACCTCTATCTCGTTGTAGCTGTCTCTAATGCATAACCCCAAAACGATAGTGTTAAATCGTTAAGAGACATCATAGATCGCACCATATCTAATAAAGTACGATCACGATATTCGGACACACCATTACACTGTGGTGTTTCCAGGTGGCGTGAGTTGTGAAACTATTCCACATTGTTTTAATTGAAGGCCTAACTCTTAACTCAAATATTCGCTTCTACGATAAGATCGTAGAAACTTTATTTTCTTGTTACGATGATTTTCCACTTCACTCCGAAATTCTTCGAACTTTACAAATGTTTCAGACTTATGTTTCATCAAGTAGATATACCCATATCTGCTCAAATCATCTGTGAAGGTCAGAAAATAACGATACCCGCCGCGAGCCTCAACACTCATTAGACCGCATACATCAGTATGTACTATTTCCAACAAGTCTGTTGCTCGCTCCATTGTTCCAAAGAATGGAGTCTTAGTCATCTTCCCCATGAGGCATGGTTCGCAAGCATCAAGTGATTCCAAAAGCCCATCAGCATGGAGTTTCTTCATGCGCTTTACACCAATATGACCTAAACGGCAGTGCTACAAATAAGTTGCACTATCATTATTAACTTTGCATCTTTTGGCTTCAATATTATGAATATGTGTATAACCATGATTGAGATTCAACAAACCATTCATATTGGGTGTATGACCATTGAAGATTTTATTCATGTAAACAGAACAACAATTATTCTCTGATTTAAATGAATAACCGTATTGCAATAAACATGATCCAATAATATTCGTGCTCAACGCAAAGACCAAATAACATTTATTTAGGTTCAACACTAATACCTAAGGTAGAGGGAGTATGCGATGGTGATCTTATCAACCTTGGAATCACTTTCAACACACATCGTTGCCTCACCCTCAACTAGTCTCTGTTCATTTTGTAACTCCTATTTCAAGTTATTAATCATAGCAAATGAACCGGTATCAAATACCCTGGGGTTACTATGAACACTAGTAAAGTACACATCAATAACATGTATATCAAATATACCTTTCACTTGGCCATCCTTCTTATCCGCCAAATACTTGGGGCAGTTCTGCTTCCAGTGACCAGTTCTTTTGCGGTTAGAAGCACTCAGTTTCAGGCTTGGGTCTAGCTTTGGGCTTCTTCATGGGAGTGGCAACTTGCTTGCCATTCATCTTGAAGTTGTAACATCCCAAATTTTCAATTTGGAATGTTATACATTAGATCATCACTGTATATCATATTTCATTTGCTTTTGGTTTGATCCCAGAAATTCTACGCAACTCAAGGACCCTCGGAGAGAGTTGGGGATTCGTTATTTTCATATTTGAGTTTTCTCAAATTTTGAAAAAATAGGATCATTGATTTTATTTATTTTATCTTCAATTATTTCTATTATAAAAACTAGCAAAACATGCCCGTGCGTTGCAACGGAAGAAAAATAATATCACATATCCCTGACGAGCAAGTCCTAAGGCCTCAAGAATGTGCACCTCCCTATTTCAGCACCACCACATTTTAAAAGTAATAGCTGGCTCAGTATGGCTAACTGGTTAATTCTTTTTTTGTGGTTAACGGTTTAATTCCTTTAAAAATTATAATAGTATTTTTATTCCTTTGAATAGTGAGGCTTATCTTTCAAGATGCTTGGATTGGATGGTGAACTTCGACATTACATCAACATTCAATTATTTTCAGTGTGGTACACAACTTATTATTTTTGGAATGGTAAATAAATATCATAAGATTGTTTCTAGTCTATAAAAAAACTATCAAACTACTGGATGAGATGAATTGCTGAAAAATCTAGAACTATTCGACTGAAGCTACCAGAATTGATTCATGAAGTTGGCAAAAGGGAATAAAATCTTCCAGTAGGTCGGTTCACATGAAATCAATCCACATATTTGGCATGTTGTGGACGGTTTACCTCTGTTAACTAAGAAAATTATATTACCAAAAATAGTTGATTTCATTCATCAAGGAAAAGCAAAACAAAATCAACCAAAAGGATCGCCATCCCTTCATCTGTCCTCTTATTATTCCCTCTCCCGGCCTTATGCCGATAAACATTACCTTTGCGGCCGGTGGAACACACAAGCACGCACGTACAATACACCAAAATCGTTCCTTTAATACCTCCCTGAAATCCAGTTGATTTAATTTAAATACCCAACCCTCTTTCCTTTATAATTTTTTTCTTGACAGGATCTTTCCTTATACTCCTCGAACGGAAGCCTCTTAATTTATTCTAGCGCTTTCCTTGTTATCTCCTATCTCAATTTCCTTCTCCAATCCTTTGCCTCGGTGTGGATTGGTTTCCTTATTATCCCCCGTCTCAATTCCTTTTCCTTCCTTATTATTTCCCTTGCCGCACAAATTTCTTTCTCAAATTTGCTTCGGCATGGAAGGCTTTCCTTATCAGTATTCCCCATCTCAAATCCTTTTCTTTCCTTATTATTTATCTTGCTGCACGTTGCAACGTCGGCTGAAATCCTATATAAAGTGGCGAGGTGGGATTAATCAAAACATTCGGCTAGCTCAGTTGGTAGCGGATTAATTACAGGACAGGGAGGTTGCGAGTTTGAATTCCTGCAGTGGCAAATATATTTTATAACAGCCTTTTACCCCTTTCATAATCTGATCGCATAGAATATAGTACTCATGTTGTAATTAATCGATGAGGTAAATCTTTTGTCACCGTTTCGGAAAAAAATTACTCATGTTGTATGACGGCGTATCACAGAATAGACCAAGCACGGCCCTTGAATTCATACTCTTCTTTTTCTAGAAAAACATATCGATATCTCTCCTATTGTATAGGAGAAATAACAAATAGCCAGTTTAATTTGTAAGAACTTTAAAATACGGATCATATTCTAGTGTGGCAATCAGCGGCAACAGCATGCACACGCACCACACACACGCGAGCCAGGCATGCATGTACGTAGCGGCAGGCAAACACACGCAGGCAAGGAGTGCTGGTCATCCGGCGCTATATTTTTAATGAGTAAACTAACATGAAAAGGCTGATTAGAAGTCCACTTGGCCCTATGTATTGTGCAGCTTGACGTGTTGGTCTTTTTGGATCGGAAGAGTGCTAGACTGGCCGTGGATGAGGCCCAAAAAAGCGTAGGGCAGGCCTAATACACATCATATACGACAGGGAATAAACAAAGTAAGCTTTTGTTTACGTGCGGACTTCAAATTAGTACCACCTCATTTATCTTACGAGTTTATCTATACAAATTGTAAAAGCATATTATGATATGAGAAGAAAGCGTATTGTGACGGTGAACCCACAGAGTCAATCCGTGCTTTATTATTAGGGATAGATATGAGAGAGGGAATAAAATGACTTTCCCAACATAAAGAAATATTGAGATTTAATAATAAAATCAAATAAGATTTTATTTCAAAGTTTTATTGCTATTTTATTTGAATTTAGAAAAAATGCGTGTTTTTCAAAATTGCATTTAGGCCCCAAATAAATGTTCATCTAGACCTGCTTGATTTTAGAAGTCGGGGGAAATTTATTTCGGGATTTTTGCAGTCCGTTTAGTATTTCTTTTATTTGTTTTTCTGCGCGTAATTATTAAAAAAACGCGGAACCGATTTTGGGCCCTGTTCGGCCAGGACTCCGTTCGGCCAGCCTTTATAAGCCGGGGAGCGCAGCCCGAGCCGCCCAAACCCTAGCGCCCGACCCCGCCGCCCCTGACGCCACCGCCGCCGCCGCCGCTAGCCGCCGCCGCCGCCGACCCCGCCGCCCCGCCGGAGCCGCCGCCCGCCGAGGTTGACCGCTGCCCCCGCCGCCGGCGGTTTTCCTCGAGAAAACCGTTCGGTTTTCCGTTTGGTTTTTTGTTCGGTTTTTTATATCCGTTTTTTTGATCGGTTTTTTTTCGATTTAGTTTTTTTAGAGAGCGTTCGTCCCGCTCGTTCGTTTTAACAAATGCGTTCACCGTTTAGTTCTAGAAAACGAATGTTCATTCGTTAATTTGTTCGTCGTTTTTCTTTTTCTCAGATTTTCCGCGGTTATTTATGATCGCGATTTCTGATTCGATTTTCGTTCTAGTATAACTTTTCGCTCGTTTATCGGAATCAGGCGATTCAAGCGCCTGGAGTTTCGTATCGAAACCCTCTTTCCATTTAACCAACTCAAACAAGTTTTTGCTTCTGTAAAATTTGGCCTAGATCCATATTAGTAAAGAAGTTTGTTTCTTTCGTCGTTTGATTTTCGTTGCTTCGTTCGATTTGATTCTTTGTGCAAACCAAAGTTCTTAAGTTGAACTTTCTGGTTAGATCTCTTATTTGAGTTTTACCTGCACATTGGATGAGTGCTTATTGTGTGCTTGTTTGTTTGCGATAGAGTATCCGGAGTGCGCCGCTTGCTACTTTGCATCTCTAGGTTTCGCGGATCATCAGCAAGGCAAGTAACACTTTGATCATACCTCTTTACTACCCAGTTTTATTGCATTAGATCAATCCTCAAACATTGCATGATTAGGATCTAATTAAATTGTGGGTTTTGGGAAGTAGATGAGGTAGTACCTATTTCCTGTTTTATTATCAGACCTTTGGGAGTTACTTCTACGTTTGCTTATATTGCCATGCTATGCTAGTAGACGTGGATTGGGTGAGTGTATCCATGACAGATGTGAGATTGTTAAATTAATGGTTTATTTAAGATGGCAACTTGAACACACATCTGGGTGGATTGAGGCATCTGAGTATTCCAGCGATTGCCTATTTTCTTTGGACTGCCACCCAGGCTCAAAGGGATCATGAGATTATTCATACTTGAAACTTTCATGTGCAGCCACAAGCTACTATGTGCTCTAGCATAGTTAACTAAGTCGTGCGAATTCTTACAGTGGTCGACTAGCAGATGTAGCGGATGTAGGTTGGTACGGTCTACCCATTCGTAAGGTGCTAGCACTTCTGAAAGACTATGTCTCGGTCATCTGTTTCTCAAATATCAAGTAGTGCAAGAATCCCAACGGAGGAGATCGAGTCTGGTGGGGAAAAGTGCGCAAACCTCTGCAGAGTGTATAAACTAATCATGGTTAGCCGTGACCCCGATTATGGACGTCTTGAGTATCTAGTACTTGGATTATCATGTGAATCTCATCATGTTACTCTAATTAATATTGTTGGGTTTTAATGATGATGCTTAATTGGGATTGAGAGGGTGTCTACACTCTCAATGTTTAACTACCATGATAGTTAAATAAAATTTATTCCTTTGCAGTAGGAAAAATTGGCTTTATGCAAAAACTGTAATCATCGAGCTTTCCACCAGCCATATATGCATGTAGTATGGCCTTATTCTTTCATTACCCTCTATATGTTACATTGATAGCATATTCCATGTGCTGACCCGTTTTCGGGCTGCAACATTCATGGTGCAGACTTTTCAGACGACAAGTAAGGTGCCTTTAGGTCGTGGTTCTATACTCAGTGATGCCGTTGGAGTTGATGGACTCACTTATCTTCCAAGCCTTACGCTGTTATCGTTATTAGATGGCCTTAAGCCATATTTATTGCAATAAGTTCTCTTTTGAGACATTCGATGTAATAAGTGTGTGATTGCTACTCTGTTATAAATCCTTCAAGTACTGTGCGTGTCAGCATTGCTGATCCAGGGATGACACTGAGGCACAGAGATCAGACTGGTTGAGGTCTGGTCGCTACAAGATGGTATCAGAGCACACGCTGACTGTCACTACACCACAACACTTAATTAAGGGTAGTTAACTGCCGAGAGAGCTATCTTATTAAGGGCAAATAATCTTCCAGGAATTACCTTACTGCCAGCACAAGTAAATATGGGCAGATAAACTGCCGGGAGAAGATAAGTTACCGGGGCACACGAACTGCCGCGGATGGTTGGCGACACGTTTTCTGCCGGGAGAACTGAGTTACGGCCCACCAACTGCCGGGATGTGGTGCAAGCCAGAAAGTGAAATCTTTTGGGCCTAAACGCGCATGAGAGAGCCCGAGCGCTCGCTAGATGGAAAATATTCGTGGGCCGACCATTCCAAAATTCCTTCTACTACCCATCTCAGCCCCTATGTCTCACAAAAGAAAAAAAACTCGTACCCCTAAAAAAACTCGTCTCAGCCCTTTTCCAAATTGTTCCCCAAATCAAACCCTAGCCAAATCGAACATCACCACGACCTCCCCCCCCCCCCCCGCCGCCGCCAACCACCCACCGGAGCGTTGGCTTCATCCCCACCACCGTCGCACCCTAGCACCCTCCTCAGCCGCCATATAGCAACATCCTTATCCGCCGGCGAGCAAACTTTGTCGCACCGAGCGCCGACTTCCTTCCCCGGCCGACCAACGTCGCCGCTCCCAAACACCCTCCGCCGCACCCGAAGCACTGCCTCCCGGTGCTTTCTCTCCGGGTAGCACCGCGGCCTAGCACCCCGGCCATCGTCGACTTGCTCACTTCGTCAAGCAGCGCCTCCTCCTACAAGAGCTCCCCCGGCTAGCAGCACCTCCTCCTCCACGAGCCTCCTCTATGAGCCAGTCCTGCACCAAATTGGTTCATTCATGCTTGAAGTGAATACATGAGGAGCTGATGTTTTCTTGTATCTCTTGGGAGTCTATCTGTACCTTTACTTGTTGGAGTCTTGGGGAGCACTCAGTGGTGTGGTTTATCTTTTCCTTATGGGTCTGCAACAACTGGTATTCCTAGATTTTTATTTCTTAAATTAATAAAAAAGCAGCGCTGGATTCAGCCAGTTCCATGATTTTTTTGTACTTTCATTTGTTCTAATTTTCTCCAGTAGTTAGGTCTATGTCAAAATGTGTCATTTTAACTTGGATGATAGAATATATAACGTGCAAAATTATAGTCACGACGTTCTACCTTTCTCCTATAGTTTAGTTACTTTTTTTTGGAATCTACAGGTCCAATAATTTTGCTCTACAATAAGACTGTTGTTTTCTTGCTGATAATTAGAACATTTTGGATGCTCGTTGTTTATTTTTTGCATCCAGGTTTGGTAGTAGTGTTGGTGTGTGTGGCATAGTTTCTGATGTTTTGAGGGTACCCCTAAAGGGGGACTAACCTGAGACATGTGGTTGTGTTCTATTAGTTTTCAGTAATGGAAATTGGGAGCTATCCTCCTAAGTAGAAAAAATGGAAAAAATGGGTCATGAGTCTAGCTGAGTACCATGCTCTTTTGTTCTATATGTAATCCTTACAAAAAGTTCTCTAATTTTCACTTGGTGCTTTCACTGAAGTAAACTTTTTGGATTGTTTGTTCTGTGAGCAGTATGCATCTTCTTTTTTACTCTCCACCAAGAAGTGTCAACTACGCCATACAAGCATGTGCGATGAATATATTTCACTTCAATTATCGCATGGCCTTACAAGCCACATAAGCTTATGTTCTTATGATTATATATTTACCAATTACTATTATGGTTGATTTCTTATAAGTGTTTGCTTCTATGTATGAAGCTTGGAGTGAATCCTAAGTTCATCGTAGAACCAGCAACATGAGTACACGACAGCAAGCAAAACTGAGGAGGTAATACTCTTGGTAGTTAAGTCTTGGATTAGGTATTTTGCTGTTGGATACATGCTTGCTGCTATTTAAGAACACTGAAACTATTTAGCATTTCATTTCTTATATGCTTCATGCAAATGAAACTGTCGTAAACATACAAACTAAAATTTTGCTTGGCATGTATATGCATGTTCTGAATGTGCTTTGCCTTTTTATGCATACAATTACTGAAGCTTTTACATGTACTAGAACTGAGCTTTTGCATTACTGTGTATTCTGAAGCTTTTTCTTTTGTTATTGGGCAGTACATGAAACATAGTGGTTGGTCTGCCTGCCATAGAACCATTTATGAAGAGCATAGGTTCTGCTTAGTCCAGTATTTCTTTTCATGTGTAAAAAGTGGTTGATCTACCAATACACTGTTTAGTATTTTGTACATGGCAGGAAACTTGCTGTAGATACACACTGAAAGTTGAAAATTATGCTAGTACAAATAGGTGTTCTGGTTGTATATATGGCTACTTGCTTTGGAATAGTTATTTCTTGATATGATCTGATCCAATCTCATGTATATTATATTTATTTCTAGAAAAAACTTTATGAACCAAGTTCACTACAACTCAAAGTCATGTGCATGGAAGGAAATTGAGATATTTGCTCATTCCGTACTAGTCAAAACATATGTGTAGATATACTACTCATTCTGGTTTATGCCGCTACTTAATCAAGGTCTTCTTTTATGAGCTCTTGTTGTAAGATTGAAGGTTCAAGATACTACACTTCCGTACAGATCTTAACATTATTTGAAAAATAAAAATTTAATGTGTAGTAGAGTTGTATCTAGTAAACTTAATTTGGAATTTCTTGTTTAATTTTCTATATCTTTCATCGTAGTGGTTACAGGTTGGTCTTTACTTGCAATCTAATTTGCATGTTGGTTGCTGTTCTTCAGGAAACACGGTACTAATCTGTGACCAGATTGGTAAAAGAGGTATTTTGCACAATTCTTTTATATCCTACATGTCTCTTTTCTCTCTATATAAAGTAGCATTATTTGAAAATATCCTTGTATTTCCTCTCAGAAGCTCACACCTGAATATCATTATATATGCTTGTGAAAAGGTTCTGTATGTTCTTTTGAGTTAAACCTAACTCTAAACATTTTAGTTTCGATACTAGTGTCAGTCAATGCTGGAATGATGTTTGAGTTTTCTTTGATGTACTACTTGCCTTTGTGTGCTTATACAAAAAGATAAGATCCTATGATACCTATGATGTAAACATGTTGTCCCTATTTTGTCTTATGTACAGACACAGTTCGATGATTCTTCAC
Organism: Triticum aestivum; assembly: GCF_018294505.1. Classification (NCBI taxonomy): domain Eukaryota; kingdom Viridiplantae; phylum Streptophyta; class Magnoliopsida; order Poales; family Poaceae; genus Triticum; species Triticum aestivum. The sequence continues at coordinate 110,250,390 of NC_057812.1, forward strand.
TTTTAGGAAAGTAAACTTAATATCGGTGGTAATCACACCATGCTATGTGGGTTTAATTATCTTTCCAGACCTGAAACTGTTGTCATGCTTTCCAGGAAGGGCAACTAGATGTGCTTAATTCGTGTGCCCAGACTTGAAACTGTTGTCATTTGTTTGTTCCTTATTAAATCGAATAGTAGGTGTTTTTCTTATAATAAATAGGGGTGGTGAACTCTGTACATTCTTTGAGTATCGTAATAAATGTAATGGAGATTATGATTTCTAATGTGTGTACTTGTCATTTGGTCACTTCCTGTCCAGGTTGAAAATGTTTCTGCAACACTGGTTAAGACAACTTGCTGTAACCATATGCGTCGAGCTCACACAGAAGACCTTATAAGCTTTACTCTTTGTGTTTGTTCCATTTTGTACTGCTCGAATGTCTAGAAATTTCAGATGCTAAATTATGAGTGTCGGTGTCAAAACCGGCGGATCTCGGGTAGGGGGGGTCCCGAACTGTGCGTCTAGGCCGGATGGTAACAGGAGGCAAGGGACACGAAGTTTTACCCAGGTTCGGGCCCTCTTGATGGAGGTAACACCCTACGTCCTGCTTGATTGATATTGATGATATGGGTGTTACAAGAGTGGATCTACCACGAGATCAGAGAGGCTAAACCCTAGAAGCTAGCCTACGGTATGATTGTATGTTGTGATTTTGTTGTCCTACGGACTAAAACCCTCCGGTTTATATAGACGCTGGAGAGTGTTAGGGTTACACAAGGTCGGTTACAAAGGAGGAGATATCCATATACATATTGCCTAGCTTTCCTTCCACGCCAAGTAGAGTCCCATCCGGACACGAGACGAAGTCTTCAATCTTGTATCTTCATAGTCTAACATTCCGGCCAATGGAGATAGTCCGGCTGTCCGGAGACCCCCTAATCCAGGACTCCCACAGTAGCCCCTGAACCAGGCTTCAATGACGATGAGTCCGGCGTGCAGTTGTCTTCGGCATTGCAAGGAGGGTTCCTTCTCCGAATACATTACAGAAGAAGTTGAATACGAGGATAGTGTCCGACCCTGCAAAATAAGTCCCACATTTCACCATAGAGAGAATAATGTTTTTTTCGCAGATCTAATTTGCTAGCTTGTTTTAGCAACATGACGTTACGTCATGGCCCGGTGATTATTCGAACCGTTTCTTTTAACCAGCCCCGCACATAACGCGAGGCAGTTTTTCGACACGTCTTGTCAAAGTAGAGATCGTGTCCCCTTATTACGGGATTCTCATCAATACGGGCGTGGGTAACCCAACCGCGCCATCAATTGCGGCGCTTGGGGGATAAACGAGTTTTACTAGGCAAGTGGGGACGTTTAATTTTGTCCACCCATATAAAGGATAAGGATTCACCTTTCTATCCACGCCTTCTTCCTCCTCTGCTCATCCGCTCCCGCATACTCGAGCTCTAGCGCCCAAGTCCTCACTTTCATATCAACCTTCTCCAACCATGTCCGGAGCGGGAGGCAAGTGGATGGTCTCCTCCGTCATGGAGGGAGACGTCAAGAAACTAAGGAGAGCCGGATACCTGCACGACGATATCGCGCACCGGCTCCCAGATGAGGGACAGCTCATCCCCACCCCAGAGCCCCATGAGAGGATGGTATTCCTCACCCATTTCCTCCGTGGACTGTTATTCCCTCTCCATCCCTTCGTCCGAGGACTCATGTTTTATTACGGCCTATATTTCCACGATCTGGCCCCGAACTTCATCCTCAACATCTCGGCGTTCATCGTCGTGTGCGAGGTCTTCCTCCGCATCAAGCCCCACTTCGACTTATGGCTGAAGACCTTCAATGTCAAGCCGAAGGTAGTGAGCGGCCGCCAGGCAGAGTGCGGAGGCGCCATGGTGGGCAAGATGCCCAACATCACATGGCTCGAGGGCACCTTTGTGGACACCATAAAGGGGTGGCAATCGGGGTGGTTCTATATCACCGAGCCGCGCTACCCCGCATGGGTAGCGGCCCCTGAGTTCCGGTCTGGCATCCCCATGCGGCTCACCTCCTGGAAAGAGAAGGGCCTGTCCTAGGGTAATTCAAAAGAGATGACCGGACTCCAGTCATGTATTCAGAACACGGTGGATAAGAAGCTTAAGCTTGTCAACATAGTCCAGGTTATGCTCGTTCGCCGGATACTCCCGTGCCAACAACGGGAGTTTACCTTGTGGGAGTTTACCCTGGTGCAGCACCGGACTCTGAACAGGCTCTTTGACACGACGCATGAAGATGCCTGGAGGGTGCTGTTCAAGGGCGCCGCAGTCCCTCCCCCCATTACCGAGGATCGCGGATTCAGCGCGAAGCGCCACGCTAGTGCGGTAAGTTGTTTTGCCTTTTACAGGATATTCGTTTTATATATATATATATATATATATATATATATAGATTGGCTCTATGCGGGATCTAAACTCCCGTAATTTTGACAGGACTGGCAGAAGATGGCCGGACAGATCGACTGTCCCGCTCCCTTGCCTGAAGGCCCCGCAGACGCTCTTCTAACGAAGATGCTGGCTCCGGCCCCTTATAAGGTGCCGGAGAAGACCAAGAAGGCCAAGGGAGCTCGAAAGAGTTCCCGACGCCAGGCGTCGTCGGACTCACCGTCCGATGACTCTGCGGTGCACTCTTCCCCCGAAGACGAGGAAGAGGAAGAGGAGGCTCCCCCACCGACTGGGGAGACAAGAAAAGGAAGGCCGCCCCAACTGGGGAGGACGAAGGGTCCAAGAAGGGAAGGATGCTCCTTCCGGACAGCTCTTCCGCCGCCGACGAAAGTGAAGATGAGTGGTTGCCCAGGGGCAAGCCCCAGGGGAGATCGTAAGTGTTCAGATACCAAAGTAACCCATAGGATTCCTTTGTCGCATTGCTTTCCCTAATGCCGAACTCAATTGTGCAGGCCGCCCCGAGCCAATATCGAGGTATCCTCGGACAGCTCCCTAGGCGCGTCGGACATGGATAGCGATCCAGTCCCGACGGCCACCTCCCCTCATCCGGCCGACGACACCGAGGTGCTGTCTCAAGAGGCACCGGATCGAGGGGGGACAGTCCCGGAGGCGCCTCATGGCGACCTTCCGGACTCCGGGAGCCGAGGGGACGGAGTCCCCGAGAGCTCCGAGTTTGGCCCTTAGCCGAACAGCGCGCTGGACCCTTCAACGGATCCGAGCTCGGGCAGGCGGTCCCCTTCTAAGGGCGGTGAGACGCTAGTGCCGGTGACCTCTGTCCACCCAGAGGTGCCGGACACTATGTTGGAAGCAGTTCGCAGCGCTTCCATCGAGGATGAGCACCGCACTATCATGAGTGCGGTGATCCAGAAGGTTCAGTCCGCCAAGAGCGGATTGACTGAAGCCTGTACTAGCCTTCTAACAGGCTTCGAGGTAAGTGTTTTAAAATGTAGTAGAAGTGTTACCGCATAGACAGTAGCCCCTGATGCGTTGTTCGGTGTTCACAAAGAAAAGCCGAACAGAGGATCAAATAATATCGTAGGAGTCTAATATAAGTATGTCAATATGCATGTGCAGGATTCGCTGTTGGCGTCCGCCGCACTAACTGAGGAGGTCGCCGTACTGAAGGAGGCCCTCGAGGGGTCCCAGAAGGAGCTCGGCCTTGCTAAGAGGCAGCTCGAGGAGAACAAGGGTAAGTGATACCCCGTCTGTAGATGAGAAAAAGGACGCGATTGCTAAATGATAGGATCATTGTATGTTTGCCAGGGGCCACAACCGAGGTGGCGCCCCTGAAGCAAGCGCTGTCCCAGGCCGAAGAAAAGGCGGCCCAGGAGCGCACCGAGCGAGAGAGGCACGAGGCTCGGGTGGGCGAGGTGCAGCAAGAGCTCCAAGCTCTCGTGACGAAGCACGAGGCGTTGGAGATCGACTTGAAGACGAGAGAGTCTGAGCTTGCTGCGGCCTGTGAGAGCGCGAAGAGTGCCAAGGCCAAGGCCCAGAAGGCCCTTCAAGAGATCGACGCGATGAAGAAGATAGCAGCAGGTAAGGCTTTCTATATGCAAAGCAAGCATGCAATGGTGAATTACCGATTACTTACCTGAATCCGGAGCTCTTCAGGAGCATTCGCAGATTTGCACCGTAGTGTGTCCGATGCCTCACTATTCTACCAGGCCGAGGACGGAAGCTCGGCGAAGAAGCTGTTCTGGTCTCGGTATGCTGAGGCCGAACATCTGGTTCCAATGAGCGACCAGCTGAAGCAGATGGCCGAGCTACATAAGGCGGCCGATCAGGCCATGAAGGGCTTCATAGTCCGGTTGTGGCCTGGTGACGCCCTTCCGAACAGCTTCTTCGGCCTGGTGAGGTGGCTTGTGGATGCCTGCCCACGGCTGGAGGTCGTCAAGCAATCCGTCTGCATTGAAGGTACACGCCGGGCCTTCGCCCGTGTGAAAACGCAGCGGGTCAAGCTAGACTCCGTGAAGCTTATCAAGGAGGGGCCGCCGGAGGGCAAGGAGCATCGCCACCCCAAGATGTACTACGAGGGTGTTCTGCCGGGCGACCGTCTTATCGTGGATGAGTGTTCACAAAATGTAATATTTGAGTCAGATTTGCTCGTTTTTATCCTATGTAATGAAAACTTGTTTCATATGCGCTATGCAACGCTTGTGTGAATTTAAAATATTACCTTCTGTTTGGCTGTTTATCCAATCTGAGAGATGGCTAGTCCTCGGCTTCTGCCCCCATGCCACGAGTGTAGGGGTGTTCGAGATAAACCTGAGCACTCTTGTTCCCATGTTTGGGTCCTTCGAGGGAGGTCCTCAGCACAATGAACAAGGCAACCGGACTAATAATTCTTTATCACTCTCACTTAGCCATAGAATTCTATAATTTTAAATTTTGGCGAAGCCCCTGGTATTCGGAAGGCCGAATTCGGGGTGCGATACACGCCTGTAAGCCGGACGGAGCTGGCCCCTCGCCCTAACCGGCATAAGTCTTTAGGGACTCGAAAAACCTCGCCGAACAGTGACCAGTCTCTCGCCTTATCATGACAGTCAGTTTTGGCTTTCTCTACTGAGGTGCTCGGCCCGGCAGAACCGGGGCAAAATCGCAGTAGTTCGACTACCGCTACCTTAGCCGATAGAGCGGAACATAAGTTACCAAAACATAGGAGCCGGGCAAACCCAACATTTGACCAAAGACATGATTCGGAGCTGATGCATATAATGCTATAAGTTCGGGGTGCCGCACTTGTGAAAGTGTTCGGACTTTTCGCACCATGTTGTGGGTACGTAAGCCCCTGGTGCATTGGCCGTACCAGAGTGTACGGTTGCTAGGCGTCATTTAATGAACACATAGATATGTATACATATAACAAAAATGCGATAATAATCGTAATGTCATGCATTGTATATTAAAAAATTGCATTAATGCAGAGTGATACAGATAGTGTAATGAGCAAAAGAGTAGGACTATGTCCCTTCCAAGGGCGAGCTGACGAATTATGTAAAATTTGTAATCCACCTGGGAATTCCGTAGTCGTCGGCCTCCTTGGCTGTGCTTTAGGCCGCGTTTTGGGACGTGCCGTAGTTGTGCCTCCCCCTCCCCATCTGTGCCCATGGTATTTTCAATGCGTAATGATTTACGCGCGGCACGAACAACGTCGTTGGGCTGGGATTGGGGTGGCCGACGTATTGCTACATGAGCTTAGATCGCGCCAGGCGGTCTATTTGCCGATTGCCCCGAGCGCTCTTGAAGGTGTCCGGGCTTTGAAACGCCGAACTGGTAGATTGCCTTGAGAGGCTGCTTTGCGCTTCTGCTGCGAGGGACGCGGTGTGCTCCTTTGTTTGGAGAGAGCGCTCTGTGTTTCCATTGACTATAAAAACTCCGCGAGGTACTGGCATCTTGAGCTTGAGGTATGCATAATGTGGTACCGCATTGAATCTAGCGAATGCGGTTCATCCGAGCAGTGCGTGATAACCACTGCGGAATGGGACTATATCGAAGATTAACTCTTCGCTTCGGAAGTTATCCGGGGATCTGAAGACCACTTCCAGTGTAATTGAGCCTGTGCAGTGGGCCTCTACGCTTGGAATGACGCCTTTAAAGGTCGTCTTTGTGGGTTTGATCCTTGAGGGGTCTATACCCATTTTGCGCACTGTGTCCTGATAAAGCAGGTTTAGGCTGCTGCCACCGTCCATGAGGACTCGAGTGAGGTGAAATCCGTCGATGATTGGGTCTAGGACCAGTGCGGCGAATCCGCCGTGACGGATACTAGTGGGGTGGTCCCTGCGATCAAAGGTGATCGGACAGGAGGACCAAGGGTTGAACTTCGGGGCATCTGGATCCAACGCATATACATCCCTGAGGGCATGCTTCCGCTCCCCCTTGGGGATGTGGGTTGCGTATATCATGTTCACTGTCCGCACTTGCGGGGGAAACCTCTTCTGTCCTCCGGTGTGCGGCTGCCGGGGTTCTTCCTCGTCATCGCTATGCGGCCCCTTGTCCTTGTTTTCGGCGATTAACTTGCCGGTCTGCTTGAACACCCAACAATCCCTGTTGGTGTGATTGGCTGGCTTGTCTGGGGTGCCGTGTATTTGACACGAGCGATCGAGTATACGGTCCAAGCTGGACGGACCCGGCGTACTTTGTTTGAATGGCTTTTTCCGCTGACCGGGTTTAGAGCCTTTGAATCCGGCATTGACTGCCGTATCCTCAGTACTTTCGCCGTTAATGCGGCACTTATGCTTGTTGCGACATGACCTGCTGTTGCCGTCCTTGGTATCTGAGGTACCATGGTTCTTTGATATGTTGTTACTGCAAGCCAACTAGCTGTCTTCTCCCGCACAAAAGCGGGTCATGAGAGTCGTGAGGGCTGTCATAGATTTCGGCTTTTCCTGACCAAGGTGCCAGGCTAGCCACTCGTCTCGGATGTTGTGCTTGAAAGCCGCTAAGGCCTCCGCATCCGGACAGTCGACGATTTGGTTTTTCTTTGTAAGGAACCGAGTCCAGAATTGCCTGGCCGACTCTTCTGGCTGCTGAATTATGTGGCTCAAGTCATCGGCATCTGGTGGTCGCACATAAGTGCCCTGAAAGTTGTTGAGGAATGTGGCTTCCAGATCTTCTCAACAGCTAATGGAGTCCGCTGGCAAGCTATTAAGCCAATGCCGTGCTGGTCCTTTGAGTTTTAGTGGGAGTTACTTGATGGCATGTAAGTCATCACCGCGGGCCATGTGGATGTGGAGGAGGAAGTCCTCAATCCATACCACAGGATCTGTTGTGCCGTCGTATGATTCAATGTTTACAGGTTTGAAACCTTCTGGGAATTGATGTTCCATTACTTCGTCTGTGAAGCATAAGGGGTGTGCGGCGCCTCTGTATTGGGCTATATCGCGACGCAGCTCGTATGGGTCCTGCCCGCTGTGTTCGGCCCGACCGGATTTCCTTTTACTGTATCCGGCGTGACGTTTACCGTCTTGTAGAGTGGTGCGCCCTCGTGATCCGTACATCGATCTTGAGTGCTTTGCTTTGTCCTCCAATATGTCTCGCAGGTCTGGCGTATCTCCCCATGCCTTTTTATTTGGATGGCGTTGGGGTGGAGGCTGAGCTTTCGGCAGGAATGCCTCTCTATCGCGGCCACGAGGTGGCCGGTCAGCCGTATCATACGCTTCTTCCTCCAGTCGGGGTAGTAACCTGCACCTTGGGTAACTCTTGGAGGGACGCTCGAGTTTATATTCCTCGGCTGTGAGGACTTCAGTCCATTTGTCAGCTAGCAGATCTTGATCAGCTTGAAGCTGCTGCTGCTTTTTCTTCAGGCTATTTGCCGTGGCCATAAGCCTGCGCTTGAAGCGCTCTTGTTCGACAGGATCCTTTGGTATGGCGAATTTATCGTCGCTGAGGCTTGCCTCGTCTTCGGAGGGGGGCTTGTAATTGTCATCCTCCTCCTCTCTGCCAGCCGCTCTCTCAGGAGAGCTGGCTCCTTCATGCTCCTGATCTAACTCTTTCTAGAGGGGGTTTTCGTTGTCTTCGGCGCTATCCGGAGTGTTATTATCTCCTGTGCCGGTATCACCACTTTTGCTTTGGCGGCACATAGAGCGGCGCCGCTGACATCGGCGCTTGGGTTGCTTCTTGGAGGGGTCATCCTCCGCTATCTCGTCGCCGTTGCCTTCATTGGGTGTATCCACCATGTATATGTCATATGACGAGGTGGCTTTCCAGTGCCCTATAGGTGCTGGTTCATGTTCGTCTCCTACATCGTCGTCCATACCGTCGATGTCTTCAGAGTCAAAGTCGAGCATGTCGGTTAAATCATCGACAGTGGCTACAAAGTGGGTGGTGGGTGGGCGTCAAATTTATTTGTTGTCCGCATCCCAGTCCTGTTGGCCATAATCCGGCCAGGGCTCTCTTGACAAAGAGAGAGACCTTAGTGAATTCAGAATGTCACCGAAGGGCGAGTGTTGAAAGATATCCGCGGTGGTGAATTCCATGATCGGCGCCCACTCAGATTCGATTGGCAGGGGCGCGGATGGTTCGGGGTCTGGAAGAGAGTACGTCACCTTGGAGTCATGGGTTGCGCAGAGGATTATGCTGGTGTCTGGCTCAATCGCCGTCGAGACTGCAGCCCCTGAGGCGGTGTCTAGCCACCCGTCCTCGATTGGCGCAGTTGGCTCCGAGCTAAGGGTCGGAGCTAGTGTGGGCGCGGCCTCTGGAGTACCGTCCGGTGGGAGAGCTAGGTCATGCCCATTGAGACAGTGCGGCGTGCCCTGCTCTGGTTCGAAACCGTCGAAGATCAAGTCTCCGTGGATGTCAGTCGTGCAGTTCAAACTTCCAAATCTGACCTGATGGCCAGGGGTGTAGCTTTCAATCTGCTCCAGATGGCCAAGTGAATTAGCCCGCAGTGCAAAGCCGCCAAATACGAAGATCTGTCCGGGGAGAAAAGTCTCACCCTAGACCGCATCGCTAAAGATGATAGTAGGAGCCATCAAGCCTAACGGCGACGACATAGAGGAACTCTCAATGAAAGCACCAATGTCGGTGTCAAAACCGGCGGATCTCGGGTAGGGGGTCCCAAATTGTGCGTCTAGGCCGGATGGTAACCGGAGGAAAGGGACATGAAGTTTTACCTAGGTTCAGGCCCTCTTGATGGAGGTAAAACCCTACGTCCTGCTTGATTGATATTGATGATATGGGTGTTACAAGAGTGGATCTACCACGAGATCAGAGGGGCTAAACCCTAGAAGCTACCCTACGGTATGATTGTATGTTGTGATTTTGTTGTCCTACGGACTAAAACCCTCCGGTTTATATCAACATCGGAGAGGGTTAGGGTTACACAAGGTCGGTTACAAAGGAGGAGATATCCATATACGTATTGCCTAGCTTGCCTTCCACGCCAAGTAGAGTCCCATCCGGACACGAGACGAAGTCTTCAATCTTGTATCTTCATAGTCTAACAGTCCGGCCAATGGAGATAGTCCGGCTGTCCGGAGACCCCCTAATCCAGGACTCCCACAATGAGGAAATCTTCATGTGTAATCAATTAATTGCATACATTGTAAAATGTTTGATGACTAGACTTTTTAATATATATGTGAAGTGCATCTGTAGAATCCTCTTGTTTTATTTGAATGGATGCACCATCTTCTAAATCATCAGTGTGTATGTAAATGTGAAATGGATGGAATACTAGAGTATAATAGCCATATTAACTGGGATACATGAAGGAAATATGCCCTAGAGGCAATAATAATGTTCTTATTTTATTTCCTTATATCATGATAAATGTTTATTATTCATGCTAGAATTGTATTATCCGAAATCATAATACTTGTGCGAATACATAGACAAACTAAACATCACTAGTATGCCTCTACTTGACTAGCTCGTTAATCAAAGATGGTTATGTTTCCTAACCATAGACATGTGTTATCATTTGATTAACGGGATCACATTATTAGGAGAATGATGTGATTGACATGACCCATTCCATTAGCTTAGCACCCGATCGTTTAGTATGTTGCTATTGCTTTCCTCATGACTTATACATGTTCCTATGACTATGAGATTATGCAACTCCCGTTTCCCGGAGGAACACTTTGTGTGCTACCAAACGTCACAACTTAACTGGGTGATTATAAAGGAGCTCTACAGGTGTCTCCAAAGGTAAATGTTGGGTTGGCGTATTTCGAGATTAGGATTTGTCACTCCGATTGTCGGAGAGGTATCTCTGGGCCCTCTCGGTAATGCACATCACATAAGCCTTGCAAGCACTGCAACTAATGAGTTAGTTGTGAGATGATGTATTACGAAACGAGTAAAGAGACTTGCCTGTAACAAGATTGAACTAGGTATTGAGATACCGACGATCGAATCTCGGGCAAGTAACATACCGATGACAAAGGGAACAACGTATGTTGTTATGCAGTCTGACCGATAAAGATCTTCATAGAATATGTGGGAGACATATGAGCATCCAGGTTCCGCTATTGGTTATTGACCGGAGACGTGTCTCGGTCATGTCTACATTGTTCTCGAACCCGTAGGGTCCGCACGCTTAAGGTTTCGATGACTGTTATATTATGAGTTTATGAGTTTTGATGTACCAAAGTTAATTCGGAGTCCAGGATGTGATCATGGACATGACGAGGAGTCTCGAAATGGTCGAGACATAAAGATTGATATATTGGAAGCCTATATTTGGACATCGGAAGTCTTCCGGGTGAAATCGGCATTTTACCGGAGTACCGGGAGGTTACCGGAACCCCCCGGTAACCTAATGGGCCTTAATGGGCCTACTGGAGAAAGAGGAGAGGAGGCCTAAGGGCTGCCGCGCGCCCCTCCCCCCCCCCAAGTCCGAATTGGACAAGGTGGGGGCGGCGCCCCCCTTTCCTTTCTTCCCTCTCCTCCTTCCCCCAAGTCCTAATCCAACTAGGGAAAGGGAGGGGAGTCCTACTCCCGGTAGGAGTAGGACTCCTCCTGCGCGCCTCCTCCTAGGGCCGGCCGCACCCCCCTTGTCTCCTTTATATACAGGGGCAGGGGGCACCCCTAGACACACAAGTTGATCTCTAAGATCATTCTCTTAGCCGTGTGCGGTGACCCCTTCCACCATAGTCCTTTATTATATTGTAGTGGTGCTTAGGCGAAGCCCTGCGATAGTAGAACATCAAGATCGTCACCACGCCGTCGTGCTGACGGAACTCTTCCCCAACACTTTGCTGGATCGGAGTCCGGTGATCGTCATCGAGCTGAACGTGTGCTAGAACTCAGAGGTGTCGTAGTTTCGGTGCTTGATCGGTCGGGCCGTGAAGACGTACAACTACATCAACCATGTTGTCATAACGCTTCCGCTGTCGGTCTACAAGACGTAGATCACACTCTCCCCTCTCGTTGTTGTGCATCACCATGATCTTGCGTGTGCGTAGGAATTTTTTTGAAATTACTACGTTCCCCAACAGTGGCATCCGAGCCTAGGTTTTATGCGTTGATGTTATATGCATGAGTAGAATACAAGTGAGTTGTGGGCGATATAAGTCATACTGCTTACCAGTATGTCATACTTTGGTTCGGCGGTATTGTTGGACGAAGCGGCCTGGACCGACATTACGCGTACACTTACGCGAGACTGGTTCTCCCGACGAGCTTTGCACAAAGGTGGCTAGCGGGTGTCAGTTTCTCCAACTTTAATTGAACCAAGTGTGGCAACGCCCTGTCCTTGCGAAGGTTAAAACAGCACCAACTTGACAAACTATCGTTGTGGTTTTGATGCGTAGGTAAGAATGGTTCTTGCTAAGCCCGTAGCAGCCACGTAAAACTTGCAACAACAAAGTAGAGGACGTCTAACTTGTTTTTGCAGGGTATGTTGTGATGTGATATGGTCAATACATGATGCTAAATTTTATTGTATGAGATGATCATGTTTTGTAACTGAGTTATCGGCAACTGGCAGGAGCCATATGGTATGAGACGACAACGATGCTACAATGATGATCAAGGTGTCGCCCTGGTGACGATGGTGATCATGACGGTGCTTCGAAGATGAAGATCACAAGCACAAGATGATGATGGCCATATCATATCACTTATATTGATTGCATGTGATGTTTATCTTTTATACATCTTATCTTGCTTTGATTGACGGTAGCATTTTAAGATGATCTCTCACTAATTATCAACAAGTGTTCTCCCTGAGTATGCACCGTTGCGAAAGTTCTTCGTGCTGAGACACCACATGATGATCGGGTGTGATAGGCTCTATGTTCAAATACAACGGGTGCAAAACAGTTGCACACGTGGAATACTCAGGTTATACTTGACGAGCCAAGTTTATGCAGATATGGCCTCGGAACACGGAGACCGAAAGGTCGAGCGTGAATCATATAGTAGATATGATCAACATAGTGATGTTCACCAATCAAACTACTCCATCTCACGTGATGATCGGACATGGTTTAGTTGATTTGGATCACGTGGTCACTTAGAGGATTAGAGGGATGTCTATCTAAGTGGGAGTTCTTTAGTAATATGATTAATTGAACTTAAATTTATCATGAACTTAGTACCTGATAGTATCTTGCTTGTTTATGTTTGATTGTAGATAGATGGCCCGTGCTGTTGTTCCTTTGAATTTTAATGCGTTCCTTGAGAAAGCAAAGTTGAAAGATGATGATAGCAATTACACGGACTGGGTCCGTAACTTGAGGATTATCCTCATTGCTGCACAGAAGAATTACGTCCTGGAAGCACCGCTGGGTGCCAGGCCTGCTACTGGAGCAACACCAGATGTTATGAACGTCTGGCAGAGCAAAGCTGATGACTACTCGATAGTTCAGTGTGCCATGCTTTACAACTTAGAATCGGGACTTCAACGACGTTTTGAACGTCATGGAGCATATGAGATGTTCCTGGAGTTGAAGCTAATATTTCAAGCAAATGCCCGGATTGAGAGATATGAAGTCTCCAATAAGTTCTATAGCTGCAAAATGGAGGAGAACAGTTCTGTCAGTGAGCATATACTCAAAATGTTTGGGTATAATAATCACTTGATTCAATTGGGAGTTAATCTTCCAGTTGATTGCGTCATTGATAGAATTCTCCAATCACTGCTACCTAGCTACAAGAGCTTTGTGATGAACTATAATATGCAAGGGATGAATAAGACTATTCCCGAGCTCTTCGCAATGCTGAAAGCTGCGGAGGTAGAAATCAAGAAGGGGCATCAAGTGTTGATGGTCAACAAGACCACTAGTTTCAAGAAAAAGGGCAAAGGGAAGAAGAAGGGGAACTTCAAAAAGAACAGCAAGCAAGTTGCTGCTCAAGAGAAGAAACCCAAATCTGGAACTAAGCCTGAAACTGAGTGCTTCTACTGCAAGCAGACTGGTCACTGGAAGCGGAACTGTCCCAAGTATTTGGCGGATAAGAAGGATGGCAAGGTGAACAAAGGTATATACGATATACATGTTATTGATGTGTACCTTACTAATGCTCGCAGTAGCACCTAGGTATTTGATACTGGTTCTGTTGCTAACATTTGCAACTCGAAACAGGGACTACGGATTAAGCGAAGATTGGCTAAGGACGAGGTGACGATGCGCGTGGGAAATGGTTCCAAAGTCGATGTGATCGCGGTCGGCACGCTACCTCTACATCTACCTTCGGGATTAGTATTAGACCTAAATAATTGTTATTTGGTGCCAGCGTTGAGCATGAACATTATATCTGGATCTTGTTTGATGCTAGACGGTTATTCATTTAAATGAGAGAATAATGGTTGTTCTATTTATATGAGTAAAATCTTTTATGGTCATACACCCATGAAGAATGGTCTATTCTTATTAAATCTCGATAGTAGTGACACACATATTCATAATGTTGAAGCCAAAACATGCAGAGTTGATAATGATAGTGCAACTTATTTGTGGCACTGCCGTTTAGGTCATATCGATGTAAAGCACATGAAGAAACTCCATACTGATGGACTTTTGGAACCACTTGATTATGAATCACTTGGTACTTGCGAACCGTGCCTTATGGGTAAGATGACAAAAACACCGTTCTCCGGTACTATGGAGAGAGCAACAGATTTGTTGGAAATCATACATACAGATGTATGTGGTCCGATGAATGTTGAGGTTCGTGGCGGATATCGTTATTTTCTCACCTTCACAGATGACTTATGCAGATATGGGTATATCTACTTAATGAAACATAAATCTGAAACATTTGAAAAGTTCAAAGAATTTCAGAGTGAAGTTGAAAATCATCGTAACAAGAAAATAAAATTCCTACGATCTGATCATGGAGGAGAATATTTGAGTTACGAGTTTGGTGTACATTTAAAACAATGCGGAATAATTTCGCAACTCACGCCACCCGGAACACCACAGCGTAATGGTGTGTCCGAACGTCGTAATCATACTTTACTAGATATGGTGCAATATATGATGTCTCTTACTGATTTACCGCTATCGTTTTGGGGTTATGCTTTAGAGACGACCGCATTCACGTTAAATAGGGCACCATCAAAATCCGTTGAGACGATGCCTTATGAACTGTGGTTTGGCAAGAAACCAAAGTTGTCGTTTCTGAAAGTTTGGGGCTGCGATGCTTATGTGAAAAAACTTCAACCTGATAAGCTCAAACCCAAATCGGAGAAATGTGTCTTCATAGGATATCCAAAGGAAACTATTGGATACACCTTCTATCATAGATCCGAAGGCAAGACTTTTGTTGCTAAATTCGGAAACTTTCTAGAGAAGGAGTTTCTCTCGAAAGAAGTGAGTGGGAGGAAAGTAGAACTTGATGAGGTAACTGTACCTGCTCCCTTATTGGAAAGTAGTACATCACAAAAACCAGTTTCTGTGACACCTACACCAATTGGTGAGGAAGCTAACGATGATGATCATGAAACTTCAGAACAAGATACTACTGAACCTCGTAGATCAACCAGAGTAAGATCCGCACCAAAGTGGTATGGTAATCCTGTTCTGGAAGTCATGCTACTAGATCATGATGAACCTACGAACTATGAAGAAGCGATGGTGAGCCCAGATTCCGCAAAATGGCTTGAAGCCATGAAATCTGAGATGGGATCCATGTATGAGAACAAAGTGTGGACTTTGGTTGACTTGCCCAATGATCGGCAAGCAATAGAAAATAAATGGATCTTCAAGAAGAAGACTGACGCTGACGGTAATTAATGTTACTGTCTACAAAGCTCGACTTGTCGCAAAAGGTTTTCGACAAGTTCAAGGGATTGACTACGATGAGACCTTCTCACCCGTAGCGATGCTTAAGTCTGTCCGAATCATGTTAGTAATTGCTGCATTTTATAATTATGAAATTTGACAGATGGATGTAAAAACTGCATTCCTGAATGGATTTCTGGAAGAAGAGTTGTATATGATGCAGCCGGAAGGTTTTGCCGATCCAAAGGGAGCTAACAAAGTGTGCAAGCTCCAGCGATCCATTTATGGACTGGTGCAAGCCTCTCGGAGTTGGAATAAACACTTTGATAATGTGATCAAAGCATTTGGTTTTGTACAGACTTTTGGAGAAGCCTGTATTTACAAGAAAGTGAGTGGGAGCTCTATAGCATTTCTGATATTATATGTAGATGACATATTACTAATCGGAAATGATATAGAATTTCTGGATAGCATAAAGGGATACTTGAATAAGAGTTTTTCCATGAAAGACCTCGGTGAAGCTGCTTACATATTGGGCATTAAGATCTATAGAGATAGATCAAGACGCTTAATTGGACTTTCACAAAGCACATACCTTGACAAAGTTTTGAAGAAGTTCAAAATGGATCCAGCAAAGAACGGATTCTTGCCTGTGTTACAAGGTGTGAAATTGAGTAAGACTCAATGCCCGACCACTCCAGAAGATAGAGAGAAAATGAAAGATGTTCCCTATGCTTCATCCATAGGCTCTATCATGTATGCAATGTTGTGTACCAGACCTGATGTGTGTCTTGCTATAAGTCTAGCAGGGAGGTACCAAAGTAATCCAGGAGTGGATCACTGGACAGCGGTCAAGAACATCCTGAAATACCTTAAAAGGACTAAGGATATGTTTCTCGTATATGGAGGTGACAAAGAACTCATCGTAAATGGTTACGTTGATGCAAGCTTTGACACTGATCCGGATGATTCTAAATCGCAAACCAGATACGTGTTTACATTAAATGGTGGAGCTGTCAGTTGGTGCAGTTCTAAACAAAGCGTTGTGGCGGGATCTACATGTGAAGCAGAGTACATAGCTGCTACGAAAGCAGCAAACGAAGGAGTCTGGATGAAGGAGTTCATATCCGATCTAGGTGTCATACCTAGTGCATCGGGTCCAATGAAAATGTTTTGTGACAATACTGGTGCAATTGCCTTGGCAAAGGAATCCAGATTTCACAAGAGAACCAAGCACATCAAGAGACGCTTCAATTCCGTCTGGGATCTAGTCCAGGTGGGAGACATAGAGATTTGCAAGATACATACGGATCTGAATGTTGCAGACCCGTTGACTAAGCCTCTTCCACGAGCAAAACATGATCAGCACCAAAGCTCCATGGGTGTTAGAATCATTACTGTGTAATCTAGATTATTGACTCTAGTGCAAGTGGGAGACTGAAGGAAATATGCCCTAGAGGCAATAATAATGTTATTATTTTATTTCCTTATATCATGATAAATGTTTATTATTCATGATAGAATTGTATTATCCGAAAACATAATACTTGTGTGAATACATAGACAAACTAAACGTCACTAGTATGCCTCTACTTGACTAGCTCGTTAATCAAAGATGGTTATGTTTCCTAACCATAGACATGTGTTATCATTTGATTAACGGGATCACATTATTAGGAGAATGATGTGATTGACATGACCCATTCCATTAGCTTAGCACCCGATCGTTTAGTATGTTTCTATTGCTTTCTTCATGACTTATACATGTTCCTATGACTATGAGATTATGCAACTCCCTTCTGCCGGAGGAACACTTTGTGTGCTACCAAACATCACAACGTAACTGGGTGATTATAAAAGAGCTCTACAGGTGTCTCCAAAGGTAAATGTTGGGTTGGCGTATTTTGAGATTAGGATTTGTCACTCCGATTGTCGGAGAGGTATCTCTGGGCCCTCTCGGTAATGCACATCACATAAGCCTTGCAAGCACTGCAACTAATGAGTTAGTTGCAAGATGATGTATTACGAAACGAGTAAAGAGACTTGCCGGTAACGAGATTGAACTAGGTATTGAGATACCGACGATCTAATCTCGGGCAAGTAACATATCGATGACAAAGGGAACAACGTATGTTGTTATGCGGTCTGACCGATAAAGATCTTCATAGAATATGTGGGAGCCAATATGAGCATCCAGGTTCTGCTATTGGTTATTGACCGGAGTTTATGAGTTTATGTACACTTAAGGTTTCGATGACAGTTATATTATGAGTTTATGAGTTTTGATGTACCGAAGTTAGTTCGGAGTCTCGGATGTGATCACGGACATGACGAGGAGTCTCAAAATGGTCGAGACATAAAGATTGATATATTGGAAGCCTATATTTGGACATCAGAAGTGTTCCGGGTTAAATCGGCATTTTGCCGGAGTACCGGGAGGTTACCGGAACCCCCTGGTAACCTAATGGGCCTTAATGGGCCTAGTGGAGAAAGAGGACAGGAGGCCTAGGGGCTGCCACGCGCCCCTTCCCCCCCCCCCAAGTCTGAATTGGACAAGGAGGGGGGCGGCGCCCCCCCTTTCCTTTCTTCCCTCTCCCCCCAAGTCCTAATCCAACTAGGGAAAGGGAGGGGAGTCCTACTTCCGGTAGGAGTAGGACTCCTCCTGCGCGCCTCCTCCTAGGGCCGACCGCACCCCCCTTGGCTCCTTTTTATACAGAGGCAGGGGGCACCCCTAGACACACAAGTTGATCTCTAAGATCGTTCTCTTAGCCGTGTGCGGTGCCCCCTTCCACCATAGTCCTCGATTATATTGTAGTGGTGCTTAGGTGAAGCCCTGCGACAGTAGAACATCAAGATCGTCACCACGCCGTCGTGCTGACGGAACTCTTCCCCAACACTTTGCTGGATCGGAGTCTAGGGATCGTCATCGAGCTGAAAGTGTGCTAGAACTCGGAGGTGCCGTAGTTTCGGTGCTTGATCGGTCGGGCCGTGAAGACGTACAACTACATCAACCGAGTTGTCATAACGCTTCCGCTGTCGGTCTACAAGGGTACGTACATCACACTCTCCCTCTCGTTGCTGTGCATCACCATGATCTTGCGTGTGCGTAGGAATTTTTTTGAAATTACTACGTTCCCCAACAATACATGGCACCACCGGCACATCATCTGCCGGGGAAGCTGTTGATTGCTGGCAGAAAACATCTGCCGGGAGAATAGGAACTTCCAGGAGAATTCTGAACATGGTGGCATAGAAACTGCCGGCACATCCCCATCTGTCGGGAATTACAATCCCCGGCAGCCGTTCTCGTGGCAGTTCTATCTGCTAGGAGAAAATCATTCCCGGCAGTTTGACTGCCCTTGTAAGTGAGTTGTCCCAGCAGTTTTTGTGTCCTTACATCCATGTTGTGGTGTAGTGTGTAGGACACGACCACTAAGCTAAAGCCCTAGATCACTACTCACTCTTCTCATTTCTGACTCCTCATCTTTTCTACTCTTTTAGGATGGCGGATGCAAGGAACAAGTTTACACAACCGGATGAAGATACACCCTTTGGACGTCACTTGAAGGAAGTCACTAGATACCTGAACATCGGAGTACCAAGCTTCACCGGAACCTACAGCGTCACTTTACGTGAAGAGGAGCGCTGGATGATTCAAGTTCAAGTTCTAGGAAGGACGTTCATGCCAGTCACTGAGCCCATAGAGTTTTCCTTTGATGCACCAACCTGGAGTCTAGGAAAGAGCATGGAAGCTCACATCGCCATGGGACGTATTAGAGAAGTTTACCGCAATAATCTCAAGGATACTATCTACCAGATTTGTGGGCGCCGAGATGAACACTGGGATATGATCATCACCAAGAAGGATAGATCAATTGCAGCTTTTATTCAGGAGTTAAACTAGCACATTCGATGTCAGGAGAACCAGATGTGCGCAGACATGATAGATCTGAAGAAGGCGAGGACAAGAATCACGGAACTGGAGGAAGAACTCAAGGCTACACGTGAAGATTATGATGAGGAAATCGTCGTACTAGTGGAGAAGAATGACGACCTGATCAAGAAGATTGGAATATTCATGGGAGACCCTACACCAATAGAAGAAGACGAAGAACCCAAGGAGATTCGCCCGGAAGACTACATCATCATCGACGACACCGACTCGGACCCAGACGATAGTGATTATGACTATGTTGATGAAGCTGGAGCAGACATCATGGAGTCTGCAACCGAAGAATATTTCTAGTAGACCACCCCATCAGTAGTAGTATTCCACCATGTAAATAGAGTAGTCTGAGCACTTTTGCGATAGTTAGACTGATTGTATGCCCTTGTTTGATTGAATGAAGTGATTTGTTTGCTTTTGCCTCATGTGCATATGGGTAGTGCTTTCTCTCTAGACCTCTCTCTATTCTTAAATCTCATCTTTTCTAAACCCATCATATGCCTCCGAGACGTGACCTCGGATTTACCTTCCCAGCGGAGCTCACTCAGTTGATCTAGCAGCAGAATACGTTGATGCAGTTGCTAGTCCAGAATCAGAATCAGGGGAACAACAACAACAACAACAACAACAACAACCCACCACCGCCACCACCTGTTGATCACTTAACCTGTTTTCTTAGGCTGAATCCGCCGGTGTTCTCCAGTAGCATTGAGCCGATTGTTGCAGATGATTGTCTCTGCAAGACAGCAAGGGAGTTGACCACGGCAGGATGCACAGATGTGGAAAAGGTGAAATTTGCCGCACATCAGCTTGAAGGACCCGCAGCATCATGATGGGAGAATTTCACAGCCACTTACCCTATCGACACTGTCACATGGGACCAGTTTCAGTAGGCTTTCCGTACTGCCCATGTTTCAGCAGGAGCTATGGCCATGAAGAAGCGTGAGTTTCGTAACTTGCGCCAAGGAGGACGGACAGTTGGCCAGTATGTGGATGACTTTAGTAAGCTAGCACGTTATGCCCCAGATGACGTTACTAGTGCAGAATCGGGCAATTGCACCGGTTCATAAGGCCCTTTAGTGCCGATTCGGTAACCGGCACTAAAGTGTGGGCACTAAAGGCCCCCCCTTTAGTACCGGTTCAGCACGAACCGGTGCTTAAAGGCAACCACGTGGTACGAGGCGCGCCGTGGTCTGGGGGACCTTTAGTCCCGGTTGGTAAGGATTTTTTTTATTTTTATTTTTGAAATAAAGCAAAAACAGCCCGCCTACTAGGCCGGCACGACCTGCATACGACTAGAAACCCAATCTCTAGTTGGGCCAGGATGCAGACCCGTACGGCCCAGTAGGCTCCACACGACAGCAGACTTGCAATAGGCCCACAAAGGCCTGCTTAGAGAGGAGCTCGACACAGTAGCCGTGGTGGGGCTTATAAACCGGTGCGAGCTCCTCTCAACTAGTGAGGTGGGACTAAACATTGTGCACTGCGGGTGGCATCGCACCACCTTTAGTACTGATTGGAGCCACCAACCGGTACTAAAGGGGGGTCTTTAGTACCGGTTGGAGCCACCAACCCGTACTAAAGGCCACCACCTTTAGTACTGGTTGGTGGCTCCAACCGGTACTAAAGACCCCCCCCCTTAGTACCGGTTAGAGCCACCAACCCGTACTAAAGGCCACCACCTCTTTAGTACCGGTTCGTGGCACGAACTGGTACTAATGAGCGTCGCCCGCCTAGCCGTTAGAACCGGTACTAATGGTCACATTAGTGCCGGTTCAATTACAAACCGGGACTAATGAGTTTCACATTAGACCCTTTTTCTACTAGTGACGTTGCTACGGATGCAGCTAAGAAGGAGAAGTTTCTGGAAGGACTGAATTATGAGTTGAGAATGCAGTTGATGTTAGCAAGCTTCAACAACTACCAGAAGTTGGTAGATCGTGCTCTTATGATTGAAGGAAAGCTGCAGTAGATTGAAAACCGTAAGAGGAAGTATGGACAAGGGAAGTACAATTCTGGAGCGCAGCAGAAGCCGCGTTTTACCCCTAAACCGGGAGGACCTTTTCAGCATACCCACGGGGGAGGAAGCTCGCACAATCATAATGGCCCCAAGAATGGTAATGGGAATGGAGGAAGCAACGTCCAGAACCGTACCAACCCATCAACACCAGCCAAGAGAGACTTGAGCCAAGTCACTTTCTTTAAGTGTCAGAAGACTGGACATTACGCCAATGAATGTCCTGAATCCCTGAATGGAAATGGTAACGGAAGTTGTAGGAAGAAGCCAAACCCTATCAATAGGGGACAGGTGAACCACGTTAACGTGGAGGAGGTTGAAGCTCAGCCAGATGCAGTAATAGGTAAGTTTTTGGTTAAGTCATTTACTGCACTCGTTCTTTTTGATACTGGTGCATCGCATTCATACATCTCAAGGGGATTTGTGGATAAGTATAAACTGCCAACCCAAGCCCTTAGGTCACCCATGTTAGTAACCTCGCCTGGAGCAGAGTATATGGCTCGTCTGTGGTGTGATCGGTTACCATTAAGGATTGGTAACTATGTATTTCCCTCGGACCTAATAGTATTGGAATCTCAAGGATTGGACGTGATATTAGGCATGGATTGGTTATCGAAGTATGAAGGGAACATTGAATGCACCAGTAAGTCAATTTTACTTACGACGCCAGAAGGAAGAAGGATCAAGTATGTATCCCGGCATGTGCCTAAGAGGACTCAAGTAAATTCCCTAACAGGAGTTATACAGGAGGAAGTACCAGTGGTGAAGGATTTCCCTGGCGTATTTCCAGAGGAGTTGCCAGGCATGCCACTGGATAGAGATATTGAGTTTTTGATTGAACTTTTGCCAGGCACAGGGCCAATATCTAAGAGACCATACAGGATGCGTGCAAAGAATTTGGAAGAGATTAAGAAGCAGATTAAAGAGTTACTGGATAAAGGTTATATTCGCCCAAGTTCTTCGCCTTGGGGATCGCCAGTACTTCTAGTGGAGAAAAAGGATGGGTCATTAAGGATGGTTGTTGATTATCGAGGATTGAATGAAGTAACAATCAAGAACAAGTACCCACTACCGATGATCAATGTTCTGTTGATCGAGTGCAAGGAGTTAAGGTATTTTCCAAGATCGATCTGCGATCAGGATACCATCAGTTGAAGATTCGAGAACAGGATATACCTAAGACGGCTTTTACCACCAGGTATGGGCTGTACGAGTATACCGTTATGTCATTCGGTCTGACTAACTCCCCTGCCTATTTTGTGAACATGATGAACAAAGTTTTTATGGAGTTTTGGGATAAGTTCGTCGTAGTGTTCATTGATGATATTCTGGTTTACTCGAAGAATGAAGAGGAGCATAAGGAGCATTTGCATTTGGTACTTGAGAAGCTCAGAGAACATCAGTTATATGCCAAGTTTAACAAATGTGAGTTTTGGTTGAAGGAAGTTGGATTCCTCGGACACGTTTTATCCGGAGAAGGTATAGTAGTAGATCCCACCAAGGTTGTCACTATGACAAATTGGGAAGCCCCAGCAACAGTTGGAGAAATCCGGAGTTTTCTTGGACTTGCAGGATACTACCGGAGATTCATTGAAAATTTCTCGAAGATTGCGAAGCCTATGACAGAGTTGTTGAAGAAGGATACCAAGTTCATATGGACTGAGGAATGTGAGACAAGTTTCCAGGAGTTGAAGAAACATTTGGTTACATCACCAGTGTTGATTTTGCCGGATCAGAACAAGGATTATGAGGTGTATTGTGATGCTTCACGTCAAGGACTTGGAGCAGTGCTTATGCAGGAGGGAAGAGTTGTTTCATATGCCTCACGACAGCTTAAGCCTCATGAGTTGAATTATGCCACGCATGATTTGGAGTTACTAGCTGTAGTGCATGCATTAAAGACTTGGAGACATTTTCTCATTGGAAACCATTGTGAGGTGTACATGGATCACAAGAGTTTGAAGTATATTTTCACCCATAAGGAGCTAAATCTCAGGCAAAGGAGATGGTTGGAGCTCATCAAGGACTATGACATGAGATTGCATTATCATCCCGGAAAGGCTAACGTAGTAGCCGATGCGCTGAGCCGTAAAAGCCATATCAACACACTAATGACGGGAGATTTACCGAAGGTGTTAGACGAGGACCTTCATGAGCTATGTTTGGAGATAGTTCCGAGAGGTTATGTGGTAGCATTGGAGATTCAGTCTACTTTGATGGATAAGATCAGAGAAGCTCAGAAGACTGAAAAGGAGGTTGCCTCTATAAAGGAGAAAATGAGCAAAGGAAAAGTTAAAGGATTTCGTGAGGATGAGCACGATACCCTATGGTTTGAAGACCGTGTTTTTGTGCCCAATGACCCCGAGATCAGGAAGTTAATTCTGCAGGAAGCCCATGATTCACCATATTCGATTCACCCAGGAAATACCAAGATGTATTTGGACTTGAAGGATACTTTCTGGTGGACCGGAATGAAGAAGGATATTGCGGAGTCTGTAGCGGTTTGTGATGTATGTCAGAGAGTAAAGGCAGAGCATCAGAAGCCAGCAGGATTGTTACAGCCATTGCCGATACCCGAATGGAAGTGGGATAAGCTAGGCATGGATTTTATTACGGGATTGCCCAGAACTCGTTCAGGCTATGACTCGATTTGGGTTGTAGTCGATCGATTGACAAAGGTAGCTCATTTCATCCCAGTGAAGACTACCTAAACCAGTGCTAAGTTGGCAAAGATATACATGACCAGGATCGTATGTCTGCATGGAGTTCCGAGGAGCATTGTATCAGATAGAGGAACCTAGTTTACCTCAAAGTTCTGGAATTAGTTGCATGAAACTTTGGGTACCAGGCTAGAGTTCAGTACAGCTTTTCATTCGCAGACAGATGGACAGACCGAGAGAGTCAATCAGATTTTGGAGGATATGCTGAGCACTTGTGTGCTAGATTACGGATCTAGTTGGGACGACAATTTGCCATATGCAGAGTTCTCTTACAACAACAGTTATCAATCCAGCTTGAAAATGGCCCCTTTCGAAGCCTTGTACGGAAGGAGGTGCAGGACCCCATTGTTGTGGGATGAAGTTGGAGACCGCCAGTTGTTTGGACCAGATTTGATTAAGGAGTTTGAACAGAAGGTGAAGTTGATTCGCGATAGGCTCAAGGTAGCCTAGTCCAGGCAGAAGAGCTACGCAGATTCTAAACGCAAGGAGACAGTTTACAAAGTCGGAGAGCGAGTTTATGTTCGAGTATCTCCACTTCGAGGAGTTAAGCGCTTTGGAGTTCAGGGAAAGTTAGCGCCACGTTTTGTAGGACCATACAAGGTTTTGGAGCGTATGGGAGAAGTAGCCTACAAATTGGAATTACCCGAAGGATTGTCAGGAGTTCACGATGTATTCCACGTTTCCTAGTTGAAGAAGTGCCACGCAGAGATGGCTGATATACCGCCGAGAGATACAGTGCTGCTGGAAGCGATTCAGTTGGACAGTGATTTGACCTATGAGGAGAAACAAGTCAGGATTCTTGAGTATGCCAGCCGAGTCACCCGCAACAAGGTTATCAAGTTTTGCAAAGTTCAGTGGTGCCACCACACCGAGGATGAAGCCACCTAGGAGCGAGAGGAAGAACTGCTGAAGGACCACCCTCACCTATTTTCTAGCCAACCCGAATCTCGAGGGCGAGATTCATCTTAAGGGGGGTAGGTTTGTAACATCCCAAATTTTCAATTTGGAATGTTATACATTAGATCATCACTTCATATCATATTTCATTTGCTTTTGGTTTGATCCCAGAAATTCTACGCAACTCAAGGACCCTCGGAGAGAGTTGGAGATTTCGTTATTTTCATATTTGAGTTTTCTCAAATTTTGAAAAAATAAGATCATTGATTTTATTTCTTTTATCTTCAATTATTTCTATTATAAAAATATGAGAGAGGGAATAATATGACTTTCCCAAAATAAAGAAATATTGAGGATTTAATAATAAAATCAAATAAGATTTTATTTCGGAGTTTTCTCGCTATTTTATTTGAATTTAGGAAAAATGCGCGTTTTTCAAAATTGCATTTAGGCCCAAATAAATGTTCATCTAGACAGGCTTGATGTTAGAAGTCGGAGGAAATTTATTTCGGGATTTTTGGAGTCCGTTTAGTATTTCTTTTATTTGTTTTTCTGCGCGTAATTATTTAAAAAAACTAGGAACCGACTTTTGGCCGTGTTCGGCCAGGACTCCGTCCGGCCGGCCTTTATAAGCCGGGGAGCCCAGCCCGAGCCGCCCAAACCCTAGCGCCCGACCCCGCCGCCCCTGACGCCGCCGCCACCGCCGCCGCCGCACGCCGCGCCGCCGCACCGCCGCCGCCGCCGCCCGCCGAGGTTGACCGCTGCCCCCGCCGCCGACGGTTTTCCTCGAGAAAACTGTTCGGTTTTTCATTCAGTTTTTTTTAGATTCGTTTTTTAGATCGGTTTTTTTCCGGCTTAGTTTTTTAGCGAGCGTTCGCTTGTTCATTCGTTTTAACGAACGCATTCACCGTTTAGTTCCAGAAAACGAACGTTCGTTCATTAATCTGTTCGTCATTTTTCTTTTTCTCAGATTTTCCGCGATTATTTCTGATCGCGATTACTGATCCGATTTTCGTTCTAGTATAACTTTTCGCTCGTTTATCTGAATCAGGCGCTTCAAGCGCCTGGAGTTTCATCTCGAAACCCTCTTTCCATTTAACCAACTCAAACAAGTTTTTGCTTCTATAAAATTTGACCTAGATCCAGATTATTAAACAAAGTTTGTTTCTTTCGCCGTTTGATTTTCGTTGCTTCGTTCGATTTGATTCTTTGTGCAAACCGGTTGTGACGCCCCCGATTTAATCATACACTAATCATGCACGCAAATGTGTACGATCAAGATCAGGGACTCACGGGAAGATATCACAACACAACTCTAAAACATAAATAAGTCATACAAGCATCATAATACAAGCCAGGGGCCTCGAGGGCTCGAATACAAGTGCTCGATCATAGACGAGTCAGCGGAAGCAACAATATCTGAGTACAAACATAAGTTAAACAAGTTTGCCTTAAGAAGGCTAGCACAAACTGGGATACAGATCGAAAGAGGCGCAGGCCTCCTGCCTGGGATCCTCCTAACTACTCCTGGTCGTCGTCAGCGGGCTGCACGTAGTAGTAGGCACCTCCGGTGTAGTAGGTCGTCGTCGACGGTGGCGTCTGGCTCCAGGGCTCCAGCATCTGGTTGCGACAACCAGGTAGAAGGGAAAGGGGAAAAGAGGGAGAAAAGCAACCGTGAGTACTCATCCAAAGTACTCGCAAGCAAGGAGCTACACTACATATGCATGGGTATATGTGTAAAGGGCCATATCGGTGGACTGAACTGCAGAATGCCAGAATAAGAGGGGGATAGCTAATCCTGTCGAAGACTACGCTTCTGGCAGCCTCCGTCTTGCAGCATGTAGAAGAGAGTAGATTGAAGTCCTCCAAGTAGCATCTCCAAGTAGCAACTCCAAGTAGCAACTCCAAGAAGTAGCATCGCATAGCATAATCCTACCCGGCGATCCTCTCCTCGTCGCCCTGTAGAAAAGCGATCACCGGGTTGTCTGTGGAACTTGGAAGGGTGTGTTTTATTAAGTATCCGGTTCTAGTTGTCATAAGGTCAAGGTACAACTCCAAGTCGTCCTGTTACCGAAGATCACGGCTATTCGAATAGATTAACTTCCCTGCAGGGGTGCACCAACTTACCCAACACGCTTGATCCCATTTGGCCGGACACACTTTCCTGGGTCATGCCCGGCCGCGGAAGATCAACACGTCGCAGCCCCACCTAGGCACAACAGAGAGGCCAGCACGCCAGTCTAAACCTAAGCGCACAGGGGTCTGGGCCCATCGCCCATGAGCACACCTGCACGTTGCGTGGGCGGCCGAAAGCAGACCTAGCCTAGCAGGCGTTCCAGTCCAATCCGGCGCGCGCCGCTCCGTCGCTGACGTCTGAAGTGCTTCGGCTGATACCACGACGTCGGGATACCCATAACTACTCCTGCGTAGATGGTTAGTGCGTATAAGCTCGTAGCCAACTCAGATCAAATACCAAGATCTCGTTAAGCGTGTTAAGTATCCGCGAACGCCGAACAGGGCCAGGCCCACCTGTCTCCTAGGTGGTCTCAACCTGCCCTGTCGCTCCGCCACCAAGTAACAGTCAGGGGCCCTCGGGAACCCAGGCCCACCTCTACCGGGATGGAGCCACCTGCCCCTTCAGCCCCCAACTTCCGAACAGTATCACAGGTAAGGTAACTGTGTAAAGTATATCGTATATGCCCGTGATCACCTCCCGAAGTGATCACGGCCCACTAGTATAGCATGGCAGACGGACAAGAGTGTAGGGTCACTGATGGAACACTAGCATCCTATACTAAGCAGTAGGATAGCAGGTAAAGGTAACAACAATAGTAGCAAGGACAGGCTATGCAGCAGTATAGGATTAACTGAAAGCAGTAACATGCTACACTACTCTAATGCAAGCAGTATAGAGTAGAATAGGCGATATCTGGTGATCAAAGGGGGGGCTTGCCTGGTTGCTCTGGCAAGAGAGAGGGGTCGTCAACTCCGTAGTCGAACTGGTCAGCAGCAGCGTCGGTCTCGTAGTCTACCGAAGAGAAGAGGGAGGGGGGAAGAAACAGTAAATACATAGCAAGCAAGTGCATAACGATGCATGACATGACAAGTATCGATGCTAGGTGTGCCCTAACGTGGTATGAGGTGGTACCGGTTAAGGGGGAAACATCCGGGAAAATATCCCCGGTGTTTCGTGTTTTCGGGCAGAGGAGCCGGAGGGAGAAAGTTGCGAGTTCGATAGGTTAGGGGTGTGAGGCGGACGAACGGACTGCGTATCCGGATTCGTCACGTCGTTCTGAGCAACTTTCATGTTGAAAATATTTTAATCCGAGTTACGGATTAAAAGATATGATTTTTTTAAAGATTTTATTAATTTCTGGAATTTAATCAATTAATTATTAAATTCGAAAAATGGAATTATGACGTCAGCATGATGCCATGCTGACGTCAGCAGTCAACAGGGTTGACTAGGTCAACCCTGACATGTGGGTCCCGTTCGTCATACACTGTTAACTAATTATCTTAGTTAAGTTTAATTAACAGTAGTTAATTAGGTTAATTAGTCATTAGGTTTAATTAATCAGGATTAATTAAATTAATTATTTACTTAATTAATTAATAATTAATTAATTTTCTTCATTATTATTTTTATTAATTATATTTATCTAAATTCCTTTTCCCTTTCTTTTTTTATTTTAAAAAAGTCCTGGGGGGGTGGGGCCCCCATGTCATAGGCAGGGGCCGGTCCAGTCAGCCTGGCTGACCGAGTCAACAGACCGGCCGGGCCCCTAGGGCCCACGGTTCAGTGACCCAGGGGTGGCCCCGGGTCGGCCACGTCGGCGGCTGGCGTTGGGGAACTCCGGTGGCCGTTCCGCGGCGGAGGGGGCGCCGGACCTCGCCGGAATTCGTCGTCCGGCGGCCAAAATGGGTGTGGCTACTCCCGTTCAAAAGCTAGCGACGTCGCGCGTCACGTGGAGCTACGGGTTGGTCCCGGGGATGACCGGAACCACGCCGGCGACGAGATCCGCGACGGGGGGAGGGGGCGCTCGGGTGCTGCGGCGTGCTCGCCGGGGCCGCGGTTCGGGTGAGGAGAAGAGAGCGGAGAGGGCCGGGGAGCATGTTCCCGTGCTCGGGCGAGGAAGAGAGAGGGAGGCCGGGGAGCACGTTCCCGTGCTCGGGCGAGGAAGAGAGAGGGAGGCCGGGGCGGAACGGCCCGGCGCGGCGGCGGGGAAGGGCCTCGTCCGAGCGGAGGAGGCGCGAGGGGAGGGGTGTACGTGGGGCGGCCGGAACCGGCGACGGGGAGCGGTGGTGGCGCTCGGGAGGGAGACGAGGGGAGAGAGGGGATCGATGGGGGGGGAAGAGCTCACGGGGGGATGCGTAGGGTCTCTGTAGTGCGCTCGGGGGCGGTCGGGGGCGACCGGCGAGGTGGAGGGCGGGGAGGCGCTCGGCGGCGATGCGGATCCGGCGAGGTGGGGTGGGAGTCGGGGACGGCCCCAAGGCGACGAGTGGGGTCGGGCGCCCTGCGCGGCCGGTCGGGGAGGAGAGGAGGAGGTGAGGACGGGGCGGTGGGGCGCCGGCATCGGAGGGGCGACGGGATCGGGCGGACCCCGATCCAGATCGGCGGGGAGGGAGGAGAAGGGGATCGGGGGGGGGAATGGGGTGGTCGGCTAGGGTTTGCCGACCGGGGGAGGGGGGATATGGGAGTGAGGGGGGTGGGCCGGGCCAGGGGGCTGGCCGGCTGGGCCAGGTGGGCTTGGCCCAGTTGGGCCAGGGGGGGGGGTTCCCCTTTTCTCCTTTTGTTTTATTTTCCTTTTCTTATTTTTCCTTTTTTGTTTTAAATTTTTGACCCACATTATTTTTACTTAGTAAAATATGACAACAACTCCTAAAATAACGTTTCAAAATAACCCTTAGCCACAAAAGGTTTTAACCCAAAATAAATTAGTTTTGTGTTTTATAAAATACCAAAGGCATTTAAAAAATGTTTTTGCTACCGTTTAAATCATTTTAGTGCATTTATACATTATATAAAAATGTGGATTATTCATCATAGTCATCTGTGCAATAACTGACACAACCCGGACATTTTGGTTTTTAATATTTGAAAACTTTTGATGTTTGCCTAATTTTGAATTTGAATTAGAATCGTTTTCGAACTAACGCAAGATTAGCATCAGTAATCAAGGTGACGTGGCATCATTAGTAGATGGTTGATGTAGCTTAATTATCCGGGCGTCACAATTCTCCTCCACTACAAGAAATCTCGTCCCGAGATTTAAGAGGGGAAAAAGGGGGGAAGGTTTGGTAACGAATATAGCGGGTCTTCTCATCCTGGCTTGCTCTTCTCGAAGAGGTCAATCCAATATATTGATGCCTTCATACTTCTGCTTCAGGTCAAAATGATGAAGTCATCATCCTTTCTTCGGGATCTTCATCGTACTTACGAAAAGGATATGGGGGGAAGACTCGGGAAGGGCGGGCCTTACCAGGTTGACTATCTGGTACATAACTCAGGGAATGGGGTAGGAAGTAACTCTCGAATTGAACTTAAGAAAATATCGAGAGTAAAGTAGGAAGGTACCATGAGAAGTTTCAAACGGATAGGCCATTGTTCGATGTCTGAAACAACATGCGAAAGGGGTCCAGAGCAATGAGATTGAGTATTGTGTTTGTTACCAAAATAGATCACTTGGGACGGTGGCCCGTGAATTGCATACGAGGCCACACGCGAGGAACAACCTTGGGAAGAGGGGGTGCAGGAGAGTCAGGCTTCGATCCTGTGGAACTGTGGGTTATGGGCCCACCATGTGGTTGAAAGTAGGAAGGGGGCCGACATTTTGCACGGTCATGATAGTAAGGCGTGTCAAAGGGTAGCCTGTCAGATATGTCGGCAACAACATCGATACCAAGGGCGTGGGACGAACAGAACCATTTTCCTGCTCGTTGAACGAGGTGGGCCAATAGGCAAAGTT
Organism: Triticum aestivum; assembly: GCF_018294505.1. Taxonomy (NCBI): domain Eukaryota; kingdom Viridiplantae; phylum Streptophyta; class Magnoliopsida; order Poales; family Poaceae; genus Triticum; species Triticum aestivum. The sequence goes on from NC_057812.1 coordinate 110,281,081, forward strand.
CTCGTCCATCGGTGGTTACCGGAATATCATCAACAATCGTAACAGGGTCTTACTGACCAATTATACATCGAGGTGTTTACATAAGCAGTGAATCTTTACTGCCTAGATTATATAGATCACAAGAATGTCAAACACAACAATGGAAAGGAAAATATGAATATCAGATTAAACAGAACAATGGAAAGGAAAATGTGTTAAAACACATAATTCAGGGGTATATCCTTCCCAAGGACCAGCAGAGCAAGATATCCATGACAGGATATAAAGTAGACAACCATTTAGGTAAGGGGGGGGAGGAATCTCATGATATTACCCATACAACGGTGTTGGATAAATGATAAACAAAATTTAGCATCGTGCTTCAAATGTTCCTGTTGAAAATCGGAGTACCATTGACATGCTTCGAGGTAGCATTGACATGGTCTTCAGGTGAAGATCAAACTTTGGAAACACGAAGGATCCATCAGGAATAACTTGTAGAATAAGTCTTACAATTTCCCCATGGATGAACGGATAACCTTGCTGAAAAGGAATCTATAATGATAGGTCCTCAAGCCGGGGGGGTGCTAGGCATGACATCATGTTACCGGGTCATCAAAGGATCAACATCATAACTCTTGGAAAATGTCCCAACCATCATATCCGACCAAGATTCAGATCCTATTGGTGTCATGATACCTCAGACTCAGGATGTCCGAGAAGAAAAGCTGCGGCACATATCGACGAAATGGCATTGTAAGATTCTCGGGAAATGAACTATGGGAGCGGGTTCCTGAAACAATAGTTCATCATTAAACCAAGGAGAGGATGAGGAGGTGACTGATGGACTCAGCGATTACTCATCGAGGTATCCAAAAGATGGATCTCCACAATTATGTGGATAAGGAGATAACATTTGTCAGATCAAATGATATAATGGGATGTGCTCGAGGAAAACATACATAATTAAACATTGGTTGAATGGTGCACCCGGAATATGGGTTGGGTTGCACGGCCAACGTTAGAATGGTGATTCAATTAGCGAAGGACTTAGAATGAACTATCGCCCATTCACTTCAAAGAAATAGGGTTGCTAGAAGGAAAGAATCCAAACAACACCGTTCACTTGTTGGAATTAACACGGGGACCAAGAAAGAATGGTGATGGTGAGAAGTATTTCTATGTCAAGAATTCTCAAGAGGTGGAACAAATCTCAGAACATTCTTGACATAAAGGATGGTAATACTCCAAGGTAAAGAAGAACAACTGCTGGATAGCAAGGAACTCAAGGTATAACACCAAACATGAACAAGCTTGTGTTGGTGGGAGGGCAATAAAGTGGTCGACGATAATACAATTCATCGAGGGCAAGGATGGTATTTCTCATCATGAATTCAATTGATATCCTGGATGAGCTCAGAATGTTGATGATCACGACACCTTTGTCGCGAGAGTTCATGAAGATGTAATCGATCGGTGACGACATCAAGTCAAGTAATGATGAAGTGAAAGGTTATTGGAACCAAGGTACGACACAAACTCGAAACCAAGCTTGTTGTTCAAGGCGAATTGATATGACGATTAGGATCGACGTAAGGTTAGTTCATCGTCGAAAATTGGTGCTCCGAGAATAAGGACCAGGTAGCACAGTTAGAATCGTCACGACAATGATATAGCCAAACAGGCTAGGAATGGCGTGATCGGGTACAAACTCGTACTTATAGAAGCTTACTGAAGAGTTGTTGAACCGTAGAGCGGACTTGGTTCAGTTATCGGTGTCTTTGAGTGTTTAATAACTCAGAGCCCGTGAAAAATTGAAATCAGTGGGAAGGTAGCACTTGATGAAGAACTCATAAAAAGTTATGCAGTTCCATGATAATCTCGAGATACCAGGGGGGTAATCCTCGACACAAGATCAAAGTAAAGGTTGGACTGGTGTATTGATCCATAGAAGACAATTGTTTTAACTTGTCCGAGAAATGAGATCAAAGAAGAACAATCATGGTCGGAACCACGGTTGCAAGGGATCAATTCACAGATACCATAGGTTAGTTATCAAGGAAATAGTTATTGTTACAAGAAGCTTTCATGATAGGATATATATCACGTCCATGGGCATGAACACAAGGTTCAAGGTCGACTCCCACTTCTCCAATGCATACCCTTTCATTCACTTCTCGCTTTCGATGAAGTTATAGCGTTGAAATTTTATCTGGCAAAATACCAGAAGAGTACGACTCGTGAAAACTTTCGAGTTCACACATATTAAGGAAGGCATAGGTTCAACCCATCGGGGCATCTTAGAATCATATACCAAAATCTTTAGAAGTAATTAACTCAAGCTCGAAGGCAGAGCATGGTTGAGAAAGCAGACGATACAATTTACCAAAAGCATTATGTATCCGAGAAAAGGCTCACAAGTTTATTGAATATGAAGGGCGTTGTCAGATAAAATCCAACAAAGGATCTGGTGGTCCACAAGGGATCTGACGTGAGCATCGGTACTCAACTAGAGGAAGCAGATTATAGAAACAACTGACTAACTCAATTGTCAAATGCAAAGGAATTATGATTTCCAAATCAAGGGATCAGAAGCAATGCTCTGATTAGGGGTGGACAAGTTGAATAGCCTTAGGGTACAATCAAAGACAATTGGATTGGTCGAGAACCAATTCCAGTTAAAAGAATGGAAGCTCAGCCGGAAAGGTAATTTATAAGGATCAATGATGATTGCGTGTATTCGCAGCATATTGAGTCAACAGACTCAAAATGATAATGACAAGGAATGTCAATAAGATTTCTATACTTATGGGATTAATCATAATGAAAGCAAACAAGAAATTCCAGAGCAATAGGTTGCTGAGGATTTTCGGAATATCGGGTGGTATTTCGAAGACTTTTGTGTAACACATGAACAACTGGGGGATGAGCGGATACTCGATAAGTGCGAGAATTAACCGTAGGGGTATTCAAGTGACAAGAACAGCAAGGCAGTAAGCTCAAGGGATTATTGAAACAACGACGAGTTTTTCAGGGTATCTTGTAATAACAAGACCACTGGGGATGAATGTAAGAATAACAAATGCAAGTAGTTATCCATAAGAGTTTGCGGTGGAAGGTGAATTGCAAACGCGATGAACACAAGTTCTCGGGTTAACAGTGGAGAGTATCTTCAGGGTCTTCTGGTGCAGCAGACGATCATTAGTAATAAGGGGCTCTCCGGGTGAAAGTGATAACGAGATCCTAATGTTAGATTTAGTAAAATTCATTTAACCCGAATAGAAGAGAGTCAGAGTCCCAGAGTAAAGGTCGAGGAGTAAAAGATCCTAATACCACCCAATGGCGACGTGGGCCCGTAAGGCACACAGCCATGTTAGTAAAAGTTTTGTAAAGTCTAGACTCGACTTCGGCCAAGGAGTGTGGAAGGGGGATTCCTACAGGCAGTCGGCTCTGATACCAACTTGTGACGCCCCCGATTCAATCGTACACTAATCATGCACGCAAACGTGTACGATCAAGATCAGGGACTCACGGGAAGATATCACAACACAACTCTAAAACATAAATAAGTCATACAAGCATCATAATACAAGCCAGGGGCCTCGAGGGCTCGAATACAAGTGCTCGATCATAGACGAGTCAGCGGAAGCAACAATATCTGAGTACAGACATAAGTTAAACAAGTTTGCCTTAAGAAGGCTAGCACAAACTGGGATACAGATCGAAAGAGGCGCAGGCCTCCTGCCTGGGATCCTCCTAACTACTCCTGGTCGTCGTCAGCGGGCTGCACGGAGTAGTAGGCACCTCCGGTGTAGTAGTCGTCGTCGACGGTGGCGTCTGGCTCCAGGGCTCCAGCATCTGGTTGCGACAACCAGGTAGAAGGGAAAGGGGAAAAGAGGGAGAAAAGCAACCGTGAGTACTCATCCAAAGTACTCGCAAGCAAGGAGCTACACTACATATGCATGGGTATATGTGTAAAGGGCCATATCGGTGGACTGAACTGCAGAATGCCAGAATAAGAGGGGGATAGCTAATCCTGTCGAAGACTACGCTTCTGGCAGCCTCCGTCTTGCAGCATGTAGAAGAGAGTAGATTGAAGTCCTCCAAGTAGCATCTCCAAGTAGCAACTCCAAGTAGCAACTCCAAGTAGCATCCAGCATCGCATAGCATAATCCTACCCGGCGATCCTCTCCTCGTCGCCCTGTAGAAAAGCGATCACCGGGTTGTCTGTGGAACTTGGAAGGGTGTGTTTTATTAAGTATCCGGTTCTAGTTGTCATAAGGTCAAGGTACAACTCCAAGTCGTCCTGTTACCGAAGATCACGGCTATTCGAATAGATTAACTTCCCTGCAGGGGTGCACCAACTTACCCAACACGCTTGATCCCATTTGGCCGGACACACTTTCCTGGGTCATGCCCGGCCTCGGAAGATCAACACGTCGCAGCCCCACCTAGGCACAACAGAGAGGCCAGCACGCCGGTCTAAACCTAAGCGCACAGGGGTCTGGGCCCATCGCCCTGAGCACACCTGCACGTTGCGTGGGCGGCCGGAAAGCAGACCTAGCCTAGCAGGCGTTCCAGTCCAATCCGGCGCGCGCCGCTCCGTCGCTGACGTCTGAAGTGCTTCGGCTGATACCACGACGTCGGGATACCCATAACTACTCCCGCGTAGATGGTTAGTGCGTATAAGCTCGTAGCCAACTCAGATCAAATACCAAGATCTCGTTAAGCGTGTTAAGTATCCGCGAACGCCGAACAGGGCCAGGCCCACCTGTCTCCTAGGTGGTCTCAACCTGCCCTGTCGCTCCGCCACAAGTAACAGTCAGGGGCCGTCGGGAACCCAGGCCCACCTCTACCGGGATGGAGCCACCTGCCCCTTCAGCCCCCATCTCCGAACAGTATCACAGGTAATGTAACAGTGTAAAGTATATAGTATATGCCCGTGATCACCTCCCGAAGTGATCACAGCCCAGTAGTATAGCATGGCAGACGGACAAGAGTGTAGGGCCACTGATGGAACACTAGCATCCTATACTAAGCAGTAGGATAGCAGGTAAAGGTAACAACAGTAGTAGCAAGGACAGGCTATGCAGCAGTATAGGATTAACTTAAAGTAGTAACATGCTACACTACTCTAATGCAAGCAGTATAGAGAAGGGTAGGCGATATCTGGTGATCAAAGGGGGGGCTTGCCTGGTTGCTCTGGCAAGAGAGAGGGGTCGTCAACTCCGTAGTCGAACTGGTCAGCAGCAGCGTCGGTCTCGTAGTCTACCGAAGAGAAGAGGGGGGGGGGAAGAAACAGTAAATACATAGCAAGCAAGTGCATAACGATGCATGACATGACAAGTATCGATGCTAGGTGTGCCCTAACGTGGTATGAGGTGGTACCGGTTAAGGGGGAAACATCCGGGAAAATATCCCCGGTGTTTCGTGTTTTCGGGCAGAGGAGCCGGAGGGAGAAAGTTGCGAGTTCGATAGGTTAGGGGTGTGAGGCGGACGAACGGACTGCGTATCCGGATTCGTCACGTCGTTCTGAGCAACTTTCATGTTGAAAATATTTTAATCCGAGTTACGGATTAAAAGATATGATTTTTTAAAGATTTTATTAATTTCTGGAATTTAATCAATTAATTATTAAATTCGAAAATGGAATTATGACGTCAGCATGATGCCATGCTGACGTCAGCAGTCAACAGGGTTGACTAGGTCAACCCTGACATGTGGGTCCCGTTCGTCATACACTGTTAACTAATTATCTTAGTTAAGTTTAATTAACAGTAGTTAATTAGGTTAATTAGTCATTAGGTTTAATTAATCAGGATTAATTAAATTAATTATTTACTTAATTAATAATTAATTAATTAATTTTATTCATTATTATTTTTATTAATTATATTTATCTAAATTCCTTTTCCCTTTTTTTTTATTTTAAAAACGTCCTGGGGGGGTGGGGCCCCCATGTCATAGGCAGGGGCCGGTCCAGTCAGCCTGGCTGACCGAGTCAACAGACCGGCCGGGCCCCTAGGGCCCACGTTCAGTGACCCAGGGGTGGCCCCGGGTCAGCCACGTCGGCGGCCGGCGTTGGGGAACTCCGGTGGCCGTTCCGCGGCGGAGGGGGCGCCGGACCTCGCCGGAATTCGTCGTCCGGCGGCCAAAATGGGTGTGGCTACTCCCGTTCAAAAGCTGGCGACGTCGCGCGTCACGTGGAGCTACGGGTTGGCCCCGGGGATGACCGGAACCACGCCGGCGACGAGATCCGCGACGGGGGGGGGGGGGGGGGGGCGCTCGGGTGCTGCGGCGTGCTCGCCGGGGCCGCGGTTCGGGTGAGGAGAAGAGAGCGGAGAGGGCCGGGGAGCATGTTCCGTGCTCGGGCGAGGAAGAGAGAGGGAGACCGGGGAGCATGTTCCCGTGCTCGGGCGAGGAAGAGAGAGGGAGGCCGGGGCGGAACGGCCCGGCGCGGCGGCGGGGAAGGGCCTCGTCCGAGCGGAGGAGGCGCGAGGGGAGGGGTGTACGCGGGGCGGCCGAAACCGGCGACGGGGAGTGGTGGTGGCGCTCGGGAGGGAGACGAGGGGAGAGAGGGGATCGATGAGGGGGGGAAGAGCTCACGGGGGGGGATGCGTAGGGTCTCTGTAGTGCGCTCGGGGGCGGTCGGGGGCGACCGGCGAGGTGGAGGGCGGGGAGGCGCTCGGCGGCGATGCGGATCCGACGAGGTGGGGTGGGAGTCGGGGACGGCCCCGAGGCGACGAGGGGGGTCGGGCGCCCTGCGCGGCCGGTCGGGGAGGAGAGGAGGAGGTGAGGACGGGGCGGTGGGGCGCCGGCGTCGGAGGGGCGACGGGATCGGGCGGACCCCGATCCAGATCGGCGGGGAGGGAGGAGAAGGGGATCGGGGGGGGAATGGGGTGGTCGGCTAGGGTTTGCCGACCGGGGGAGGGGGGATATGGGAGTGAGGGGGGTGGGCCGGGCCAGGGGGCTGGCCGACTGGGCCAGGTGGGCTTGGCCCAGTTGGGCCAGGGGGGGGGGGGTTTCCCCTTTTCTCCTTTTGTTTTATTTTCCTTTTCTTATTTTTCCTTTTTTGTTTTAAATTTTAGACCCACATTATTTTTACTTAGTAAAATAGTAAAATATGACAACAACTCCTAAAATAACGTTTCAAAATAACCCTCAGCCACAAAAGGTTTTAACCCAAAATAAATTAGTTTTGTGTTTTATAAAATACCAAAGGCATTTAAAAATTGTTTTGCTACCGTTTAAATCATTTTAGTGCATTTATACATTATATAAAAATGTGGATTATTCACCATAGTCATCTGTGCAATAACTGACACAACCCGGACATTTTGGTTTTTAATACTTGAAAACTTTTATTGTTTGCTCGATTTTGAATTTGAAATTCGAACTAGGTTCCAAACTAACGCGAGTTTATCCACAGTAACCGAGGTGTCATGGCATCATTAGCGGGGATTACTGTAGCTTAGTTACCCAGGCGTCACACGGGAGTTCTTATGTTGAACTTTCTGGTTAGATCTCTTATTTGAGTTTTACCTACGCATTAGATGAGTGCTTATTGTGTGCTTGTTTGTTTGCAATAGAGTACTCGGAGTGCGCCGCTCGCTACTTTGAATCTCTAGGTTTTGTGGATCATCATCAAGGCAAGTAACACTTTGATCATACCTCTTTACTACCCAGTATTATTGCATTAGATCAATCCTCAAACATTGCATGATTAGGATCTAATTAAATTGTGGGTTTTGGGAAGTAGATGAGGTAGTACCTATTTCCTGTTTTATTATCAAACCTTTGGGAGTTACTTCTACGTTTGCTTATATTGCCATGCTATGCTAGTAGACGTGGATTGGGTGAGTGCATCCATGACAGATGTGAGATTGTTAAATTAATGGTTTATTTAAGGTGGCAACTTGAACACACATCTGGGTGGATTGAGGCACCTGGGTATTCTAGCGATTGCCTATTTTCTTTATGGACCGCCACCCAGGCTCAAAGGGATCATGAGATTATTCATACTAGAAACTTCCGTGTGCAGCCACAAGCTACTATGGGCTCTAGCATAGTTGACTAAGTCGTGCGAACTCTTACAGTGGTAGACTAGCAGATGTAGGGGATGTAGGTTGGTACTGTCTACCCGTTCGTAAGGTGCTAGCGCTTCTGAAAGGCTATGTCTCAGTCATCTATTTCTCAAACATCAAGTAGTGCAAGAATCCCAACGAAGGAGATCGAGTCTTGTGGGGAAAAGTGCGCAAACCTCTGTAGAGTGTATAAACTAATCATGGTTAGCCGTGTCCCCAGTTATGGACGTCTTGAGTATCTAGTACTTGGATTATCATGTGAATCTCATCATGTTACTCTAATTAATATTGTTGGGTTTTAATGATGATGGTTAATTCGGATTGAGAGGGTGTCTACACTCTCAATGTTTAACAACTACCATGATAGTTAAATAAAATTTATTCCTTTGCAGTAGGGAAAAATTGGCTTTATGCAAAAACTGTAACCATAGAGCTTTCCACCAGCCATATATGCATGTAGTATAGCCTTATTCTTTCATTACCCTCTATGTGTTACATTGCCAGCATATTCCATGTGCTGACCCGTTTTCGGGCTGCAACGTTCATGTTGCAGACTTTTCAGATGACGAGTAAGGTGCCTTTAGGTCGTGGTTCTATACTCAGTGATGCCGTTGGAGTTGATGGACTCACTTATCTTCCAAGCCTTCCGCTGTTATCGTTATTAGATGGCCTTAAGCCATATTTATTGCAATAAGTTCTCTTTTGAGACATTCGGTGTAATAAGTGTGTGATTGCTACTCTGTTATAAATCCTTCAAGTACTGTGCATGTCAGCATTACTGATCCAGGGATGACACTGAAGCACAGAGATCAGACTGGTTGAGCTCTGGTCGCTACAGAAGTTCCCTTTCTTTCCCTTGCCCTATTACTTGAAACTAGTGGTCTTCACTACAAAAAAATACACTTTCGTGATGATACGTGTTTGTCACAACAGGTCACGTTTTTATCATGCATGTACATCCATGACGATTTTATGACAGAATCAAGATAGTCATACATGTGCTGTCGTAGAAGTGTTCCATGACATTACCAAAATCATCACGGAAGTGTCCACTTCCATGACGATAAATCGCGCGTCACAGAAGTGCTTTCGTCTAGGGTGACTGACACGTGGCATCCAGCATAACAGAACACCGTTAATCTATCGGGTCCGGTTTTGGATTTGATAACCCGTTAACAGCCAGGACCAATGGGAAATTTCCCCGTGTAAAATTCTGATTGGCCGGAGGGAACACCTGTCAGCTCGTCAGTGGGCCAGATGTCGCCCGTCCATTGGAGGAGACATGCCTATAATACGTCGACACATGGCTGGGCCCAACAGAGGCCCATATAGGTTAAAAAGGCCGACCCAGTCAAAGGCTCATAGTACTTACTCAGGTACTAGTGGGCTGGCCCAATAATGGCCTGCCTAATAAAGGTGCATTTACGGCCCGAAGCTAGATCTGGCCCGTTAATTGTTCGCCAAATATTTGGGCCCAATTACAGCCCAGTGACTTTCAGCCTGTTAGAGGCCCAATGTAGAGATGGGCCCATTTCAGCCCGGTGTGACTTTCGGCCTGGGAATGGCCCGTGCTGCCCATGGGCCATATATGGTCCGACGGGGCATCGGGCCCACTAATGGGCCATGATAAAGGTGGCAACAGTTAATCCCAACGTGACTCTGGGCCTGTTAAAGGCATGTCGCATAATTCGGCCCGTTGATGTCTGTACTAAGCTTTTGGCCTCTTAAAGGCCCATGATATCAGTGGGCCAACTAAGGCCCGAGATATGTTTCGGCCTGGTAACTGCCCGTGATATAACTGGGCCCAAAAAGGTCTGGTCTACATTTCAGCCTGCTGAAGGCCCGTCGGCGACTAGTGAAAATTGAGGCCCAACATGCATTTTGGCCTGCTAAAGGCCCATGGTTTCATCTGGGCCGTAACTGGCCAAAACAATATTCAGCCTGTTAATGGCCCAACGCTACCTAGGACAAACTAAGCGCTGGGTCCACAAAAGGCCCAACTAAAATATAGGCCAGTGTAAGTTGTGGGCCTCGCGCAAAGTGTGAAGGCCCCAATCATTCTGGCCTAAGAAAGATGCAGGCTGACCCAATTGTGGCCCGCTAAAAACCAGGCCCATTAGAGGCGAATGTTTCGGCCCGGTCGACTACATCTGATTTTTTTTCAGATAGCGAATGATGGCAGTAACTAGTAGGAATTAAGAACAAACCTACTCTATACAATAAAGAAATTATGGCATAGTAACTAAGAATAAACCTACACTATACAATAAAGTATTTATGGTATATTACATCCACTGGGCATCAAAGTTTGCCACCAGTGATCATAAAGCGCAACGAAGAAGCAGATTACAAAAACTGGGCACCATTGCAGTGTAACAAAATAATACTGAACCGGGACCACTTCCAAGATAGTTCAAGAAAGGTTAGCCTTGCGCGGGAACTGTTGCGCAAGCTGCTGAGCAAGGCTGTGAAACTGGCCTAGCATGTCGGTCATAGCTTCCAGGTGTAGCTGTTTAGCGATGAGGTTCTTATTGGTGTTCTCCGCAATCTTTCTTAGAGACAGGACTTCAAGTCGAAGTTGAGTTGCAGAATGCCTTTCTGCTAGAACTTGGGACTAAAGAAGTCAAACTGATTCAGACAACGAATTCTGTGAGCTTGTCTCACTGCTAGTCTCAAGTAACTTGAACACCGCATCAAGACAAGACTTTGGGGTTGTCTCGCTATCTTCAAGATGTTTTGCCTTCTTTGCTGCAATATATGTTGGGTTTGTCTCACAACCTTTAGCAGACTTGTGCATGCCATCAGGCATATCACCCTGAAACAAAGCAGAGAGATGACAGGTTTTGCACATGTATAAACAAAGATGATAACTGTGATGTCAATTCCATCCAATTTCAAATTAGAAAATAAAGAGTAAGTTCAAAATATCAATAGCATAATTTGGCATTGTTCATAATGCGGGGAGCTTGACCAAACTACTGGATTACCATGTCAACATAACAAGCATAGATGAAGGGCAAAGAAAATCATTGTATCTATTTTGCTTAATGTCCATGGCATGTTGTTCATATCATCAGCCACATCAGTAAGATAAAACAGGAGATGACAAGGTGCAAACGTGGGCTACTTCACCACACACTGGATTATAGATCCACAAAAACAAGCATACATATAGGGAGCATTGAGTAATGTGCATGGTATGAATAAGGAATTTGGTTTTACAAGTAAAACTTAGAACTTACGGTTCTTGCGAACATGCATTTTGGTAGAAACAACAAACTAAACAGCAGTAAACGATAGGGAGTATGAGCAAATTAAATAGCAGTTGAGGATAAAGGCTTTAGAAGGATTGACTTACATTAACAGTTAACACCGGCTTTATAATGCCCTTCTCCATGTCAAGGGAAGGATAACTCAAGAATTTCAGCACAGAATCTTCTTCATAAGCATTGCCTGTACTCTACATTTTGTAGAGAGTAATTATAGATATGATAATACTGGAAGGGATAGAGGATAATGAAGATAAGATGCAGATTGATGCTACATAATCAACTACCAATCCCTGGAAGTACAAGCATTACAGGAAAAAATGTACTGACAAGAGCAATGGGCTACACTTCTGCACTGACATTGTCTGTGTATTCTACTTTTTGGTAAGATTAAATATAGATCTGGTCTTTTTTAGTAAATGGTGGGCGAGGGAGATAAGATGCAGAATGATACACAATGAACCAATCCCTCTTCCCATAATACAAGAGTGTTTTGAACACTAGTGTATTGTACAAAACGTTCTTATATTATGGGACGGAGGGAGTAGCTGTTAATGTAAGTACAGTGATAGACGGCGTTCAGTCCTTACAAGAGGACTGCAGAGCTAAACCTCTTAAAAAGCATTGGGTTGATTCTAAATTTATGTAAGAATCCATATGGATCTTATAATGGCCACCAAATGGACGATAACGAGGCTAACATGTGCAGTGATGCTACATAATCAATCAGCTATGAAAGTAAGTATGGTCATACAGGGCAAGAGGTACTCACAAGAGCAATGCAGTGTGCACTATAGTTGAGAGATTCTGTGGTCCCTTGAGACTGAATGTTCTTCTGCTAACAGTTTTCGTACAAGTGAGACGTTAAGGCAAATGCAGAAATGTAGTTCAAATTGTGATGTGATATCATAGACAGTACCTTACGCTGCAGCCGAGACCAATGTGTAACAAGATTATTCTAGTCACCGTCGGATAAATGTAGCACCGGAGACTTTATAGAAATTTCGTTTAGAGGCTTGACATTGAAGTGCCCTTGCCTCAGGTAGGAACGATACTTCATCAATGAGTGCTTTAAAAGCGCAACCAACCCTTGCTCGTCTTCACAATCCAGTTTGGTCCTCGCCTATTTAAAAGAATGAAATCTTGTGTCTTCTGTTAGCAGAAACATATGCAGTAAT